>NW_023270314.1:3162502-3188770 GCF_011800145.1 Mirounga leonina | reverse complement strand
TTCTAGAGGGGAGGGGAGTGGGGGGATGGGTTAGCCTCGTGATGGGTATTAAAGAGGGCACATACTGCATGGAGCACTGGGTGTTATATGCAAACAATGAATCATGGAACACTACATCAAAAACTAATGATGTAATGTATGGTGATTAACATAACATAATAAAATAAAATTAAAAAGAAAAAAAGGAAGTCCTAAATGTGATACCAAATTAGTTCTCCTTTTTTTGAGATACCAAATTATTTCAAGGTCAGAGTAGTTTTTTTCTTAAAGCTCCAAATTTTATACTTTAGAAAAAAGAATGGGAACAGAAAACATACTAATAATTGTGTAAGTATAGTCAATATGCATCTATTACTTACATTAGCAAACCAAAAAATTTTTTAACTTTATAATGAACATTCAGTCACTGCATTCATCATTTACAACTAGACAACTCCTCTTTAACTTCCAGGAAGGAGAGGCAGTTCAGCACATATTTTTCCAAAAATCATTATTGATATTTTAGGGTTCAACTTTGATAATATACCTCCAATAAATATTCTTTGAGAAACAGATTAAAACAATGAAAGAAAAGATTTAATTTCTTTTCCAAACTGAGATATGTTTCCATGGAATGATGGTGGTTATTCATAAGATTCTCAAAAAAAAAAAAAGTGCAGTTTTTGAAAGAAATTTTATAAATGCAAAAATAATTTTTTAAATTCTTCTTATAGTCTACAAACACAAAACTAAAATAGATACCTTCAAACCATAGCTATGCTATTAAATTCTAATCTTTAAAATAGTTTTCATCAGCTCCAAAACAAGAGAGTAAGTCTAACTAGAGAAGATTTATTTTGCTGACAGATTATTCTTTGTGGTTCAGCTTCCTTCCATCCTTCAACTCACATCCTTCTCACTTCTAACCCACATTAAATAACAATTTAAACTGCCAAATACTTTAAGATCTACAGATAGTTGGCTCAATAAACTTGTCTCAACATATTTCTATTGTATTGTAAAAATTCCAAAAGTCAATTAAAATAAAAATTGTTAAGTACAAGAAAATTGATTCCACGTTTCATCTCAAGTATACATAAGTAAGGAATTAAGATGACCTCCCTCTTTCATTTGTGAAATTTTATTATGACTAATTAATCTATTGCTTACACTACTCTGACACACATCTCCTCTCTCCAGACTCCATTCCATTCCAAGTTTTAGTCTCTGGGCTTTATCATTTATGACAGCTTACAACTCCCAATCTTGTTTCAAGAGTGCTCAAATTTTGGAAGCAATTCTGGAAGTGGATTACACAGTTCAGTTTTCTAAAATCAAACTGTAGTAAAACCTAACATCCCATAACAGAGCCTATATTTTTCCTTCTATGGAGTTAACAATAATATATCTCACAATACCCATGAACTTTAAACTATTCACAGACATTATCTTGTTAATCTTTACAACATTTCTATAAGGAAGCAATAGGTAAAAGCATCCCATAACTTGGAAGTTTCCAACCCTTTTTAAACTCCTCAGTTTCTCAGAGATTATATTATTTGATATACTACTAAAATAAGCAACCTGTAAGATACAAACTGCATCTTAATAATTTAAGAAGGCAACTCAAATGGATTAGTAGAGGGCTTCCTTTCCCTTGTAGGAGTCTAACTGAAAGTAGTTTCAATTAGTACAAAGGGGGTTTTGTGGTCCTCTTTCTCTTTCTCACATGGTAAAACAAATGCAGTAAGCTTCTATCTCCCTAAAGAGAAAAACTGATAATTTAACCCACCTTATCTGTACAAACCATTATCTCAGGGTAACTAAATAGTTGATAAAAGTTCTCTTTATAAAATACTCCAGCTAATACATTTTTTTAAAAGATTTATTTATTTGACAGAGAGAAAGCACATGCGCACACAAGTAGGGGGAGGCAGAGGGAGAAGAAAGAATCTGTAGCAGACTCCCAGCTGAGCACAGAACAGAGGCAGGGCTCATCCCAAGACCCTGAGATCACGACCTGAGCCAAAACCAAGAGTCTGCTGCTTAACCATCTGAGCCACCCAGGTGGCTAGGTGCTCCTAGCTAATAAATTATAAGGGTATGACAGAATTAGATTATCACCATTTTGCAACCCCTAATAAAATGGATCCAGACCAGGAGTCCCCAAAGCATGGTATGGACACCCCTATGGGTCCCTAAAACCCTTTCAGAGAATCTGTAAAGTCAAAACGATTTACAATACTAAAATTTTACTTGTGTTTCCCCCCCCTCATGCTCTCATTAGCGTACATGAATGAAGTTTTCAGAAGCTACATGATATAGATTATCACAAAAAACTAAATGATAAAGTAGATATGAGAATCCAGCAGTCTTTTTTTAAGCCAGATAATAAAGAGATTTACAAAAATGTAAAACAATGCCACTCTTCTCACTAAGTTTATGTTCTGGAAAATAGTTTTCACAAAAATGTTATTCATATAAACATGCAGTTATCATTATTTTTTTTTTAAAGATTTTTTATTTATTTGTTTGAGACAGAGAGACTGAGAGAGATAGAGCACACGAGAGGGGGGAGGGTCAGAGGGAGAAGCAGACTCCCCGCCGAGCAGGGAGCCCGATGTGGAACTCGATCCCGGGACTCCAGGATCATGACCTGAGCCGAAGGCAGTCGCTTAACCAACTGAGCCACCCAGGCGCCCAGTTATTGTTATTTTTAAATAAATAAATGATTATTTCTAAAATTTGTTTTAATTTCTATTAAAATAAACACCAATAGATATAACGGTATTTACACATAAACAAACTCTTTAGGATCCTTAATAATTTTGAGGAATATAAAGGGGTCGTGGGACTAAAAAGCAATTCATTAGTAACTGCTAACATCATTAAAAGAGAGATGACCAAACAATTTATGCCTCCTGACATAAGTACCAAATACCACCTATGAAGTATTCTTGCCCCACCAAAAAAGAAAAAAAAAAAACAAAAAACCCACCCCACATGTGAACATGAATCTGATCAGCTTCTAGTTTAAATAAAATCTACCAATTTACAGGAAATAAACGGTGCAGAGGTTTACAATAAACACCACCATGCGGATGCATTCAGCAAAATCCAGACTACAGTAAACACTATAGAACAATCAGCTTTATTCAATAAACTGCCAAAGAATAAAAGAGGGAGAGAGAATGTAAAGATTAAAAAGAAACATAAGAGACACAGCAATCAACTGCAGTGTATAAACCTTATTTAGGCAAAATATAAAAAACATATATGAGACAATCATACAAATGTGAACAATGGGTATTTGATATTAAAAATTATTATTTAAATGTAATCGTATTGTAATAGTAATATAGTGGTTATCATTAAAAGAGTCTCTTTTATAAACCTATACTATTTACAAATGAAATGATAGGATTCAAGATGTCTCAAAATAATGAGGACTGGGGGAAAAGAAAATTACTGAACCCAGATAGTTATGGTTGTACACAGGGTTCATTATACTATTTTGTTTACCTTTGTTCTTTTGGTTTTTCTATAAGTTGTTGTTGCTTTTTAATGTTTCAAGTTAGGAGAAAATGTATTTCCATAAGTAAGTTCATTCACTCACTCTGACACCAAAGAGAACTATAACCAGTGTTTGCTCCCATTAAGCTGCCTGATAATGTGTTGTTTCAGCTTCACGAAGCAGCCCCAAGCAGTTTGTCTTTGGTTATCCAGCATCCTACTTCTGAACTCGTCACCTCCAAGAATATTAAAACAAAACAAAAATAAAAACAAACAAACAAAAAAAACTGAGCGAGGACAAATATAAAGAGAGAAATTAGGACAAGTTGGGGACTTCACACTAGAAGGAAATAGTCTCTTCCCAAGAGAACAAATACCAGCATGCTTACACACAGGCGCATACTGTCCATTATAACCCAGAAATGGGAAAGTTCCAAACAGAGCCAGGGAAAGGAAGGAATGAGTACATTGTTTTTTAAAGATTTATTTATTTGAGAGAGAGTGAGAGAGAAAGTGAGCGAGCATGGGGGAGTAGGAGGGGGGGCAGAGGGAGAGGGGGAGAGAGAATCCCAAGCAGGCTCCCCGCTGAGTGCGGAGCCGGACATGGGGCTCAATCCCATGATGCCGAGACCACCACCCAAGCCAAAATCAAGAGTCAAACACTCAACTGACTGAGTCACCCTGGCACCCCTGGAATGAGTGCATTTTTTTTAATTTAAATTCAATTAGCCAACATAAAGTACATGATTAGTTTTTGATGTAGTATTCAATGAGTGCATTTTAATAATTTCACTCCTGTCTTTTTCTATTACAGACACATCAAAGATTGATTAGTCTTCACATTTTGATTTGAAAGTCTTCAGTCCTAGAGTTGTTGAAAGGCAAGCCCTAAAAGTTACTGCCTTCAGTTATCTATAGGATACTGCCACTCCACCAATTGGAGACTATGTAAAGATTAAGGATATAAAATCAATAATCTTAAAGTCAGAGTTTCTTGTACATGATATTACTTGTTTTTTAAAAGTAATCTGCATGACAAACTTATGAATCACAAAGGCCTCAAAACTTTCCCTGCATGGAAGGAAAGGGTAAGCCATATACTCAAGTAGGACCATGTCCATTTATCCAAGATCATCTACATTTCAAATTTCCTATCTTGTCATCAGGTCTTACATTCTGATTATTGGTTTGGGAAATACAGTCATCAGATCCATAGAACTTAAATAACTAAGAAATATATTTAAATAACATCTAAATAAATAAATAACATCTAACATCTTTCCCATCTAATAAGGTTTCACTTTCAACACCTCCAAAAGAAGCAACTCTATCAATAATCTATCCTGAGTTGAATAACTCTCACTCAAGTGTTCTTTAAAAAAAAAAAAAATCATATTATAAATGGAAAAATAAACTGAAACTGTTAAATAAGTTCTTCTATATGGACAGTAGTTAGTCTTTGTTTTTAATGATTACTTTGCAAGAAAAAAGTCAATATTTTTAACCTATCGATGGACAAAAAGCTAAAGAATCTTTCTTCTAACTAGGAAAGAAAGCTGTTAATCACGTTTTCATTCCCTCAACCAGAGCAAATTTTTATTATTTTTCCCCATTTTGGCAATGTAAATAGTTTATACAAAACAACAAAAAGTTTTAAGGAACTAATTGATAGTATGTAACCAAGGAAAACTGCAAGGGAAAATTACAAAAGGGTTTTTCTGTTTGTTTGTTTTTAGAACTGTATTCTCAAAGATTACCATGGAATCACACAATTTAAGCCTAAAAAATGCCCTATCATCCTAGTTAATACAGTAAGAAAAGAAAATGAATACAGATTGAGAAGGAAGAAATAAAACTGTCTTTGTTCATAGATGACATGATTGTCTATATAGAAACCTCAAAGAATCAACAACAAAAAATGCTGGAAATGGGGTACCAGAAATGGGGTGGCTCAGTCAGTTGGGCGTCTGCCTTTGGTTCAGGTCGTGATCCTAGGGTTCTGGGATCAAGCCTCGCATTGGGCTCTCTGCTCAGCAGGGGCATCTGCTTCTCCCTCTCCCCACCTCCCCACCCCATTTGTGCTCACTCTCTCTCACTCTCTCTCAAATAAGTAAATAAAATCTTTAAAAAAATTCCAAAAATGATTAAGCAATCATAGCAAGGTTAATGAATACATGATTAATATAAAAAAAAAAAATCAATCGTTTTCCCATACGCCAGCAATGAACAAGTGGAATTTGAAATAAAAACATGATATATTTCCATTAGCACCCAAAAAAATGAGATACCTAGATATAATCTAACAAAATATATGCAACATCTATATGAAGAAAACTATACAAATCTGATGGAGAGATGTCAAAGAAGAGCTAAATAAATGGAGAGATATTCCCTATTTATGGTTAGGAAGACACATCACTCTCAAGATGTCAGTTCTTCCCAACTGATCTATATAAATTCAATGAAAGCCCAATCAAAATTCCTGTAGCAAGTATTTTGTGGATATAGACAAACTGATTCTAAAATTTATAGGGAGAAGTAAAAGACCCAGAACAGCCAACACAATACTGAAAGAGAAGAACAAAGCTGGAGGACTGACACTACCCAACTTCAAGACTTTCTATAAAGCTATAGTAATCAAGACAGTTTGGCACCGCTAAAAGAATAGACGAATAGGAGCACTGGAATAGACGAGACTAAAAATAGATCCACGTAAATACAGTCACTTGACAAACGAGCAAAGGTAATACAATGGAGCAAAGATAATCTTTTCAACAAACTGGACATCCATATGCAAAAAATGAATCTAGACACAGATTTAAATACAAAACATTAAATTCTAAAAATCCTAGAAAATAACTAACATAGGGGTGCCTGGGTGACTCAGTGGTTGAGCATCTGCCTTTGGCTCGGGTCATGATCCTAGGGTGCTGGGATTAAGCCCCCCACATTGGGCTCCCTGCTCAGTGGGAAGCCCACTTGTCCCTCTCCCACTCCCCCTGCTTGTGCGCTCCCACGCACTCTCTCTGTCAAATAATAAAAAAAAAGAAAAGAACAGAACACAGGAGAAAACCTATATGACCTTAGGTTTTACAATGACTCTTTAGATATAACACCAAAGCCACAATTCATGATAGAAATAAGTGATGAGCTAGCCTTAATTAAAATTTAAAAATTCTACTCTGAAAAAGGCACTGTCAAGAAAATGAAAGGACTGGAAGATAACATTTACAAAAGAAAACATAAAAGACCATTATCCGAAATATATGAAGAACTCTTAAAATGCAGCAATAAGAAAACAACCCAAAAAATGGGCTAAAGACCTAACAGATAACTCACCAAAGAAGACATACAGATAGCAAATAAGCATATGAAAAGATGCTTCATATCACATGTCATCAGGGAAATGCAAATTAAAACAAGATATCACTACATACCTATCAATCAGAATGGCCAAAATCAAAAACACTGACAACCCCAAATGGTGTCAAGGATATGGAGCAACTGGAATTCTCACTGTTCATAGAAATACAAAATAGTACAGCCACTATGGAAGACAGTTTGACAGTGTCTTACAAAACTAAACATACTCGGGGTGCCTAGGTGGCTCAGTCGGTTAAGCGTATGACTTGGTTTTGGCTCTCGTCATGATCTCAGAGTCCTGGGATGGAACCCCGTGTCAGGCTCCCTGCTCAGCAGGGAGCATGTCTGAGATCCTCTCTCCCCCTCTGCCCTTCCCCCTGCTCTCATGCATGCATTCTCTCTAAAATAAAAAAAATTAAAATAGGGGCGCCTGGGTGGCTCAGTCGTTAAGCGTCTGTCTTCGGCTCAGGTCATGGTCCCAGGGTCCTGGGATCGAGCCCCGCATCGGGCTCCCTGCTCGGCGGGAAGTCTGCTTCTCCCTCTCGCACTCCCCCTGCTTGTGTTCCCTCTCTCACTGTGTCTCACTCTGTCAAATAAATAAATAAAATCTTTTAAAAAAAAAATTAAAATAGATAAATAAATAAAACTAAACATACTCTTACCATGCAATCCATTAATCACGCTCCTTGGTATTTACCTAAAGAAACTGAAAATTTAAAAGAAAAGAAACTGAAACTGGGAATTATGTCCACACAAAACCTGCACATGGGTGTTTATAACAGCTTTAATTACAACTGCCACAAGTTGGAAGCAATCTTCTTTAGTAGGTGAATGGATAAAGTGTGGTACCTCCATGGAATATTATTCAACACTAAAAAGAGCTATGAAAAGATGGAGGAAGCTTAAATGCATATTACTAAGTGAAAGAAACCTGTATGAAAAGACTACATACTGTAGGATTCCTACTCTATGACATTCTGGTAAAGACAAAGCTATGGAGATAGTAAAAAGATCTGTGATTGCCTGGGGTTGGGGGGAGGACTGAATAAATGGAACACAAAGGATTCTTAAGGGAGTAAAACTACTCTGTATGATACTACTACAATGGATACATACCATTATACATTTGTCCAAACTCACAGAATGTACAACACCAAGAATGAACCATAATATAAAATACAGACTTGGTGATAATGATGTGTCAGTACAGATTCATCAGTTCTAACAAATATACCACTCTGGTAGGGGATGCTGATAATGGGGGAGCCTATGCACAGGCGGGGGCAGAAGATACAATGGATATCTCTGTATCTTCTGTTCAATTTTGCTATAAACATAAAACTGCTCTAAAATATAAAGTCTGGGGGGGCCTAGGTGGCTCAGTTAGTTGAGCTCAGTTGATTAAGTTGGTTAAGCTCATTTGGTTAAGAGTCCTGGGATCGAGCCCCATGCCAGGCTCCCGGCTCAGCCAGGAGTCGGCTTGTCCCTCTATCTCTGCCCTGCTCGTGCTCTCTCTTTCGCCCTCTCTAATAAATAAATTTATAATCCTAAAAAAAATTTTAAATACAATATAAAGTCTATTAAAAAAAAGATATCAAATCTGTTCCTGGAACCAAAATTAAATTAAATGGGTGTAACATCTTAACATTAAAATATGCATCTTATGTGTTATTATTATAAATGCTTTTCTTGAACAAAAAATTCCAGTTAGTAAGAATGAAAATTCTTCATAGAAAAATCAATTGGTTTCAAAAACACTAAAAATAACTTATTCAGAGTGCCTGGCTGGCTCGGTCCATAAGATTCTCAAAGCATACTCTTGATCTCAGGATTGTGAATTCAAGCCCCACGTTGAGTACATAGCTTACTTTAAAAATAAATAAATAAATAAGTAAACAAACTAAATTAAGTTTTGCTAAAAAGAAAAAATCGCTTATTCAGTTTCATTCTGAAAAATTCCATTTTACATTAAAAAAAAAGAGGTTTCCTGAGATGCAAATGTTGCAAAGGGAATAATCTGCAAAATATCAAGATAACAGAAAATTACTATGACCGATTCTTTCTTATGCCCAAACAAAATTTTTGGCAGTTATTTTCTAGTATTTATGTTCAAATATTCATTGGAATGAATAACCGTACTAAAAACCATAGTTCACAATAAAAATGTCTATCATAGGTTTAACGCCAAATTTTAAGTCTACCTCAAGATTTTATGATGTTAGAGGAGGAATCCAGGAGAAAACACAATTTATATATGAAATCACTTATCAATCAAGACATCTGCACTACATTCTTTTTTTTTTTCAAAGATTTTATTTATTTATTTGAGAGAGAATGAGAGAGAGCACATGAGAAGGGGGAGGGTCAGAGGGAGAACTGGACTCCCTGCCGAACAGGGAGCCCGATGCGGGACTCGATCCAGGGACTCCAGGATCATGACCTGAGCCGAAGGCAGTCGCTTAACCAACTGAGCCACCCAGGCGCCCCTGCACTACATTCTTAATAAACATTCTTACTTCTACATAGCAAGCAATGAGCTAAGTATTGACAATACTAAAATAAGTAAACTCTCAAGCAAAAATAAGTTGAAAAAAGAAATCATTACATCCAAATATTCACTCCAAACCAGCTATTGCCTAAAGTTGCTTTGTGTTCACGCTTTTTTTTTTTTTAAGATTTTATTTATTTGACAGAGACACAGTGAGAGAGGGAACACAAGCAGGCGGAGTGGGAGAGGGAGAAGCAGGCTTCCAGCTGAGCAGGGAGCCCGATGTGGGGCTCGATCCCAGGTCCCTGGGACCATGACCTGAGCCGAAGGCAGACGCTTAACGACTGAGCCACCCAGGCGCCCCTGTGTTCACGCTTTTAAAGATTTATCTTAGAGACAGAATGAGCACTTGAGCATGCAAGAGCAAGCAGGGGGAGGGACAGAGGGAGAGGAAGAGGGAGATGCAGGGAATCCCAAACCAACTCCCCGCTGAGGGCAGAGCCCCATCTCAGGACCCTGAGATCATGACCTGAGCCCAAGAGTCAGACACTCAACCAACTGAGCCACCCAGCCACCTGTGTTTGCGCTTTTGAACTTGAAATCAGCAAAGTGAAGTGTTGAGAAATGTAACTGAAGTCTCTTTTCTCTAATCAATTTACCATCTAAAATATTCCACCAATCTTTTTCTTTTTAAGATTTTATTTATTTGACAGAGAGCACAAGCAGGGGGAGCAGCAGGCAGAGGAAGAGGGAGAAGCAGGCTCCCCACTGAGCAGGGAGCCAGCCCCATGTGGGGCTCGATCCCAGGGCCCTGGGACCATGACCTGAGACAAAGGCAGACACTTAACCCACTGAGCCACCCAGGCATCCCTATTTCACCAATCTCAAAATTGAATCCCTTCTCTGTGAGAATGATGTGGATAAATTTCATTGACATAGGAAAGGTTTTAATCAATATGCTAGAAACACAGGACTTACGTTCTGTGTCCTGAAGGTGGAAGTAGCTTCTCTGAATTCAAATCTACTGCCATCTAGAAATGAAGTCAGGCAGAAAGAAAGCACTTAAAATCTAAATGTTTATCCTACCCATCTCACTGAATCAATCAATAAAAATGAACATCCCTTTCTAAGGATCTTTGAAAAGTCAAAGATAGATTTGATTCCTTGTGAAAACACTTGATTAGATACTTAGAGGAGGGGCGCCTGGATGGCTCAGCCAGTTAAGCCATGACTCTTGGTGTAGGCTCAGGTCATGATCTCATGGAGTCCTGAGATTGAGCTCCGCCAAAGGATCCACACTCAGTGGGGAGTCTGCTTGAAGATTCTCTCCCTCTTCCCCCCCATTCACACGTGCATGCTCTGTCTCTCTAAAATAAATAAATCTTAAAAAAAAAAAAGATATTTAGAGGAAAACCACATAAAAACTACAAATGTGGACCAAAAAGTGGTATGATTAATATTTTAACATAAACAAATTCTAATTGACATGATCAACTAAGCATTAGTATCTTCTCAAAGCTTTATATATACCTTATGAAGCCATACACATTTAATGAAAATATCATCATTAACCAAAGTATTTTTGGTGCTCTTCTTTTGGAATTTCCATTACAGCTTTGGCATATTTTCCGAACAACTGTTCATTTGATAAACATTAATTCATCACCTTGTTTGTGCTATAACTACTTAATGGTAACAAATGTTTGTCATTTGAGGGTAGATTTGACTTTTCTAAAATTCACCCCAGGTCATCTGGGTAACTCAGGTGATTAGGTTAAGTAAAATAATTACTATATGATCAAAAAAATGAAATGTTAAAACCTTAAATGCATGTTGCTAAAATGAAAAGTAGCCACTCTAGGGCGCCTGGGTGGCTCAGTTGGTTAAGCGACTGCCTTCGGCTCAGGTCATGATCCTGGAGTCCCTGGATCGAGTCCCGCATCGGGCTCCCTGCTCGGCAGGGAGTCTGCTTCTCCCTCTGACCCTCCTCCCTCTCATGCTCTCTGTCTCTCATTCTCTCTCTCAAATAAATAAATAAAATCTTTAAAAAAAAAAAAAAGAAAAGAAAAGAAAAGTAGCCACTCTAAAAAAGCTTTACATGGTAGGATTCCAACTACACGATATTTTGGAAAAGGCAGTACTATAGAGACAGGAAAAAGATCAGTAGTTGCCAGGGAGGGAAGGAAGTATGAACAGGTACAGCATAGAGGATTTTTAGGGCAGTGAAACTATTCCCTATGATACTGTAATGGTAGATACATGACATTATAAAATAACAAAATCCCAAAGAAGTGTGCAGTGAAATCTAACGTCAACTATCAACTTTAGTTAATCCTGGTTCAGCAGTTGTAACAAATATACCACCACACCAATGCAAGACGTTAATAGGGAAACTGGGGTTTGAGGGCAAATATGGGGATTCTCTACTTTCTACTCAATTTCTCTATAAACATAAAACTGCTCCAACATGTTACTATAAACTAATATAAGTGGTTCAGACGATCTAGAGTAGAACTTTTAAAATAACAATAGGGGTGCCTGGGTGGCTCAGTTGATCATCTGACTCTTGGTTTAGGCTTGGGTCGTGGGATCAGGCTGCACATCAGACTCCACGCTTGGCACAGAGTCTGCTTGAGATTCTCTCTCCCTCCCCCCTTTGGCCCTCCCCCAACTCATGCTCTCTCTAAATAAATAAAATCTTTAACAACAACAACAAAAAGATACATCAAACCAAACTGCCAATGATAATACCTGTATATCTCTACTATGGGTTTGAAAATTGAGATTTTATAGTATTTTTTCCATTATTAACCTTCTGCTTATAAGATGTAATTCTGTCAAAGTTCAAAGAGAAATTGACAAGCCAACAACAGTAAACATCAGTATATCTTCTAAGAAACAACAGCTCAAACAAGCTCAAACAAGCCAGAAATAAGTAAGGTTGAATGATTTGAAACATAAGTTGGGAGACTGGCTTAACAGAAAATATTTAGAATTCTATACCCAGAAAATACACAATCTTTTCAAATACCCCTGGGATATCTACAAAAACTTCCCATGCCTTAGGTCATGGAGAAAATCTCAACAAGAAAGATTAAACAAAGACATGCCAACAACAAAGATCTCCTTAATTCAACCATCCAGAGATAATCAGTTAACCAGTGCATGATCTTTCCAAACTTTTTGCTATGCCTCTGACTCTCATATGTAGCTTTAAGAGAAAAAAATCTCTTAAAACAAAATAATTAAAAACCCGAAAGATGGGACACCTGGGTGGCTCAGTCAGTTAAGCATCTACCTTCGGCTCAGGTTATGATCCCAGGGTCCTGGGATCGAGTCCCACATGGGGCTCCTTGCTCAGCAAGGAGTCTGCTTCTCCCTCTCCTTCTGCTTGCTTCTCCCCCTGCTTGTGCTCTCTCTCTTTCTCTAACAAATAAATAAAATGTTTAAAAAATAAAATAAAATAAAAACCTGAAAGCAAGTTAAATATAAGGATGCCAACTTTGCTTGGGCTAATGCTAAAAGGTGATACTGCCCCTACTGTAAACTTGAAAGCACGGGGGGGTCGGGGGGGAAATATCAAGAGGCAAAGTTAGCATCTAATTCTTCTAATCAGAAATTCAGTATGGCTTATCATCTCTGTACTTCACTTTCCTCATCTGTAAAACAGGAAGAGCACTGACTGTCCTGGAGTTTTTCTAAAAATTAAGTGAGTTCAGGGGCGCCTGGGTGGCTCAGCTGGTTGGGTGTCTGCCTTCTGCTCAGGTCATGATCCCAGAGTCCTGGGATCAATCCCCATGTCGGGCTCTCTGCTCAGAGCCCGCTTCTCCCTCTCCATCTGCCTGCTTCTCTCCCTGCTTGTGCAGAGCTCTGTCAAATAAATAAAATCTTCAGAAATAAATAAAATAAAAATTTAGTGAGTTCATACCCATAAAGGGCTTAGAATAGTGCCAAGCCCAGTAAGCATGCAAATGTTATCTATTTATTAACATGGCTTCCTTATCCTGAGAGACAAATGCCTTTCTCTTCACCTACAATCAAAATAATAAAATATTCTAAAAGCCAGTTTATAGTGTAAGTGATTTCTGGTTTATTATCTTTGAACTTATCATTGACTCATAAGTTCCCCTAAGCACTCCAACTGAAGACAGTAACAGTCAATTAAACAAAACATAAAACTGAGAATGTTAATGAACTATATTCTACTACAATGTTCTAATGGTTTCACATATGTCTCCCCCCTCGTGTAGGACAACCTCCCAATTCATCTTACTTATGTTCTCCCCTTCCTCCAACCTATTCTCCACACAGCTGCCCAGCAGATCCTGTTAAAATCCTGGTGTCACCAATATAAACATATCCTGCTCAAGGTTTTCCTATGGACTGACACATCAAGCCTAAAATTTTCAGCCCATTTTTTAAGATCCTTCATAATTCCACTCCCTAATTTCTCTATTATTATTTCCTAATATAAACCCTTTATTCCAATCAGATTGCTAACTCTTTAGTCCTTCAAGATCAGCTCAAATCTCACACTCCCTCAATGAAACTTCCTGGACCATTCAGTTCTCTAGGGATCTCTCACATCTCTGTACTAACAGCATGGTATAACATTTAACACTTTAGTATACATTTCTTTTTAAATGTTTCAAAATGATATTACATAACCTTATTTCTCCAAATTAGATTATAAATTGCTCAAGAACAAATGATGAACGACAGTTCATTCAAATCCTGAGTGCTGGTAACAAAACAAGTATGGCAACTCAAATGGCCAAAAGGCCTACTTCAGTGTCTAACATGTAATATGTACTGAGACTGAAAAATGAAATAAATAAAATAAAATATGTACTAAGACTGCAGTCAATGTACTGTAGCTTTATCAGAACACCCAAATTATGAAATATTCTATAGCCATTAAGAATAACAACAACAACAACACAGTGGGAAACCTGGGTGGCTCAATCAGAACATGTGATTCTTGATCTTGGGGATGTGAGTTCAAGCCACACTGGGTGTAGAGATTACTAAAAAATATAAATAAACTAAAAAAAAACCAACAACAGAGGTATATATTTGCTGGCATACAAAGATATTCATGAGATATTGAAAACAAAAAGGTTTAATAGTATTTGTAGAATGATTAAATTTCTGGATATATGTATTTTTTATGTGTATGCCTAAAAATATACTTAAGAATTATATGCCAAAACTATAAAGTAATAGTTACCATTGGATAAACATAATTTCCACTTTATGTTTATGAAACAAAAAATATGCAGCAATTAACATCTTTCAAAAAGTTTAGAAGGAAATAATATTATTATTGGCCATGTTTAAAAATGGAAAAACACGGGCGCCTGGGTGGCTCAGTTGGTTAAGCGACTGCCTTCGGCTCAGGTCGTGATCCTGGAGTCCCAGGATCGAGTCCCACATCGGGCTCCCTGCCCAGCGGGGGGTCTGCTTCTCCCTCTGACTCTCTTCCCTCTCATGCTCTCTGTCTCTCATTCTCTCTCTCTCAAATAAATAAATAAAATCTTTAAAAAAAAAAAAGGAAAAACACGTCAAATTGATATAGTAATCTATAGCTTATCTTTGCACAATCCCGTTTCTGCTAATTTTATTTCTAATTTTCTACAAATAAGCAGGCATTACCTTTGCATCACCAAAAATAAACCAACACTATTCCTAAAACATGGTTTGGAGAAGCACTTGACTTCCTCTAAGATAATAGAGGGCAGAAGGGATGAAGGGGGAGGGTGGGGAGCATGTGTGGAAGTTGAACAAATAATATGTGAGAAAAGATTCAAAGGCAATGCTCACCCTTTAGCACCTGTATCCCAAGCATCTATGTTGCAAGATCAACACCACCTTTTATATCAAGTACAGGGTCACGTCTAAACCCAGGGACAATATTAAACTATAAACTTCTTCATGATAACACTCGGTACATAATCTGGCAATTTAGTATCATCAGAGCCCCCATCTCCTCTTCATCTTACTCCACTAAAAATGTCATTTCCAAATCTACCTACAGTATAGAATTATTTTTGTAATAAAAAGAATTACTTGGGCACAACTTTGTTTAGAGGCTATCCTCTCATCTCTTTTTAACCCACACAGAAATCTGGATTTATTTATTCTATTATATGCAATATAATTTTTACATGGTTTTGTATTGTTTATTATTCTTGAACAGATACCTGTTCTCCAAACAAGAAGATCCTCTTTGTGACTTCATATTAGGCAGGCAAAAGTTTTCCATTCCAGAAGCTGTCAGGGTTACTGGATATACAGGTATGGACAGAAGGAAATACCCAGCCAACAATACTAATAGAGAACAGCAGAATAAAGTCTGAATTCCTTGGCATGACATTCAGATCCATCACAATTGGTCCATATTATTCCTCTTCAGCCGTTCTCCACTCACTCCCCACCAAGAATTCTCTGCACATCAAAGTTTCCTCTGTTAGAACATATCCCTCCCTCTTTCCAACAATGATAACCAATGTGCATGCACTGGCACCCAAACAAATCTGGAGTCAGATCCAAATTCTGTCAGTACGGCCTTGGGCAAGTCACAACTTCTTTGAGGCATCTTGTAAAATGAGGAATATATTTTAAAAATCTACCTCGTGAATTAATGTGAAGATTAGAACTAACACATGGAAATCCCCCAGCACAGTACTGGGCACACAGGAGATATATTTGTAATAGAATGCTATTATTTCCTGGCTTTGTGCCTTCACAAATGCTATTTCCTCTACAGAGAATGTTACCGAGTCTCCCCTCTCCGTTTGGGAAATCCTTCCTATCAGTCAAGACACAGGGCTCAATACTACTTTACCTTATGTAAAGCCCTCTTTGACTCTCTCATGTAACTGATGGCTCCCTTTTCTGACCTAGTTCAGTACTCTGTTCTTTTCTCTATCATAGTTCTCATTATACCAAATTCCATTTATCTGTTATGAACTGAGTATTTGCATCTCCCCAAAATTCCTATGTTGAGATCCTAACCCCCAATATTACAGTATTAGAAGGGGGGGTCCCTTGGGAGGAGATTAGGTCATAAGGATGGGGCCCCTCACGAATGGGATTAGTGCCCTGATAAAAGAGATCCCAGATATCTCTCTCACCCCTTCCACCATGTGAGGACAGAGTGAACCAGGAAGCAGGCTCTCACCAGACACCAATTCTGCTGCTGTCTTGGACTTTGCAGCCTCCAGAACTGTGAGAATAAATTTCTGTTGTTTGTTAGACACCCAGTCTATGGTATTCTGTTATGGCAGCCTGAACTAAAACATTATCTTTTTCTCTGAGAGAAAACTGAAAGTTCCTTAAAGATTGGTGAGTATGTAATTCATCTTTGTATCATCTAGCACTGAGCTTGGGGTACAGCAGGCACTCAAATGTTTCTGAGTAAACCAAGTAAAAAAGAATCTAACAGGTCACAAGCAACCTTGTAGAGACCAACTGCAATTAGGTAGCAGGAAATGAACAATGAAATGGGAGTTAGCAGGTGAAAACAATGCCTGCAAGTTGAACAATTAAGTTGAAAGTGAAGCAGAATTAAGGGAACATTTCTTCATGGCAAGAAGATGAACCAAGAGGGAAAGGCCAAGTATTTAAGAAAGAAGGAAAACAATAAGCAAGATTTAGATAGGAATCGGGTACAGGTAGCCCTGGGGGGACGGGAGGGTAGGTGTGTGCTACCCTCAGCTAGAGGTAGGAATGTTGAGGAGGAATCTTCCAGCTCAAACATTGTTATGTAATTTTCTAATACCAATGAAATACCTCTTAATTCATCCATTTATTTCCTTTTCAGTATTTATATACTCTTAAATGAGTATTCTTATATCTAGTCACATCTGCTCCCTAGCCCTTTCTCCATCTCATTACTTGAACTGATCTTCTCAAGCCACTGTTTCACATATTTTGAAGAGATGAATGTGGATATGCACATAAATGTATAAATAATGTATATGTATGAGTATATACATATACACTATAATATTTGTTTAGAAAACTGGATTTGTTCCAATGCAACTGATATATTAGGGAGCAAGTTGAACATAATACAAATTTCGCATCTGCTTACGTGAAACTGAAACACTAGGTAAGCACAGAAAATGCAACCCAGTCACACAAAATGACATAGAATGCACACATCTCAAACATCTGCCAGCTCAGTCCTCATGTTGGAACCCATCCACATCTGGTGTTACAGTTTCAGTCCAATTCAGATAACCCTTCTTCCAACACTTCACAAATTGCCACCCTTTTGACACCCACTTCTATAAGAAAACTCAGGTTTTCTTCAAGGTCAAGTGTCATATCTGTTGTAGTATTTATGTGTGTAACCATTTAACATGTGTAAAATTGTGCTAGTCTTTATTATGTTTCTATCTTTTTACAAGTCACTGACAAAATTTCTGAGTATTATACCCTTAAACTCCATTTTTCCTTCTGTCCTGTAGTTTTCATTGTGTGATTTTGCATGTATGATTAGGAACTTTTACGCTGAATTATAACTTACAAATACTTGTAATTATTGCAGCTCTGATCACCAATTTCCCACTGAAATCAAAAGCTACAGAGAAGGTTAAAAAATATATATATATGAGCATGGGGCACCTGGGTGGCTTAGTCAAACATCCCGACTCTTGATTTCAGCTCAGGTGGTGATTTCAGGGTCCTGGGATCGAGCCCTGTGTTGGGCTCCATGCTCAGCTCGGAGTTCACTTGAGGATTCTTTCTTTCCCCCTCCCTCTGCCCTCTCTTTCTCTCTCAAATAAATAAGTAAATCTTAAAAAAATAATTGGGCATCCCTCACAATTATCTGAAGGTCCTAGTATCTATGAGGTACTTTGAAAGACCCAAACACTTGTCTTGAAGAATGCTTCAGGAAACCCAATGCACGAAAAGAAAAGAATATGTATGTTTATCTTAAGACAACTTATCTGCCAATCAGCTACATAATAGGACAAAGAAGTAGTAGAGTCCTTCACCAATGAAGTAAGGCTCAAGTATTTTAATATCAAGTAACACAAACATATCCATCCCTAAAGACAGAAAGCATAATGGTAGTTGCCAGGGACTAGGTAGGTAGAATGAGGAGTTATTGTTTAATAGATATAGAGTTTCAGTTTTACAAGATGAGAAGAGTAATGGGATGGATAGTGATAATGACTTTATAATAATACGAATATATTTAATACCACTGAATGTACACTCAAAAGCGGTTAAAATTTTATTAGTATTTTACCACGAAGAAAAGAATCCCTATATTGCACACCTGAAACTAATTTTTTTTAATATCCATCCTTATTTTTGAAGAACACCATCATAAAAATACTCATGATGAATGACTACTAAATGCACATAAAATCTGTATAGTGTGGTTCCATTTTTTATGTAGATATAGAGAAAAAGGATCAGAAACAAGTATTTATATGAATTAAAATAACAGGTGATGTTTCTCTATCTTTTCCTGTATTTCTACAAAGGAACTACAATGAACACATTTTTTTTTTTTAACACATTACTTTTACCAGCAGAAAAAAATTAAGATTACGTTAAGTTTAGTGTGGATCAACTTTTGCTTGCACTACAGGCTATCAAAAAGTCTCGCCAAGAATTTCAAACCCAAAGTAACTTCTTTGACTACTGCAGCTAATATAATCTTACTTTTTACTCCTCAAGTACCATCTTCTGAAAGTTAATATTGTTCTTCAAACTAAGATTTCCATTTTTTTAACGTACTACTAAAAATATTCAAGAAATTCCAAAAGCAACAGAAAGTAATACTTTGTATACAAAGTATACTTTGTATAACTTGCAAAATTCACTTTTATGCCCATAAGCTTAATATTAAATAGTACCTTTTAAAGTTAATTTTATTATAAAACACGTTTTCATCCTGTATTTCAAACTGTATTATTTTTATTTCTTATTCAGCTAGTCGCCCAGAGTTTATATAAAGAAACTGCAAAGAAAATTTAAGCTATCACAGAAATGTAATCTGTAACATAAATTCTCTCCTTTCTATTCATTTCAGCAAAACCCTAACAAAACACCGTCAGAATACAACACTGTTTTAAAAAAAATTCAACCATATAAAACAAATGAAACCATTACTGAAAACTACCCTGTGACGCATAGAATTTGGTGAAGGAATTTTCTAAAGACTATCACAGAATAAATATTATTATCCAATTTTCACATGCTAGGTTTTGAACTCATTGGATCAGTTTCGACCTTTTGAGATATATAATTTTGCTGCTTTTAGAAACTAAATGTTCTTACAATTTCATTCAGACATAGTGCCTAGTATATTTTTAAATAACCCAAGGAGAATATGATAGATGGCTAAGGCTTGAATCTATACAGTAGGTATATGGCTATAAACACAAATGCCTAAGATTTAAACTGAAAGTTCCCTCAACAATAACCAGATATTTTAAGAATCAATTGGCCAGCTAAAAATGCCTATAGATTTAATATGTGATAGTGAACAAGAGAAGAAATCATGCAGTTGGGAATATTTTGTGATAAGATGGACAAAACCTGTTTTAAGAGTTTGAACCACAAATTATTAAATACACTTTCAAACATAATTATACACTTTCCCTTAAAGATATGTAAAAATGAAAAATGAATGAAAGTTCAAATTACACATTAAGGTAGAGTTTTTTTTTTCCTGTAGTCTAGGCTTCTAACAAATTCAAGACAAGAAGCAAGGCAGATGCAACATTTTGCACTAACGGTACATTACATAAATGTTCAAGGTGCTTTGAATTTCCAAGTAGTTCAAGTTGTCTTTGTTAAAATGTTTTAGTTTTTAATTAGAAGGAAAAAAAAGAATTTTCAACATCCCAGTAAGAAATTTCCACTAGACATCAACAACCAGTTATCAATATAACCACACAGTAACTATAATTTATCATTTTATCATTTTTGGAACATTTACACCGACATTATTTTATTTGATCATGTAATAATCCTGTTAAGATAATCAGTATCAACTTCATTTGACAGATCAATAAACCATTACAGGGCATTTAAGTCGGTTCTTCCCAAACTTTAGGGTGTACAAGAATCACTCAGGAACATGTTCAGACTCTGCGGTCTCAGTAACCCCTCTCGCTCCCCAGACTGAGGTGGATTCCAGGAATCTCCATTTCAAATAAACAACACAGGTAATACTGGTACAGATGGTCCCCATCCCTACATCCCCAAGACGCATCTTTTAAGACACTGATTTAAGTAACACGACTAAGACTTTAGGTGGTTTACAACTCTATTTTTATTTTGAATCTAAGTTCCCAAATGTTTAGATAGTAGAGCTTTGTAGATCTCCTTGAAAGATATGTAAAATTTTAATTTTCAAAAAATTTTACATTTATTTAAAATAATACCTCTTATACTAAACTCCTATGCAAACAAATGGTAGTAGGTATTTGAAGAAACATAAAACCGAGAAAATTCTACCATAATTTCATTTTCTGTGAGATGCAGGAAAAGCTGATACCGAATTATTTGAATACTGCTGCATTTTATAGGGTGGTAAGCTAAAACTTAGGTACCACAGGTTCTAAAAACATAATGAAAAATTAAGATGAAAATATAAAAGCACTTAGAGTACAACTTTGTGAATACACTAAAAACCACTGAACTGAATAATTTAAAGGATTAATTTTATGATCTATGAATTATATCTCACTTTTTATTTATTTTTTTGAAGATTTCATTTATTTATTTGACAGAGAAAGACACAGCGAGAGTGGGAACACAAGCAGGGGGAGTGGGAGGGGGAGAAGCAGGCTTCCTGCTGAGCAGGGAGCCCGATGCGGTGAGGACTCAATCCCAGGACCCTGGGATCATGACCTGAGCCGAAGGCAGACGCTTAACGACTGAGCCACCCAGGTGCCCCTATAGCTCACTTTTTAAAAAGAAAAAAGCACTCAGAAAATTTCAAACTCTAATATTTGCCAATCATTTTAAACTTCTAAGACATATTTTAGCCTTTCTATTAAACAGCATAATTATTTTCTGGCCTATATTACAAGTGCTAAAAACCAATGTAGAAATAATAAAGAGCATAAATAAAGCCACTAGCTTGATAGTGATTTTATTTTTTTTAAGATTTTTTTATTTACTCATTTGAGAGAGACAGCAACAGCACAAGCAGGGAGGAGAGGGACATGGATCATGACCTGAGCCCAAGGCAGACGTTTAACTGACTCAGCCACCCAGGTGCCCCTTGATAGTGATTTTAAATAAGAATTTTAATGTCACTATTTATTTCCTTTCAAGTTTTTCTAATAAAGTTCCACTTAATCTGCCTTTTATTATAGGGCTATTTTCAAATTCTTTAGTCACATGTTAGCATCTTCTAGTTTACTACTAAAATAGTCTTTGTCTTTCTTAACTAGGTATATAGTATGTAATACACTGAAATATAGTAAGATGGTTGGTTATTAAGCCCCAGGCTTTAAAGGCTTTATCTCTACTCTGCTTCATACCACATATGTGACCTGAGGCAAGTAAGTGACTTACTTGCTCTCCCCCATCTTCCCATAGGGTTGTGGTGAGAATTAAATGCACCACTACAGGTGAAGTGCTTAGAACAGTGCCTAGCACTTAATAAGCACACCATAAATGTCATCTACTTTAATTACATAATTATTTTTACAGAAAAAGGCATCCCAGCTTAGACCACTCATTATAAATCCTGGTAATATTAAAATTTTAATTTACTTTACCAATGTGTTCAAACATTTAGGAAAGTTGGGCTTGCTTGTTTATGCTATATCTACCCTATTCACAAGTTCAATTTTCCCCAACCCTGAGTCACTATTAGTTCCTCTTCTGACTCATCACATAGAAAGGTAGACAGTCTGGAACCTACTGGGCATACTGAAAGGAATTTCTTAATCTACCTGGATTTACATGGTTTACTAAGTAGAATTTGTCCTACATAATGTTCAATAAATATGCTGAATAATTATGACTGAAAATTGTGCTCACTTAAAAGTGCTTTCTATATATCATATGATCCCTCAAACTACAGTGTAGGTGTTTAGCGCCATCTTGACAGAAAAACAACGTATCACTTAAATAAAAACAAAGATTCACATTTTCTGACTTCTAGCCAAAAACAGATTTTGCGGGTGGCCTAGTGTTCAAATTTTGCCAAGCAAACTATAAATTAGCGAGTCAGAAGCAATCTCTGAGTCTACAAATTTGACTCTAATTTCTATTCAGTTCCTTTTACTGTTTTCCCCATTCAGATGTTTAAATTAAGATAACCTCTAACAAAAAGTTATAGAAAAAAACAAAGTTATAGGGAAATAAGCTAAATAATGCAAAGTAGGTTAATTCCTTTTTTGATTTTTTAATTTTTTAAAAATTTTATTTTAAGTAGGCCTCACACTTAATATAGTGTTTGAATTCATGACCCCAAGATTAAGAATTGCACAATCTACCAACGGAGCCAGCCAGGTGCCTCCAGAGTAGGTTAATTCTTAAAAACACTTTTCCCAAGATGCACATATACACAAAAAAACCCACAAAAACATTTAAAATATTGCTCTACCACTTATTCACTTTCCATGTGATCCTGAGTCATTCAAATTCTCCAAGCTTCCATTTTCTCTTCTGGAAATGAGGATAAAAAGAGAAACTATACCACATGGGATTGCTGTGAGCATTAATTAAAACAACACATAAAGCACTCTAGCCAACCGCTATGAAAATAGTAAGTTTCGACATATGTTAACTTTATATTTAAATCAAAACTTCAGTGCCATTTGACCTTGACCTATTGGATTATTATATTTTCTAGGGTAACCAGATCTGTTAACTCTTCTGCAAACCTATTAAATGGCAGTCACTTCATAAGCACTATGAAAACAGGAGTGATACTGCCTAGGAATCCTTCCTCAACTATCCCCCACTCAGGAAATAGGCTGTACTTAACACTGTATATTACTTGAGAGGCCCTGTGGACAAGCCTGTGTCCTATTCATTTCTGTATCCCCAGACTGCAGCCCAGTATTTCTTAACCCTGACTCACAGTAGAATCACATGCGAAGTTTACCAAAATATTAATGCCTGGGATCCATCCCAGGCCCATTAAATCAAAAGGGGGTCAGGGAGGGAGAAGGGAAGTATTCTCCATGGAGAGCACTTTTTTAAGATCCTCACATGATTTTAATTAGCTACCACAATTAAGAAACACTGCACTCTGATATTTAAAATATTATACAAACAGGTATATATACATGTATGTGTGAATATATGTATAAGTATATAGCTACAGAAATGTAAGTCTCAGCTCAAGACCCTCATCCTCACTAGCTTCTCACAGCCCAATCATCTCTTTCCTCTAAACACAAAATATATATATATATATTTTAAGATTTTTAAAGTAATCTCCACACCCAACATGGGGCTTGAACTCACAACCCCGAGATTAAGGGTTCCACGCTCCACCAACTGAGTCAGTCAGGCGCCCCTAAACACAAAATATTTCTAATAAACAATTTGCGGTGTTAAGATGGCTTTTCAATTGTTAACTCAGTACTTAAATTTTTTCATATAATTATGCCTTATCCTTCCTCCTGGATTACAGTTCTGCTCCTTGAGACTATACACTGCCTTACTCTTGTTTTTTCCACAGCACTTACAATAGTGCCTTGAACACAGACATGTAATAAACATGACAGATCTAATAAACATATACCAAAATTATTGGCAGGAGGTATATTACATCCAAATTATCCAATTTGGGCTACTGCCCCCAAAAATACAAGAATTTAGAAAAAAAAATTTTTTTTTTTTAATCTTTATCTCAGTAAATGAGAACTCAAGTTTGTCTCACTAACGACAACTGAATATTTGCACTTTTTATTACGGTTATCAGAAGCAGTATGCCCCCCCCCCCCCAGCTTCACATTCCCATCTACCACTTTTAGTTTTTGACTTGTTTCCTCACTAAAACTATCTTCTGGTTGTTTGTGGTATCTTTAGCTGTTGTCAGGTATCTCTTTACAACAATTTTATAATACTCTGTAATTAGTAAAATAAGTTAATGAAAGTCACAGTGATGTGTCATGCTACTCTTCTAATATAAACTTGGTTGAGAATATTGCCTGAAAATAAGATGCTTTCTCAACATTAAATAATAATACAAGTCCACTCTTGAATATTGACAGATTGGTGGTTTTCTGTTTTTATGATATTTGCATACCTGAAAATTTTGTAAAATATCATATGACTTCTTAAACCAGGAGTATTAAGTTATATTACACAAGAAACTCCACAGCAACTGATATTCTCAATGCTAAAATTACTAAGAGAAATGAATGGCACACAATTCTAAAAAAACAACGTACAACAACCTAAAGATATAAAGACGGCCCACCTTTAAAGTTTTGTGTCATATATTTACCACTATTAAAATAATCTGAACGACTTAAGTTGTTTTTATGAAAATATGAGGAGGAGGCCCTCAAGCAGTATGCCTGCTAATTAGATACTGCGGTAAAACATTACCATGTTTTGTTGCGTCCTACAGCAACAGATAGAGCCATAGTTACCACAAAAAGAAAGCAGTCCTCAATTCCCTATTCAATAAAAAAGGTTCAAATTCCACAGACAAAAAAATGGTACCCTGGGTTGTTTGTTTTTAAGGAAGATTAAATTTAGGACTTGCCAACACCCAAACGAAAAACATTCCAGAGTATTAGACTCAATTGTAGTGGGGAGTCATCTACATTCTCAGCACTATGTTCTCTAACCCAAAGCAGGAGTATTAACAAAGGATGTTTCTTAGGACCTCGTAAGATATACCACACTTATTCCCCCCAGTAAACATTACCCTTGTTAAAAACAAAAACAAAAAAGGTACTTGAGAAGTAACAATTCTAGCACAAGCAGCCAGACAAAAAATGAAGTTTAACATCTGCCAAGATATTTCCCAAAATAAGACCCCTGTCAGATGAACAATGAGGAAAAGATTGAAAATGACTAATTCTTTTATTTGGACCATCAGCTACTTTTAAAAATAAAGTTGAGGAATGTAGCTTTTCCAAAGCCTTGTCTTTAGTTTCCCCTTAATCTTCATATTTAAAAAAAAAAAAAAGAAAACCTAGAAATTTGATTACCACTCTCATGAATTCCTTTTAAAGCAATTTAATGAATAACAGATCTTTTGTGCAAGTAGCAAACCATAGAGGACAGTTTTGCTGGCTGATAAAAATCTGTCTGCAACATGCATGTAAAAATATATCCTTCAAAGACAAACCGTAATTTTCCAGGTATGGAAAACATATTAACACTTAAAAAGTGGGGTATGTTTGACACACCCTAGCTTACTGTGAATGCTTTTACTTGAATCACAATTAAAGTTAGTATATTCTTATTAAGTATTTACTGGTTATCAAAGTTGAATAAATTAGAAAGCCACGAGTAAAAAAATTTAAAAAATAAAAAAATAAAACCTAAAGAGCCAATGAGAAAAAGATGCAACTACTTTGGGTGAAACAAGGTTGTGTAATCACTTCCCAAAACCAGTGCGTTTCTATTAAAGTAACCAAAATTGTTTAGGATTTTTTTTTTGAGGGTAGAAATAGGTTACACATTAAGTAAAAATTTTCACCACTCACTCTAATAGGAAGATGCTGCTGCCTGCAGGAATGTTGAGACCTCTCAAAAATACAAAGCAAAAACAAAAACCCTACCACAACTGTTTTCCACAATATACAGAGCCAAATACTTAAATACAAGGAAAGATCGTCTTAACAAAAGAATTGTGGATTACTACAACGTTCCTATGTCCTAATATCACTCAGAATAAAGTGTGTATGTGTGTGTTGGGGAGCGCTGGTGTGTGTGTGTGTGGGTGTGTGTGGGTGTGTGTG
>NW_023270314.1:3118533-3162402 GCF_011800145.1 Mirounga leonina | reverse complement strand
TGTGTGTCTGTGTGTGTTGGGGAGCGCTGGTGTGTGTGTGTGGGGGGTGTGTGTTGGGGAGCGCTGTAGTGTGTGTGTGTGTGTCTGTGTGTGTGTTGGGGAGCGCTGGTGTGTGTGTGGGTGTGTGTGTGTGTGTGTGTTGGGGAGCGCTGGTGTGTGTGTGTGTGTGGGTGCGGGTGTGTGTGTGTGTGTGGGTGCGGGTGTGTGTGTGTGTGTTGGGGAGCGCTGGGGTGTGTGTGTGTCTGTGTGTGTGTTGGGGAGCGCTGTTCCCAAAAGCTGGTTTACAGATGAAAATCATATACTTATTTAGATATCCTCATCTTGGGTACACTGAAAAATAAAGCTGTGGTGCAGAGCGCTAAGGCCGCGTTTCTTTACAGGTGCTATTAAACACTGTCAAGAGAAAAGAGATCAACAATCTGGTAACTTCAGATGGACACGCGGGAAACTAAACTTTGTATGTCGTCATCACCATTAATCAATTTTTCTAACCGATCAAGCAAAAACAAACAACCCTAGGTGGGCCAGTTTGGGAGCCGCCAGTCGTCCCGTAAAGGAGGATCCTGACTCTGAGACCTCAGCCAGGAAGCCCGAAAAGCACGTGTCCTACTTTGGCTTTGGGGAACTTCCCAGGAAGCATTTGTTCAGAGTAAAACTCCATCACCCTCTGCGCCTGCCTAACCCGGCGAAAGGCTAAGTACTGGCGAGCGCGGGGAAACTCCGCCGCCCGGGGGCCGGGGAGCTGCCCCCGCGGCCCCCGCCCGCTCACCTCTGCCGTGGGGATGTTGACCACGCCGGTGGAGCGACGCTTCTCCCGCAGCTTTCTCTTCTCGATTTGCCCCTTGCCTTTCCTGGCGCTGGGGCCCGAGCTCTTGCCCTTCTCCGGGGCGCCGTCGCGCTCCTCCCCGTCGCCCCGGGCCGGCGGTGCCCCCGAGGCGGAGACCGCGGCGGCGGCGGCCGTGGGGGGCGGCTCGTCTTCGGGCCGCCGGGGGCCGGGGGCGGGCCGGGGCAGCGCCGCGGGGCCCACCGCGCAGTTCACGCCCCCGGCGCCGGGGGCGGCAGGTGCGGCCGCGCCGCCCGGGAGGTTGTTGTTGAGCTCGTTGGCCGCGGCGGCGGCCGAGGTGCCCAGGGCCCCCGCTGGGGGCCTCCCGGTCGCGTCGCTGCCGCCGCCGCTCGGAGCGGCCGGGCCCGGGGGGTTCTGCTTGGCGCGCATCTTCTCGCGCTTCGCCTTCCACTCCTCCAGGAAGTCTGTGGTGCTGCCGCTGCTGCCGCTGCTGGTCCGGTAGCCACCGGTCGCCATATTCCCAGCGGGACCGGCCGGGCTCTCACCTCAAGCCTCCCCGCCCGGCTCCGGCCGCCGCCGCCTCTGCCTTCCCGAGGCCGGGAGGATGTGAGGGAACGACCCCCGGAGCGCGGGGGCGGCCCGGGCTCCCCCGGCGGCCGGCGGCTCTGAGGCAAAACACAAAAGGGGGCGGGGAAGGGAAGCGTTAAGGTCCTCGCCCGGCCGGAGGGGCTGCCCCGCGGCCCGCCTCGGAGCCCCCGCCCCCGCAGAACGTGCTGACCAGGCCCCGCTGGCAAGTGGCTGCCGAGTCCCCACCCTGCAAAGTTTCTCCGTCGCACCTACACGGCGGGCCCGGACGATCGCCGCCCCTCGAGGGGAGGAGAAAAGGGCTTGTCCCCACCCCCGGCCCGCCCGCCCCATCCCCACCGGGGTCTGCGCCTGCGGCGGTCGGGGGACCAGGGCCAGACCCGCCACCTGTCGGCCTGTCGCATCTCCTGCCCCTCGCTCCGGCCCCCGTCGGCCCACGGTGCCCGCCACCAACACCTTCATTCCTGGGTGAGGCGCGAAGCCCCCAGGCGGCTCGCTGAAGAGGCGGGACGCGTACAGACACCAGCTGTCCAGCCGCGTCCGGAGGACGGGTGCGCGGGTCGAGCGCGGGCGGCCGGAGCAGCCCCTTACCTGAGAGGTGTTTTGGGGGGCCAGGCGCGAGTCTGGGAGTCGGCGCCCAGGTGAACCCACGCGGCGGCGCGGAAGGAGCGGCAGCAAACTCGCGGCCAGAGCTCAAGGCTCCGCCGGGCCAGGAGGGAGGGAAAGAGGGAGGGAGCGAGGGGCGGGAGGGGAGCCGAGCGGCGCCGAAGCGCGGGCGGAAAGGGCCGAGACGCCGCGCGAGGGGCGCGGCGCGACTTGGGGGGGGGGGTCGTGCCCACCGACGCCCCGCCCCCGGCGCTCAGGTGCGCGCCGCCTGGTCCAGCCCGCCGCGGCAGCCCGCCCCGCGCCCGCCGGTCCCACCGCACGTTCCTGGGCTCGCGGCCCCACGGCGGCGGGCCCCGCGGCGGCGGGCCCCGCGGCAACTCTGACTCCGAGCGGGGCAGCCCTCCACGCCCTTCACCCCGCTCCTGTTCTCCGCCTCTCCGTCTCCCACCACTCTTCCTTCTAAGTACAAGACTTATTCTTCGAGGGAAAATCTCGAATGCTGCTGGCCGAGGGGGAAAATGCAATGAAGTTGTGATGATTCAGGCCTGACTGGCCAGGATGGGAAAACACTCGCGCGTCACTTTTCCTTGTCGCTGCCCCCTTTTCAGATGTACTAGGCTGACAGACAGAAGAGTTGAAGGAAAAAAACCGAAACAAACCCAGACCCTTCTGAGAAAAGCCTGTGGGTTCTGGGTGAAAGGGTGGGCTGAAAGGAGGGGCTTAAATTATCAGTGAACTATCAAGGGTTTACTACTATTTTAGGCTTGCAAGAGAAAACTAAAAACTCATTTTGACAGTGTATTGCATTGGCATCCCAACCCTATTTGTAATTGTCCTTTTAACCCTGTCTCTACACCTCTTCTTTACAGAGTGAATTTAGCAGTAAAGCTCCCTACCAAGACACCAAAGCTGTGTTGATGCTGATTTGATGCGACCTGGGGCGGTGATTGACTCTCTTTTTCTATCCTTAAAACGTGTCATAGGGTGTATTTTATCCTCAGATGCAAGTCATCTAACATTTCTGGATCAGGGCTGGGTGAACTGCCACCATCATGCACCTGAAGAGACAGACCTCACTGTATTACAAGTGGTGCGAGGGCACATCATGGTCACAGGCTACAATTGCCAGGTCACCACTTTGTAAAAAAAAAAAAAGTAGGCGAGCCCTGAGTCACACTCTTACCTAACATAAATCTTTCTACCTACTTAGTATTCCTGTTTTGCCCAGGTGGCACATGGTGGGTGAGCAGTCAGTGTGTGCCTGCCACAAGAATGAGATTGGAAGAAAGTGATTCACATGCTATTTGTTTCTCGGAGGGAAAGTCACACAGTTCCCGTCTTGGGTCTGGCTGTTGGGGTGAACGTGTGGGTAGCAGGCAGGAAGCTCTGCAAAAATCCTTAGAAAATTAAAGGCCTTCCTTGGGAACTGGTTTCAAAGGCTGAGCCTAGCTGGTACCATCCTGGGCGTGCCACCTGAAATTCCTCAATTACAGACTCACTAGAGTGTTTTGTTTTCTGAGTTTTAAGGGGGTCGTAGGAGGGTTGGGCATTAAATAGATTCACATTGTAACTTACCAAAGGATTTTCTCCTGGACGGGCTGCAGGATACAGCGGAAAGAGGATACAGTGTGCCTGAATACAAGTTCATAAGTAGCTGAGAGATCTCCGGGGTGTTTATATTCTCTGAAACTCAGCTTTCTTTACTATCAAATCAGCAACAACAGCATACATATATATATATTTTTTTAAGATTTTATTTATTTATTTGACAGAGAGAGAGATAGCGAGAGCAGGAACACAAGCAGGAGGAGTGGGAGAGGGAGAAGCAGGCTTCCCGCCGAGCAGGGAGCCCGATGTGGGGCTCGATTCCAGGACCCTGGGATCATGACCTGAGCCGAAGGCAGACGCTTAACGACTGAGCCACCCAGGCGCCCCAACAGCATATATTTTTAAGCTATCATAAGAATCGACACTGTGGGGCGCCTGGGTGGCTCAGCTGGTTAAAGCGACTGCCTTCGGCTCAGGTCATGATCCCGGAGTCCTGGGATCGAGTCCCGCATCAGGCTCCCTGCTCGGCGGGGGGTCTGCTTCTCCCTCTGACCCTCCCCCCTCTCATGTGCTCTCTCTCTCCTCTCATCCTCTCTCTCAAATAAATAAATAAAATCTTAAAAAAAAAAAAAAAGAATCGACACTGTGTGCTTGGTTCAAGGAAGACACTTAGTAAATATCCTTTTATTAATAGGATATCAAACAGTTTTTGGTCTCTAAGAAGTTGGGGAGGGGTGTGGAGGGAGAGAAGGCAGGCAAAACAGTAAAGGTACTGAACATACAATATTAATTTGAAAATTATAGACAGAATGAACTAGAATAACGCTTACACCACAGAAATTTATCACTGCACTTTTGGACTAGTTCTCTTCGTATTCATAGGCTCTGATTCAGGAATTGGCTACTACTGACTCCCGTGGCTTTGGGCAAGTTGCTTAACTTTGGGGCCTCTGTTTACTTACATATAAATGGGGATAATGATACTTCCTACATTGTGAGAGTGTTGTGAAGGTGCCTGAGATCCTTGGATAAAAGGTAGTATATGAGAACCAGAGTAGTTATTATTAGTCTATAAATGCCCTAGGAACTATGGATGAAAGAGATTATTGAGGTACAAAGCACTGTGTATTATTATTGTTATCATTTATTATACCTTTTGTCTTTGCCTTACCATTCTCATTTCCAAAGATGTATTTCACAGCCAGACTGCTTCCAGCACTGCACTAAGATATTTAGCTGAGTCAGTCCTAAATTACAAAACGTTTGCGTATCATCAATTTTTATGTTTAGCATTCTGATGAAATAATCCTCAAAGACTCAGAGCATTGTTTCTCAACCATGGCACTGTTGACATGGGGGACTTGGTAATTCTTGGGGGTTTGTCCTGTCCACTGTAGGATGCTTAGCAGCATCCTTGGCTTGTAGCCACTAGATATCAGTAGTTGCCCCAACCCCCAGTTGTGACTTTGCCAAATGTTCCCTGGAGGGAAAAATCTTCCCCAGTTGAGAACTGAGCTAGCCCTAAAATAACTAATTTTGGTGATACACTTGCCCTTAAATAATAAAGGGAAATATGATGATGCTAACAAAGAGATTCATTGTAATATATCTGAATGAAACTCACTCTAAATGTTAAGTTTTACTTCATGTTTTCGAGGCAGTGGATTAGCTATGATGTGAAATAGCTGATTTGTATGTGTTGAAATAATTAACAGGATATTGAGGAATAGCTATTGTGCCTTCAATGCAAATATTTCTGGAACATAAGCAATTCACCCTCTAAAATCAAAATAATACATGTACTAGTCTTAGAAGGTAAATACTTTAGTTCTGCAAGGATTATTACAAAAGACAACAATCCCCTGCCTAGCCTTCCCACTCCCAAAACCCTACCCAAAATTTTAAATTTTTATCTGTTTCTGCTAATATAAATCATCATATTAATTTTAATAGCCTTAGCACCTTCTTGATTTCTTCATTTTTAGACATATTTTTTTGACTTTCTAATAGAGAAAAAGAAAATGTAGCTCTCTTATACTAACTACACACTTTTCTTATTCCTAAACTCCTGCTATATTTATATTACAATTTTATTAAATAAACATTTAATGTTTGTTGTGTTAAGACTATGCAAATATTGTTCACAGCTGAGCCATGCAGTGTACTATGATTGCATTTTTACAACTTTTGTCTTTTTACACAATTATTTCTTTTCCTTCAGCAGGTAAAACTTGTGATTTTTAAAACCATTTCATCATATTCCATATAGCAGTCACAAATTGAAACCCAGACTTTCCTCCTCCCAGTGTAATTAATCATGTCAGGTAACCTATCAGTTCTGTTTCTTTTTCTTGGAGATATCTCTCTTGGAGTCCTCCATCCCCGGATGTGATCAGGGTTGATTTTAAGACTGATGGCTCTGTGGTCATCCTAGGATTATGTTTCCCTAACATCCTGGGAATCATTTCCTATGCAAACCTCTTGTTTCCTGAATCCCATATTGTCCTCTTTCCTTTTTTCCCCTGTCATTTCAGTGGAGTACATCTTCAGTTTATTCTGGAGATAGGATTTCATATTCTTGAAGACCTTGTATGTTGGAAAACATTTTTAATTTATCTTCACACTCAACAGTTTGGTGGGGCATGGAACTCTAGGTTAGAAGTCATTTTCCTTCATAATTTTAAAGGTGTCATGGGTACCTGGTGGCTCAATTGGTTGGGTCAGGTCATGATCTCAGGGTCGTGAGATGGAGTCCTGTGCAGGGCTCCGTGTTCATCAGGGAGTCTGCACGAGATTCTCTCCCTCTGCCTCCCCCCCACACACACACTCTGTCTCTTTCTCTCTTAACAAAAAAGAAAAAAAAAAGATCACTATACTGTCTTCTAGTTTCCAGAGTTGATGCTGAGAAGACCAATGGCATTCTGATTCCTTTATATTTTCTCTGTGGAAGTTTCTGGAACTTCTTACCTAGATCTTCCAGAGTATCTTGGATTTGCCCTGATTTAGCCTTTTCTCACTATTATACTGGCACTCAGTGGGCCCTTTCAGTCTGCCATCTGCCCTTTAGCTGGGAAACTTCCTTATCCTATACCTTTGGTAATTCTTCTCTTCAATTTTCTCTGTTCTCTCTAGAACTTCTGTTAAATAAATGTTGGACTTCTAAACATTCTCTAATGTTTAATCTTTTCTCTCCTAGTTTCCATCTCTTTGGCATGTTTTTCTACTTTCAGGGAAATTTTCTTCATCTTTTTTTTTTTTTTTAAAGATTTTATTCATTTATTTGATAGAGAGAAAGAGAGAGAGCTCAAGTAGGCAGAGTGGCGTGGCAGAGGGAGAGGGAGAAGCAGGCTCTCCGCTGAGCAGGGAGCCGGATGTGGGGCTTGATCCCAGGACCCCAGGATCATGTCCTGAGCTGAAAGCAGCTGCTTAACCAACTGAGCCACCCAGGTTCCCCCAAATTTTCTTCATCTTATATGTCAACCTTTCTTTCAAATTTTCTGTTTCTGCCACCATTTTTTTGGTAAGATTTGTTTCTTATTCTCAAAGTGTTCTTTTTCCATATCATCCTGTTCTTGCGTCATAGATTCACCATCTTTTCTCTCCCTAAGGAAATTTTTTTAACTTTTATTCTGCTGGTCCTGCACTTTGTCTCTTATCTATATGTTCCTTTTTTTCTTTTTGATTGCTTTAGTCTTCATCTTTTGGGTTAGAGGATTTCGTCCTCTGTCTGCCATTCATTCATATTTAAGACAGTAGTGCTGAAAAGCTGCCTGGATGCTCTTTTGTGAAAAGACAGAGCTTGTGGACTGATGGTCCTCATTTAGGAGGCTGATGTTTGGACCCAGGCATTTTGTGGAGGCACGTGTCAAATGTCAGCATCTATGGGACTTTTCTCTTGTCCAGAACAGTTTCCCTGAGAGAAATTTAGTTTCTGCCTGTGTTGCCAGTTGTCAACCTTTCAGGTGCCAAGTAGGGAAGAAGACTTGGGAAGTCTCATTACTCAATATGCAGGTTTTATCCCATACCTATGCTCAGTATTCCTGGTGTACGCAAGTTCAGTACATTCGTGATTCAACAACCGCTGAGTGTGAACTTCCGGTTCTCTGGCAGTATCAGGAGAGACAGCCTCCTTGCTCCTGGGCCTTAGAGAAGGGACTTGAGAATCTAACTGTTCCTCACACAGATTTTCAACTAATTCTTCTGTTTTCACCACCTTCTTCTGTTTTCGGAAGTACGTGCTTCTGCCTCCAATTTCTGAGCTTTCTTCCGGACAAAAAAGATTACTTCTTGTCAGCTTTGTCTCTTGCAGGTGGTTGGAAGTCACCTTTCCCTGCTCTGCTAATGTCTGTTTCCCATCTTCCATCTTCCAACATTTTGTTCTCATCTCCCATCCTCTTTGTTGTGACTGGTTTATTACTTTATTTTTGTTTTAGTAAAATTACTTGAGGGAATAGAGGTAAACATGTGTGTTCTGCCTGTTATGTTTAACAGGAAGCCTAATCTATCCATTTTGCAGATTTCCAGATACTTTGAAATCTAATCTGTGATGAGGCCAGATAAGTGGAGACCTCTACATCTCCTTATTGAATTACATCCTAAGTCCCTATTGAATTGACACTATCAGAAAGAAGTCAGTGAGATGTATTGTATTTTCTGTAGTCTGTGTATAAAGATGTGGCATGTTATATTACATAATGTTCCTATTATAATAAAAACTAGGAAAAATGCCTGACATTAATATTAAAAATAGTTACATGGTTTTGTAATAGCATTATACAGCGATAGACTGTAGCTACACTCACAGTGAGCACAGCATAATATATAGAACTGGTGAATCACAACATTGTACACCTGCAACTAACATAACATTATGTACCAACTATACTTCAATAAATAAAAATAAAAATAAAATAATGGTATCAAACAGAGCCTCTCACACTGCAATCATGACCCCTTAATGGGCCGTGATCGAGTTAGTGGGATATTAGGATTTTTTTAAAAAGAAAGAAAAAGAAAAACATTAGAGAAAAGCCCTCATGTAAAGGTGAGTGTTGTTTGGTGACCTACTGGTCTCAATTGTGGGGGCATGTGAAGTTCAACCCGTATGGTAGGCAGAGTCAAAAAAGCATGAAAATCAATATTATAAATAGATATTTAAAGATACGGAGTAGTGGGCGCCTGGGTGGCTCAGTTGGTTGGGCGACTACCTTCGGCTCAGGTCATGATCCTGGAGTCCCGGGATCGAGTCCCGCATCGGGCTCCTTGCTCAGCAGGGAGTCTGCTTCTCCCTCTGACCCTCCCCCCTCTCATGCTCTCTCTCGCTATCTCATTCTCTCTCAAATAAATAAATAAAATCTTTAAAAAATAAAAATAAATAAATAAATAAAGATACGGAGTAGTAAAAAAACAGACAAACAAATAAAGATATGGAGTAGGGTTTATCCAATTAAAATGCAAAAACCAGTTTACATAACCAAATGCACATTATAATCCCAATCTGTGGAAGAAAAAAAAAAAGAATAGCTGCATATTCCTTCTGTTGCTGGTTTTGTGGGGTTTTTTAACCATAGTAAAACTACGTGTTATATAGCTTGTAAGTTTTCCCTTTTTCAGTTGACTGCTGGTAATCTTAGGCTACATATGTGGCTTATCCAGGAAAGACCTAGGTTTTGTGGTATCTGAGGCTTGTATAACTTAAGAACCTTTTTTAAGAAAAAGAATGTATGAGAAAATAAATATTTAGAATAAGACAGCTTTAAAAATTATGAGTTAATAAATTGAAAATGCCATAAACATTGCAAAATCCAGAAAGATAACCTAAATTATTCATTATTTTACTCTGATGTATTTCTATAATACTATTTTGTCTGCATTTTTATTATTGATTTTATTATTACTTACTGATGCACAAAATAGGTGACTTTACACACAGATGTATCCTCTATTTGTAGTACAAATATATAGATGAATGTACCATACACACAGGAACTCTGATAAATTCTATTTCATACTATTCCCATCAAAAAAGAAAATAATATACTCGGCATTTATAATTTTATAGCTTGTATTATGAAATATATCCCAGATAGAAAAGAGCTTCTGTTTCGACTACACTTGCCACCCTCTAGAAGGGGCAACCTCTTTGTTGTGGTCACTAGCCAACTTCCCAGCCACTCTGAATCACTGAGGATCTTAGCTCCTGGCTGGCTGTCTTCTTCTCCTATTTATGTCACTTCTTAGTGATAACATGCAAAGATAATCTATCCAATCTCTTAGCATCTCAGATACTTGACTTCCAATAATCTTTTCCTCTGTATCCCTCTTTAGTCAGACATGTCCACAGTTAGTACCTTGACTTTGTCATCACCAGCAGTGCACCTCCAGATTCCCAGTTTAAACATCCCATTTCCCAACCATTACCTCCTACTCCTCTACCACGCTCACTCCGGTACGCCCCCCAAACCATTTTTTGTTCTATTGATCCAGCGATTTCTCATTATCTATTTTTTCATGTCCTAAATTCCTTACTCAGCTTAGATTCTCAAGTTGATTGTTATTAGCCTCCTCTGTGTCTGCACCTGCTCAGCTAAATAAGATTAATAAAAACAGTAGGGCATGCCTTCTAACCCTACTTTAACTGTTTGCCATTGTCTCAACTGCACTGTCCATACTGTCTAGCAATCCCGCAGTCCTCGTAAGCTTGTTCTTCTGTACTCCAAAATGACTAGTTCACATCAGTCCCTTACACCTCCAGTACTCCTCATCCCACCCTCACTCTCAGTTGATGAACTTCTTGCTTTCCTGTTTCATTGACTAAAGTAGGACTGATCAGAGGGGACCTCCTCATATTGCTGAGACTGCTCTACCCACTTTCCTATGTCTGGATGTACTCTCTGCCTTCTTACTTTAAGATGGAGTTCAAAAGCAGTTCTGCCATCTGTGTCTTTCCCTTTTCAGGGGTTTGCTCCTGCCACTATACTCACCTCTTGTGCATAATCAATTCCTCTTCCTCTATTAAATCATTCCCTTCAACATACAAATGAACTCTAGTTATCCCTTCTCTATTAGTTTTCTATTTACTGCCCTAACAAACTTTCACAGACCTAGCGCTTCAACAACACAACTTCATCATCGTATAGTTCTGTAGTAGATGTCCCACCTGGGTCTCACTCCTCAAAAATGAGGGGACTGGCAGGGCTCCATTCCTTTCGGGAGGGTTTCTGGAAGAATCTGTTTCCTTGCCATTTCCAACCTTTAGAACCTCCCACATTCCTTGGCTCCAGGTCCTTTTCCCCCATTTTCAAAATAAGCAATGTTGTATCTCTCTGTATCTTTCTTTCTTTATCACAAATCCCTATGATTCTCTCTTCTGCCTCCCTTTTGCACCTGTAAGCATCCAACGTATATAGGATACGTTGGATTGGGTGTACCTGCATATTCCGGGATAATCTATTTTAAAGTTAGCTGATTAGCAACCTTAATTCCATCTTCAACCTTAATTCTCCTTTACTATAACTTAATATACTCACAGGTTCTAGGGATTAGGCCCTGGAAACGCTTTGGGAGCCGTTATTCTATCATACCCTCTTAAAGGAAAAAAAATTTCCCTTGAGCGCCTGGGTGGCTCAGTTGGTTAAGTGACTGCCTTCGGCTCAGGTCATGATCCCAGGGTCCTGGGATCGAGTCCCACATCAGGCTCCCTGCTCAGCGGGGAGCCTGCTTCTCCCTCTGACCCTCTCCCCTATCATGCTGTTTCTCTCTCTCTCAAATAAATAAATAAATAAAATCTTAAAAAAAAACAACAAAAAACCTTCCCTTGACTATGGGATCTATTCTGGTCAATGTCCCCTTTCTTCTTTGGTGTTCACTCAAAATTCTTAGAAGAGTTATCTTTACTCACTGTTGCAGTCTTATGCAACTGGGTCACTGACCTGTGGAGTCTGCACTAATTCCAGGTAGTTAGTGTTATCATTGAATTGTAGGACATCTGGTTTGTGTTCAGAGAGTAGGAGAACTGGTTAGTGTGAGAACCACACCCCCCCCAACATTTGGTGTCGGAGTTGTGGAGAGTAAAGGAACACACTGCTTCCCCTTTTACCTGGCTGAATTGAAGATGTGATTTCCTGACAACTCAGTGATGGTACTCTCAGGTATCTACCCTAGAGAAACTCTAACGTGAACACAGGGACACGTGGACATAAAGGTTCTTCACTGCAGCACTTAATGTCATAGTGGCAAAGTGGAGATATACCTGTAGTTAGCAGGAAAGTGAATATATAAATTTACAGTTTATTAGTACAACAGAATATTTATAGCATTTCAGAAACATCATTAAAACCCAGTTTCAAATGGATATGTAACATATACTATTCATATAAATTTCTAAAATGTACAATAAAAATAAATATATGCATATATTTGACAAATACATACTTGAATAATATAAACACAAACACACCAAATTCAGCATATTAGTGACTTCCGAGGACAGATGAAAGGAAAAGATCGAGGAACTGTAATTTGCTTTATTTATGTTTAATTTTTAAAAAATAAAGGAGATCTGGGGCGTCTGGGTGGCGCAGTCCGGTAAGCATCAAACTCTTGGTTTCTGCTCAGTTCGTGGTCTCAGGGTTGTGAGATGGAGCCCTTCCTCGGGCTCCTTGCTCAGCAGGCAGTCTGCTTAAAACTCACTCTCCCTCTTCCCCTCCCTCCCCTGGCTCTTTCTCTCCCTCTTTAAAATAAATAAATCTTTAAAAAATAAAATAAAAAATAAAAGAGATCTAAGATAAATGTTGCAAATCATTAACATTTGTTAAATCTCAATGGGGGTGGAGAGGACCTAGGCTCTTTGTTATATTATTTTCTATACTTTTATATGTTTAAAATATGCTAGAATTTAAAGTAATTTTTAAAGGCAAATGTCTGGACTTGGATAAATCATTTCATAAGAAAAAGGTTTGACTTTAAAAGGCCAAACCTTAACAAAATTGGGCTTGTCCATCACGTCTTGGGCAAACTTAAAACATCCCTGTTTATGCCAAGCAAAAGAACCAAAATTGTAGAAAATTTAATGAAGCCATGTACCCTGGAAATATTTGAAATGGTTTATTGCTTGGGGCAAAGGAAGAAAACTGAAGGCATACCAATTTCAAAAGGCATGATCCTCTCGATAATCACTGATCTTTCTTCTAATATCTGGAAACAGGTCACTAAACTGGCTCCTAAACCACTTTTATTCAACAGGCAAACAACTGGAAGAAGCTGCTGATGCCTCTCATTTCAACCAGCTCTTAATTATCATTCTTTATTTGCACACTGGTACCGTTCAAGCACTCTTCCAATTTTTCTGCTCCCCTTTTGGAAACTTGACAAGCCATTGTCATGTTCCAAATGGTGAAAAAATGTCTTTGCCAAGGAACACTTTGTGCGGACAGAGCCTTTGATTCTCCAGGCTCAGTAACATACCTGGTTGGGCGGCTTTGCTGAAGGTGCTCCACGCGTCGTCGTGACTCATTGCCCTCAACATCAACAAGAATTGATTTGTGCCAGCAATTCTCAAAGGAGTCTTGTTTACTGCTGTGAAAGTCATCAACTCTATCACTGCCTGGTCCTGACCTCAGCCTTTTCAAGAAATTTTGACTAGAAAAGAGATCAGAGTAGGAAGCTCTTCTCTGTTACACTTAGTCCACTAACTTTACAAAGAATACATCTTCAAGTATGTGATTGAACTTCATGCTTAAGTTGTATGTGTGCTCTAAAGAGAGAGAGACACAGAAAGAAAGAGAGAGAAAGACTAGATTTCTCAGAACAATGTAATTAAGAGGAGTTCCTTCCTGGTTTTGTTACATCATAAATATTTCTGACCGGGAGATTAAAGCAAATCTTTTGATTTAAGGTTCTACAGAGGGTATTATGGACACTGCTAAAAGGAACCCACCAACTCATAGCTCAGCTCCATTTCAGGAAGTGAAGACAGAATGCAGGCAACACTGTAAGCTTTCCAGTGAGGAGAAGGACTTTCTGTGGTCTGAAGCCCACTGAGAAAGTCTCATTAATTTCTCTACAAACAGAAATTTTCAATACCCCACAACACCATAGAATTCTATTGCAAGTTACTTCTGCTCTGATGACTTTAACATTAAAACATGAATTAATCATCCTTTTTGACCCCCAGAAAGCTTCACCAGTATACCTAACCAAAGATGATTCCATTAATTTACAGTGGTGAGGATGAGGCAGGAATTCAACTTAGTCTTGGGGTATGTTCTTTGACATCTATAAGCCAATGTTTTCAGTGTTTATTGCCATAAAAAAAAGTGAAATCAAGTGGATGACATAAATGATATAACCTAACTTTTTTTTTTTTTTTGACATAACCCAACTTCTTATTCAAATCAAAAGCATCCTTTCACTGGAATTTACTACTGAGTAAAGTTAAGGTTGCCTTTGATTTTATTGGTGTTCAAATTAGTGAAGACAATATTTTGCATAATAACATTAATAGCAGTAAGTCATTGCTTCCTACACACTAGGGACTGGGCTGTCACTTCATGTCTAACATAATGTCTAACAATTATCAACAGTCCCATCAGGGGAGCACTAATATTCCCTTTAACAGATCAGCAAACTGAGGCATGGAGACAATAAGTAATTTGTCCAGTGTCACACAGCTTGTACATGATAAAGCCAAATATTTCAGCACATAGCTGTCTGATTCCTGAGCCCATCCTATATTATATGTCAAAGGCATTCATTTTCAATGTTATAAAGTAAACTAAATGCAAACAGACCAGTTTCTGTGCATTTTTCCATGAAAGATTTGTTTCGATTTCATCAAAATTTTAGGGTGTCATAATCAGTGATTCTTAGGGCTAAGAACAACAGGACTAGTCGAACCACAGCACTTGGGAAACCTGAGTAGCCCCTTCCCTCTTTGTCTTTGCATCCTAGTGTCTGGCATACAGCAGGTGCTCTATGTATAAATATTTCTCAAATGGCATGAGGGCAGGATGGCTGTTCTAAGGTTGCCCTGGGAGTGAGCCGACTGTCTGCCAGGGCTTACTGGGGAGGCGGGGTCAGTTCTGGTTGGAGAAGTATTCCCTGGTGTATGTACCATAGCCAGCCTTTGATCCTCAGCTTTGCCAATTCAGAACTCTGATTTTTATCAGCAATTAAAAAGTATATTAATTTTCAACAATGCGTCCATATTAATGTAGCCCACTTGCCTGATGTCTAAGCGCCAAATAACTCATTGATTTATAATGAAAAATATGAAGGTCAGAAACACAGGAATGTTAAAGTCATCCCCAGCAGTGTGGATTCTCCAAGAAGGCAGACCTACATGGGAGTGAAAACATAACTGGAAGTTTACTTGGTAAATGTGGAAAATGAACAATAGGGGTTAATTAGAGGAATCCAGTGTTTATTGGCCTCTGGTAAGAGAGCCAGAGCATTCATCCCCACAAATAAGGAGAGTCTTGCCAAACTGAACAGAACAGAACGGCTCTCCCCAGGACCTTTGCATTCCATCTCTTGTTTGCTAAGGAAGCTGCTAACTTGGCTACTGATGGACACATTCTTTCTTTGTATATGTTAATGATTTTAATCTGGTTATGGTCATGTTTTATTGGTCAGACCTCTTTCAGGTGAATTTGAATATTTCCACAAAATCCATTTATTGAACTTTTTAAACATTATTTAAAAAAAATTTTTTTAAAGATTTTGTTTATTTATTAGATAGATAACATGCACGAGCGGGGAGGGAACAGCAGAGGAGGGTGAAAGAATCTGATGCAGACTCCACACTGAGCTCGGACCTGACATGGGGCTTGATCCCACCACCCTGAGATCATGACCTGAGCTGAAACCAAGAGTCCGTGGCTTAACAGACTGAGCCCTCTGGGTGCCCCATTTATTGAACTTTTTTAAAAGTTGAATTCTCCCTGGGCAATGTTATTGGTGGGCATTCTGCTATAATGTGAGTGGGCTGATGGCTAACATTTTCTAAGACCCCTCAATAAAAGTCTGTAGTCCCTTGATTTTCCAATAGAAATTGCTCCTCATTTTAAAATTAATGTATAAGCTACATGAAGAAAAGGATCGTGGGTCATTCATGAACATTTTGGGGGTGTACCTACTGTGTGACAGGCTTGTTCCATGCAAGTTACTGTTGAGACGATGGAGAACCCGGATACATGGCAGTGCCTTCCTTCAAGGTGCTTGCAGGTGGGTAAACACATCTGTAAACAAAAACAGATACAGTAAAAAAACATCTGTATGTAAGACTTGGAAACGGGGCCCTTGGCTGACTCAGTCCAGAGAGCGTGTGACTCCTGATCTCAGTGTCGTGAGTTCAAGCACCACGTTGGGCATGGAGCCTGCTTAAAAACAAACAAGCAAACAAACAAATCTGTAAGCAAACTGATGGTGTTTAGTTCTAAATAGAAATAAGAACAAATTCCTCATAATACCCTCCAGTTCCATCCACATCATTGCAAATGGCAAGATTTCATTCCTTTTGATGGCTGCATAATATTCCATTGAACATATACACCACATTTTCTTTATCCATTCATCTGTCGATGGACATCCTGGCTCTTTCCATAGTTTGGCTATTGTGGACATTGCTGCTATGAACATCGGGGAATTCTTTTTTTTTTTTTTAAAGATTTTATTTATTTATTTGAGACAGAGAGAATGAGAGACAGAGAGCATGAGAGGGAGGAGGGTCAGAGGGAGAAGCAGACTCCCTGCTGAGCAGGGAGCCCGATGTGGGACTCGATCCCAGGACTCCAGGATCATGACCTGAGCCGAAGGCAGTCGCTTAACCAACTGAGCCACCCAGGCGCCCATCATCGGGGAATTCTTAATCTCATGAAACAAACTGAGGGTTGCTGAAGTGGAGGAGTGTGGGAGGGATGGGGTGGCTGGGTGATGGACACTGGGGAGGGTATGTGCTATGGTGAGTGCTGTGAATTGTGTAAGACTGATGAATCACAGACCTGTACCTCTGAAACAAATAATACATTATATGCCAAAAAAAAAAAAGAAGAAGAAGATAGTAGGAAGGGAAAAATGAAGAGGAGGAAATTGGAGGGGGAGACGAACCATGAGAGACTAAGGACTCTGAGAAACAAACTGAGGGTTCTAGAGGGGAGGGGGGCAGGGGGATGGGTTAGCCTGGTGATGGGTATTAAAGAGGGCACGTTCTGCATGGAGCACTGGGTGTTATACGCAAACAATGAATCATGGAACACTACATCAAAAACTAATGATGTAATGTATGGTGATTAACATAATAAAATAAAAAAAAAGAAATAAGAACAAATTATTGTGGAAGCACAAAGAGGAAAGGGGTGGCCTCACCAGGAAGATTCGAATAAATGTTTTAAGTAGACAAGGGAGGAAAGTGCATTCCAACAGATGGAACCACGTAAGCTCAAACACAGAATTGTAAAGTGTGTGCAAGAAATGGGAAAGGTGGGGCCTTTGGAAGGCTGGGGTGGGGGGGGGACACAGGTGAGCTGGAGGGGATGGAGGCACAGGGATGAGGGGGCTTGAGCTCTTTAGGGCCAAAGGCACAGGAGACATTTCCTCCCTCTCCCATGCTCTTTCCCTCATCCCCGGAACATTCGACTCTCTCTGTTTGCCTCTTGAGCCTCTCGTTATTAATTCTCTGTCTCTTTCAGAAGCTTCTGTTTTCTCAGGTACATTTTTTAAATCAATAATTTTTTTTTAAATTGGGGACTCTGGCTGGCTCAGTCAGTACAGCATGCAACTCTGGATCTCAGGGTCATGGGTTTGAGTCCCACGTTGGGTGTAGAGATTACTTTAAATAAATAAATAAATAAATTAGTTTTTGAAAATTGGTTTTTGATTACTTAATACATGTTTGTGGACTGATATTCAAGTGCTATAAGGGCAAAGTGTGAAAAATCTAGTTTCCCTCCCACCTACAATGGCCAGCTGCCCAGCATTGCTGTCCTGCTCAGGGACAACCACTGGCACTGGCTTCCTGTATCTCCTTCCATAAAGTGTCTGGATAGGCAAGTGCACGTGTGTGTGTGTGTGTATAAATGCGTGGCTATATGTGTATACGTTTGTGTAAGTATATAATTTTTTACACCAAGCATAGAATACTACTGCATTTTGCTTTCTTCACATTAAAATGGATTTTTAGAGATTTTTCCGTATCTATCCATTCTTTTATGCATTCATTTGACAAGTATTTATGCAGTGTCTACCATGTGCCAGACACTCTTAGATGGTAAAGATATAGCAGTGGGCAAAATCTCTGCCTTCATGGGACTTACCTTCTAGTAGAGGAAAGTCCAGGAAAGACAAATAAGCAATGAAATATGTATAGGAAGCCAGATGGTGGTGCGGGCTATGGAGAAAACTGAAGCAGCATGTTGGGGGGGTAGGAGTTGGAGAGTGGCTGTAGCCATCTAAAGGAGAGAGAGAGAAAGAAAGAGAGAACGAGACAGAGAGAGAGAGGGGCCTAGTTATTCTGTTGGTCCAGTGGCATTCTGTCAGATGAATCTGCCATAATTTGTTTAATCAGTCCTCTCCTGACTTTTACCCTGCTTCCCATACTTTGCTGTTACAGTAATGCAAATCTTGCATATAGGTCATTTGACACATCTAAGAGTATATTTGTGAGTTAAATTCCTAGAAGTGGAATTGCCATTTTAATGGTCTGTGCAGTTTTAATTTTAACAGATATTGCTAAATTACTTTCTGAAGAGTACCAATTTACAGTTCTTTCAGCAATGAATGGGAGGACCCCACCTGGAGCAACACTGTGTTGTCAAGATTTGTGAGGTTTGCTTATCTGATGAGTAAGCCATGAAATCTTGTTTTAAGTCTAATTTGCATTTTACTTTTTATGATTGAAGTGAAATGTCTAAAGGCCGTTTTTATTTCTTTTTTCTTTTTTAGATTTTATTTATTTATTTGACAGAGAGAGACACAGCAAGAGAGGGAACACAAGCAGGGGGAGTGGGAGAGGAAGAAGTAGGCTTCCCGTGGAGCAGGGAGCCTGATGTGGGGCTCCATCCCAGGACCCTGGGATCATGACCTGAGCCGAAGGCAGACGCTTAACGACTGAGCCACCCAGGCGCCCCCCTAGAAACTCTCCTTAGTAAAGAGTTTACAGCTTTTTTGGGATGTGGGTAGCAAAAGTTTTACCTAATTTTTCAGTTCTCTTTTGATTGTGTTTATAATAAATGGTTTTTATAATACAGAAAATTTTTACTATTATGTAGCCCAACTAAACCATCTTTTAATTTTTTTTTAAGATTTTATTTATTTATTCGAGAGAGAGAGAATGACAGAGAGAGCATGAGTGGGGGGAGGGCCAGAGGGAGAAGCAAACTCCCTACTGAGCAGGGAGCCGAATGCTCGACTCGATGTGGGACTCGATCCTGGGACTCCAGGATCATGACCTGAGCCAAAGGCAGTCACTTTACCAACTGAACCACCCAGGTGCCCAGAAATTATTTTTTTAATTACTGTTTTTATTCTAATACCTTAACGGTTTTAAAAAAAAAGATTTTATGTATTTATTTGAGAGAGAGAGAGAGACACGAGGGGCTAGATCCCAGGACCCCGAGGTCATGACCTGAGCCAAAGGCAGACGCTTAACCAACCAAGCCACCCAGGCGCCCCAACAGTTTGTTTTTTAACATTTAAATATTTTTATTCATTTAGAATTCCTTCTACATAAGGTGTGAGGCATGCTTTCAATTATTCTTTTTTTCCAACTGGTTACCCGATTGTCCCAACACCATTTATAGAATAATTCCTCTTTTCTCCATGACTTTTTTTTTTAAGATTTTATTTATTTATTTGACAGAGAGAGAGACAGCGAGAGCAGGAACACAAGCAGGGGGAGTGGGAGAGGGAGAAGCAGGCTTCCCGCTGAGCAGGGAGCCCGAAGCGGGGCTTGATCCCAGGAATCAGGCGCCCCTAAAAAAATAAAATCTTTTAAAAAAAAAGTCATGGAGGGCTCCTGGGTGGCTCAGTCATTAAGCGTCTGCCTTCAGCTCAGGTCATAATACCGGGGTCCTGGGATCGAGCCCCGCATCGGGCTCCTTGCTCCGCGGGAAGCCTGCTTCTCCCTCTCCCCCTGCTTGTGTTCCCTCTCTCGCTGTGTCTCTCTCTGTCAAATAAATAAATAAAATCTTAAAAAAAAATTAAAAAAACAAAATAAAGATTTTATTTTCTTAAGTAATCTCTATACCCAACGTGGGGCTCAAATTTACAATCCAGAGATCAAATGTCACATGTTCTACCATGTGAGCCAGCCAGGCACCCCTCCATGACTTTTAAATCCCACTTTTTCACATGATAAATTCCAGTAAGAATTTGGGTCCAATTTGGGTTTTCTAGACAAATCTATTGATTTAACTGTTCATTTAATCAACAACTGTATATTATATGTATATACAATATACTTATATATATGTATGTATATATATACATACTTATATATATAACATAAGCCAAGTACTGTTCTACATGCAACAGTAACATTTTAAAATGTTATAGCTTATAAAATATAGTGTACTATCTGATAGAAAAATACATCTTATTTTTCTTATTCTTTTTTGACTTTCCCAGGCTCTTTATTTGCTTATTTTCCATTTGAACTTTAGAATCAGTTTGTCTAGTTCCAAAATAAATCATCTCAGTGTTTTTATTGGGATTACACTGCATTTACAGATTAATTTAGGGAGAATTGACATCTTTGTCATGCTAAATTTTCTGAACAAGAGCATAGTACGTCCTGTAGTACATCTTTTTGTGTGTGTGTCCCTCAGTAGTCTTTTAGTTTTCTTCATATAAATTGTTCACACTCTGTATATCTTGCGTTTTTCCAGTTTCTTCCTTCAAACTGGCTCTATGAATGTTCTTATGGATTTTGAATTCCCTTATTGTTTCTAACAGTTTTTCATTAAATTCTCTTATGCTTTCTGGTAAAAAATCATGCCATCAGCAAATAATGATGATTTTGCTTCACTTTTTCCCATTTTTACTTTTACTCATTTCTGTTCTCTAATTATGTTGGCTAAATAGTAGGGGTGATAAAGAAGACCCTTAACTTATTCCTGATAGGAATGGGAATGCTACTCCAATATAAGCGTCTTTGTCATAGCTAGAAGCAGAAGGCTCCATTCAGAAGTTTTTAATCATCAGAATCTGGGGTGTTTACCAGAGATCAAACTTTTGGAAAATGAAGAAGCTCATGTACAGGTTCTTTCTAGTGTTGGGGATTTATCATAAGGATATTTGGGAAAACAAAGGATATAAGAAACCATGGCAGCATGGTCGCTAATTACTCGTTGTTTCATCCTTTTTTTGCTAACCTAACACTATGCTAACATTTTTACACATATGAGGTTGTTCGAAATTAATCTCCTCAAGGATTACAGGTGATATGCAGAGGCAGAATGCCCCAAAAGGAAACTTAAGTGATAGAAGTTTCCATGTCTTGCTCTGAAATTGCTCATTCTTTTTTTTTTTTTTTAAGACTTATTTATTTATTTGAGAGAGAGGGAGAGAGGGCACATGTGCGCCCATGCATACACACAGGGGAAGGGGTAGAGGGAGAGGGAGAGAGAGAAGCTTAAGCAGCCTCCCTGTTGAGTGAGGAGCTGGATGTGAGGCTTGATCTCACGACCTTGAGATCATGACCTGAGCTGAAATCAAGAGTTGGGTGCTTAACCACCTGAGCCACCGAGGCACCCCTGAAATTGCTCATTCTTTAATGGATGTACCAGAGGAGAATGAAATTGCCAAACAAAAAGAATAGGAAGGAAGTATGAGATCCAAATAACCCAATAGCATGCTAACTCATCAGCTCATCAGCCTCTAATTAGCCAAAACTTGGCCTTAATTTACACTTTCTTTTTTCTCTCAAATGTAAAAAAAAAAAATTGGCTCCTGCTTGTCTAATCTATCAATACTCAAGTTTTGCTGTTTAGAAAAATTGCCTTTGATATTGTTCAAAGGCTTTCATTTATCTTCCACAATGCCTTAAATATAAGAGATGTTTAAAAAGAGCTGAACGAGTGAATGTTAGGTAATCCGTGCACCCCGTGTGGTTTTATACTAGTGATATGTTGCAATGTCTGCTGAACAAAGGAAAGGCTTTGGTGAGTCTGACATAGGCATCAGCTTTTTAGATGATGAAGGTAGATAGTTTGAAAATGTCATATTGCTATAAAAACACATTTTTGGATTGCTAACAATTAGATTTGTACTGAGACTTTATCAATCATTATGGCTAAAATTTACTCTTTTGCTATTTTATTTTGTGGTTTTCTTTAAAACACCAAAAGCCACTGTAACTCTGTAAATCAGATATTCATTAACAGCACACATGTTAAGGTGAGGACATTTCCAAAACCCCAAATTACTGTCTTTTTAGAGCTTTTAGACACTGATTTTTTTCAAGTTGCAATGTAGGAGTGAGAGTTGAGTAACTTATGTACTATTCTACATGTGGTAACCTGAAACTAGGAAAATTTTAACAGTCTGGAAAAGGTTTCTCAAAACAACCCTTTCTTTTAAGTCTCTAGACTTTATTTGGAAGATCTATTTGGTTTGGTTGTCACAATACAGTATCACTTTCCTCCGTGGGTTAATTCTTACCTCAAGTTCCTGGCTGTCCTGTGGGTCAGCAGCTTCCAAGCACTGTGGCCATAATCCACAGTAAGAAATGTATTACATTGTGATCTTATGCATACGTGCATATACCCATAGGGTTTCTTAAGATAACACTTAAGCTATCTGCATGTTTTATAGTCTGATCTTTTCTGTTCTGAACCTAGCCTATCCTATCCCATTCTGTTCTATTCATTTAAAAATTTGCTTGTTGTGACTTGCTAAATTGATTTCATAACTTCGCAGTTTGAAAAACAATGCTATAAATCAGTGCTTCTCAAATCTCAATGCTCATCCAAATCACCTAGGGATCTTGTTAAAAATGCAGGTTCTGATTCAATAGGCTCTGAGAACCGGCACTTTGAAGAAATTCGCAGGTGCTGCTGCTGGTCTGTGGACCACTTGGAGCTTACTTTGGAGAAGTAAGCCTATAGATATTTATGTCCCCGCCCCCCATCTCTGGATTAATTGGTTGAGGCAAGGATCTTAGAATCTTAGGATAAAGCACAGAAATTTATGCACGAGGATCTTTGGCTACTGTGTTGAGAGAGAGCTGTGGCCGTGGTGGGCATGGAGAGTAGCACAGACTCTTCTCAGCGACATTCGCTTCTGACATTGAGGTCCACAGCTTTTGGCTCCTGAATTCTTATTTAATTCACACTTACTGTGTCCTAGGCCCAATTCTCAGACAAGCTAAAGTCCTTCTTTTTATATTTCACGTTTTCTTAGGTGAACAGTTAAATGTGTAATTACAGGTTGTGGTAAGTGCAAGGAAGAGAAACAAAGTCGGCTGAAGGAAAGATAATGGCAGCATGGGGCACTGCTTTCTCAGGTGGGGGGGTTTAGATAATGCTTACCTGGGTCAGCGACACTTGACAGAGACCTAAGGAAGGGAGATGACCAGGAGAAGACCTAGAGGAAGGAGGGTTGAGGCAGAACAAACGAGGACACAGGTCCTGAGGGGGGGAAGAAATTGGCAGTGTCTCAGGGGTGGTGTGAGGGCAGTAAGGCACGCCCTTACCAGAGGGCAGTACAAAAGGAGAGTCAAAAACGGAGTCAGTGAGGTAAGGAGCCCTGATGATAGAGCATGTGAGAGGCTAAGGTAATTCTGGATTTCATCCTAAAGGTGATGGGAAACATTGGAAACATTTCCTTGCTCAAAACGACATGAAATTTCAGTTGCAAATGACCATCCTGGGAGATAGGTGATGATCCACCATGGAAGGACGAGAGAAAGTATGGAGACTGGCCAGGACATTAGAGCAGCGACTTGCTATTTCCACTGATAGGATTGTGCCCATTTATTTTTTAGAACAGGGGATAAGTTCAGGTATTTTGACTACTGAAATGATACACGATTGAAAATACAAAGATATGCATTTATATTATGAACTTTTGTTGATAATTGATACCTAATAATGCAGGATGCCAAATTCAACAAAAGATAAGTCAGTTAAAAAATATAATTTTGGGGGGGCGCCTGGGTGGCTCAGTCATTGGGCGTCTGCCTTCGGCTCAGGTCATGATCCCAGGGTCCTGGGATCGAGCCTCACATCAGGCTCCCCGCTCAGCGGGAAGCCTGCTTCTCCCTCTCCCACTCCCCCTGCTTGTGTTCCCACTCTCGCTGTGTCTCTCTCTCAAATAAATAAAATCTTTAAAATATATATATAATTTTTTGGCCCCATCCTTCCATAAACTTAGCTTTCTAGGGGAGCTCCAAACCTGCACATCATCACCTGACCTCCACCCCTCAATGTCCAGCTTCCAGAGTTGAACATTTCACCTGCTTAGAATAACCAAGCATCCCATGTGCAGCAGAATAGGAATGTGGTTTTTGTTTTAAATAATAAAGTGCTGCATGTGCTCACTTCGGCAGCACATATACTAAAGTGCTGCATAATGGTTAAAAGTACCATCTCCCTCAACTCTCATAGGTGATGACCTTTTCCCTCCTAGCCCTCCTGCCCAAAGCTGATCTTTCTGCTGTATTCCTGATCTTATTTCCCATATTATACTAGGTCTAAGATGTCATCATGTGGCTGATGCGCCATTATTTATTGTATCATGGAGTAAGAACAAAAGTACTGAAAACATTAAGTAGACATACAATGGAATATAAGATGGGTTTCAATTTCAGGGATGTTATATGTGAAAAGAAAAGTGTGTTTTATAGAATTAATGAAATATATATTATTATAATCCATCCAGTCAGAAACCTGGAGGTAATCGTAGGCTCCCCTCTTTCAACTCCCACACTTTATCAGTAACTACTCCCTGGAGTTTCTACTTCCCAAATCTCTTAAATTCCTGCCCTAGCTCCCATTTTGGAAACTCTTATCTGTTCTAACCTGGATGGCTACTTAGCCACTAAGTCATTCTCCACAATAAAAGCAGAATGATATTTTAAAACATGAATCTGATGATTACATTACTGGATTAAAATCCTTCATTGTCCTCTAGTGTGCTTCTGGGTAAAGTCTAATCTTAGCATAACCTAAACATACTTTGGAGGTCTCTGACTCTTTTTCAAGTAGGTTCAGGTATATACAAACAAACTAGGATATACAAATTTTATTCTCTCCTTCTGTAGTGGCTTCCTTTGTTCCCCTTTCTGCCTTGAAAACACCTACTTATTCTTCATGAATCAGCTGAAATGTCACCTCCTCAGCATACTCCCTCAGATTTCCTCTGTGCCCATTCTTGAAGAAGCTAAGTGCTTACTCCTCTGTAGTAGTCGGCTCACAGGCCCCTACTTTAGCCATCATCATATTTTATAGCTGTTTGTACTTCTGGATTATGAGCCCCTCAAGGGTAACCACCATATATTATCCATTTTCCTATCCTTTAGCATTAATCCTGGCACACAAGCAGGCACGTAGCAAATGTTTGCCAAACGAATGAGCAAACAATGTGAGACTGAAAAAGAACCACCCTTACTAAATAGTATGGATCTCAAAGTTATGAAATACCTATCGCTCCAGCTTTGAAGAGGGAGTCAGGCCAAAGAACAGGCTTGGCTCTCTTGCCCTCCTCAGCCCCTAATGTAAAGTCCACTGGTGTTGCATGGGGTCCCAAGAGCATGATGGAACCCCGATCTTGGGACTCTTTGTGTCTTCAGTCTCCCTGAACCCGTTTGTGAGGCCACGCAAACCAGGTGACCACAGAACTTGGGAGTGCCTTTTTGTTGGCCATCTCCATATTTAAGAAAAGGAATCTAGACTGATGATCAGTTCACCCATACGGCTTATCATTAGAAATTATTTTGCAGAGGGGTGCCTGGGTGGCTCAGTTGGTTAAGCATCTGATTCTTGATTTCGGCTCAGGTCATGATCTCAGGGTCGTGAGATCAAGCCCCTTGTCTGGCTCTGTGCTCAGTGGGGAGTCTGCTGGAGATTCTCTCTCTCCCTCCGCTCTTCTCTCCACTCACATGCTTGCTCTCTCTCAAATAAATAAATCTTTTTTTTTTAAGATTTTATTTATTTATTTGACAGAGAGACACAGTGAGAGGGGGAACACAAGCGGGGGAGTGGGAGAGGGAGAAGCAGGCTCCCCGCAGAGCAGGGAGCCCGATGCGGGACTCGATCCCAGGACCCTGGGATCATGACCTGAGCCGAAGGCAGGCACTTAATGACTGAGCCACCCAGGTGCCCCAAAGAAAAGTTTTTTTTAAAAAAAGTTATTTTGCAGAACTATAAACTACCATTTCAAAAAAAAATCATAATTGGTAATTTGTAAAGTTAGTCAACAATAAGGTGTGAAAGCAATAGCTCCTGACAGAATTTTCTCTATAACTCTCCCTCAAGGACATATGGTCAGAAACCGGAAAATTCCAAGGAAAGCTTAATAGTTAAGTATATAGGCTCTCCTTTAAATTCTTCCAGGACCAATATGATGTTGTTGTTGTTTTCATTTTTTATCTTTCTACACCTTACAGTCATATAGAGTGTTATTACCTTGTAGGTACTTGATACATGTTGATTGAAAAATGTTGAAAAGAGAAACTGACTTTGAAAATTTTTCCAACTTTATTTTGGTTTGGCTTGTTTCTTTCAATCCTGGATAAATAACAGGGAAAACATACTCACTAGTTTAAACCACTAAAATCATGACTGGTATCCCTATTCGATATAAATATTACAATAAATGTACAAAATGATGTTCAAAGGTGGGAGGTCAGAAGGCAATAGGCCTGTATAACAAGAAAGGTGAGGCCCAAATTTCTTATTCTATTATTCTCCAGACTTGTAAAAGTATTGAACATTAGGAGAGATATGGGTATTCAAGAAGTCAAAGAAGATGAAAGAAAGGAGCTATATTGAGAAAGTATATTACAAAAATATATTATATGTATGACATTGCCATTTTTGTGAATGGTTGAGTATCACCAATTTCATATGGCTCTACCAAATAGCAAAAGGGAAGGGAAAATGGAGGGAAAGTATTTCTAAAACTAAAAGATATGTTGATGCCATGTTAATATTTTGAAGAACTCAACAAATGAAGATGGCCTTTCAATATCAGAATCAGCCAGGGGCTGTAGAACATACTGCTTAAGATATGAATTTCAAAGTCGGACTTCCTTTCACTGAATCCTGCTTATATCACTTACTGTGTGATCTTGGTCAAGTTACTTAATTTCTTCTGCCTAAGTATCTTCACCTGCAAAAGGGAAAAATAGTAACACTTACTTCACTGAGTTTTAGAGTAGATTGAATAGAATAAACCTGAGGTTGAAACTGTGCTTTAATATGAACCAAGTTTCAACCAAATGAAAGCTGGTATTTCTATCAGTCTTCTTCAATCAGAAGGGAAGCCTTGAAGTTAGCAGGCATTTATGTGAGGGAAAATAAGAATTTGCAGTTCCTGATTATATTTTAAGATTTATTTATTTATTTTAGACAGAGAGACTGAGACAGGGAGAGTGCACATGAGCAGGGAGAGGGGCAGAGGCTGAGAGAGAAAAAGAATCCTAAGCAGGCTCCAAGCCCAGGATGGAGCTCCATCTCACAACCCAGAGATCATGACCTGAGCCAAAATCAAGAGTCTGATGTTTAACCGACTGAGCCCCCAGGCACCCCTTTTGATTATTTTTATTAGAGATTTACTAGAGGATATCAGGCTTTGGGGTCAAACAAATCTGGGTTTGTCTTTGGGGAAATTTACTTACCTTTCCTAAGTATCATCTTTTCATCTGTAAAATGGGCAAAAGATTACACTTAATTCATATGGTTGTTGTGAAAAGTAAATGGAATTTTTTATGTAAAATCTTCAACAGAGGAAGTCACTAAGTGCCTAACAAGTTGCAGCTATTATTATTAAAAATAATTAACTACATTGACTTGAATATTACAAATATATCTTCTTTCATTTTACTAAAATTAACCAATTCAAAAAGGAGGTTAAAATGTTTACTTCAGAAACTTTTCCTTGAATATTCTGTAATAGTCATTGTCCAGTTAACTTTTTTAAGATTTTATTTATTTATTTATTTGAGAGAGAGAGAGAGAATCTCAGGCAGCAGGGCTCAATCCCACGACCCTGAGATCATGACTGAGCCGAACCAAGAGCCGGATGCTTAACCAAATGAGCCTCCCAGGTGCCCCTAGTTAATTTTTTAAGACATGAATTAGAATTTGTAGAAATGTATAAATTCCATAGACATACTCAGTTTGATATTAATCAAATGTATGAACCCTGTTGTAATTTCAAAATGAGTACCTTAAAAAATCATCAGAAACATTACTTCATGTAGCATAAAGTCATAGTTGTAAAGTTCTATATGACAAAAATGTAAAAATAAATAGAATGAAAGGAAATGCTGTTTGGTCTTCTGGTAAACAAAGGCCTATTATGTTGATCACTACAATGAAGTGAAGGCAAGAAAAGGTTGACAGACTAGTAGAGGGGGTGCCATATATCTATCATAAGAGAAAGCTCATGTTCCATCTTCCTTTGTTAAATTCCTATACACCTCTGACATTGTACGGTTGTCATGGGCTTCAACTCTAGGGAGACACTCTTCCAACCAGATGCTCTTATAAGTGATATCATTTAAAGGCAAGGAAGAAAGACCAAGATCATTTGCTGACTTTGACTCAGAAAATTTAGGAGATAAGCAGATAGAATATGAACAAGAAAAGATCAGCTCAGATTGAGTCTTCAAATAATTATGAGAGGTGTTTGTTTAGAAAGACACTCCTAGGAATCCGTATGTTCCAAGAGAAGAAGAATGAATTCAAAGATGATATCATTGGGATGCATTTGATTAATGAAAAGAACATTAATTGTTAAAGGAAAAGTACTTTTATATAACTTGAAAAGGTAGAACTGATACACAACCTCATCATACTTCATTGACTAGGAATGTATTTTCCCCTGAGGCTCAAGAGCTTTAAAAGCCACATAAAATATTTCATCTGTCTTGTGATTCATAATGCTGGCAAATCTTACATCACACTCAATTAAAGAACAGTGCATCCTTCCCCACATCATCTTCCCATAGAAAAACTGAGGAACACTAAAGCAAGTGACATTGTCAGGAGTACAATCTTCACCTCTATATTCAATATTTTTGTTCATTTCTTGTTTGTTATCTCCACACTTCACTTCAAAGTGTCTGATTCCAATGTCACTGTGTGCTCCCATATTTTTTCAATATTTCAATGGTCTACAACAGTTTAGTTTTGGTTTGAACTAGGCAGATGGCACCCCGAGGTCCCTTCTGCATGCCTTTATTTTCGTTTTGAAAGTAAAAATGAATCTGCACAGCAGAGTGGTTAAAGTTCAGTATTTGGTTTCAGATAGACTCAGCTCAAATGCAAGACCTGGCGTATTCAAGTCTCTAAGCCTCACATTTCCTCAATGGGAAAACTGATGGCTGCAGTCATGCTTACAGCATTTGGCTGTTGAGAGGATTAATTGCATATAAGACAACCAACATAATGTCTGGCACATGGTAAAAGCTAAAGGCGTGATAATTATTTTTGAGCTCTTTATTAGATAATGTTTGGAGAATTATAGGACTTACGTGATGGCATTTACTTATTAGGATGGGAACTGGAGTCGTTTTTGCTTCATGAAATGTCCTTAAGCTGTAACAATCTCTTCTGCATTTGACACTAATTACACACTTTGAGATACCTTTATTAGTATATTCTACTATAAGGTAGAGATTATTGCTTCTATAGATGAGATAAAAAGACTAGAAATAAGACTTCTACTTCTGGGAAGAGGCAGTAAGTATACTTTTCCCTACTTCTGCCATTAAATACAACTTAAAACTCTGTGCAAACATAGATGACTCTGAAAGGTGGAGAGAAGGAGACAGACCAGCTAGGGACCTTGGAACCCGAGGAATGACATGATGGTGAATCCCCTGGGTTTCCCTTTTGTCTTATTTATCCTGGAATGGATGCTAGAGAAGCCCCCAAACTAGACACATCAATAGGCACAAACAGAAAACAAAAACACCTGTTCTCTCTAACCAAAGAACCAAGAAAGCAGTAGCCTAGCAAGACAGAAAACTTTGAGACAACCACTCTGTCCCAGCCAACCACCACACAAATAAAAAATTATAAAACTTTTAGAAGAAGTAGTTGAAAAATCTTTGAAATCTAGTGATGAACAAAGAGTTCTTAAACCTGACACCAAAACCTGATTTATAAAAGGAAAAATGGACAGACTGGACTTCATCAAAATTAAAAACTTTTGCTCTGTAAACGATTCTGTTAAGAGGATGAAAACACAAACACTAATGTTTGGAATACATAAAGATCTCTTAAAACTCAACACTTAAAACTCAAATAGAAAATGAGCAAAAGACATGAAGAGACATTTCATAAAAAAGAATACACAGATAGCAAATAAGTACAAAGAATGATGTTTAACATTAACAGCCATGAGGGAAATGCAAATTAAAACCACAATGACAGGGGTGCCTGGGTGGCTCAGTTGGTTAGGCATCTGCCTAGGGCTCAGGTCATGATCCTCGGGAAGCCTGCTTCTCCTTCTCCCTCTGCCCCTCAACCCCCACTCATGCTCTCTCCGTCTTGCTCTGCTCTCTCTCTCATAAATAAATAAATAAATAAATAAATAAATAAATAAATAAATAAAACCTTAAAAAAAACCACAATGAAATACCACTACACACCTATTGGAATGGTTAAAATTTTTTGAGGGCGCCTACATGGCTCAGTCGGTTAAGTGACTGCCTTCGGCTCAGGTCATGATCCCAGGGTCCTGGAATCGTGTCCCGCATCGGGGTCCCTGCTCAGCTGGGAGTCTGCTTCTCCCTCTGCCCCTCACCCTGTTCTCATGCTCTCTCTCCCTCTCTCTCTCAAATAAATAAAATCTTAAAAAAAAAATCTTTAAAAAGATAAAAAAATAAAATTTTTTGAAAAGTAATGCAAACACCAAATTCTGGTGAGGATGGGGTGAAACTGGATCACTCCTACATTGCCAGTGGGAATGGACAATGGTATATCTGTTTTGGAAAATAGTTTAGCAGTTTCTTTAAAAAATTAAACATGCAACTAGACAGTGACTCAGCAATTGCACTCCTGGGTATTTATCCCATAGAAATGAAAACTTACATTCATACAAAAATCTATACACAAATGCTTATAGCATCTTTACTCATAAGAGCCAAAAACTGAAAACAACCCACATATCCTTCAGTGGGTGAATGGTTAAAAATCTGTGGTACATCCATATCATGAAAGATTCTTCACAATAAAAAAGAATGAATACTTGATACATGCAACAGTCTGGATAAATCTAGGGAATTATGATGAGTGAAAAACTAAACCTTAAAAGGTTATATACTATATGGGTTTTTTTTTGAGAGAGAAAGAGAGAGAATGTGCACATGGGGGAGGGACAGAGGGAGAGGAAGAGAGAGAATCTTAAGCAGGCTCCACACTCAGACTTGGGGCTCTATCTCTTGACCTTGAGATCATGACCTAAGCCAAAATCAAGAGTTGGACGCTTAACCGGCTGAGCCACCCAGCACCCCAATATTTGATTTCATTTATATAACATTCTTGAGATGACAAAATTAAAGAAACGGAGAACAAATTAGTAGTTCCTAGGGGACTATGGAGGGAAGGTGTGTGTAACTATAAACGCACAACACAGGAATTTCTGTGGTGGTATAATTGTTCTGTATCTTTTTTTTTTCAGTAGGCCCCACACCCTGTATAGAGCCCACCATAGAGCCTGAACCCATGACCCTGATATCCAGACCCAAGCTGAGATCAAGAGTTGACACCCTATTGACTGAGCCACCAAGGTGCCCCTAATTGTTCTGAATCCTGACTGTATTAGTGTCCATATCCTGGTTGTGCTATAGTACTTTAATTTTGCAAAATGTTACCATTAAGAAAAAAATGGGTAAATAGTAATGTGATTTCTTTGTTATTTATTTATTTTTTAAAAGATTTTATTGTTAAGTAATCTCTACACCCAACATGGGACTCGAACTCATGACCCCGAGATCAAGAGTGGCAAGCTCTACCGACTGAGACAGTCAGGTGCCCCACTCTGTGTTATTTTTTTTTATAACTGCATGTGAATCTATACTTTTATAAAAATAAATAGTTGGCTAATTGAACATAAAAAATAATAAATAAATAAATAGTTGAATTAAAATAAAAACCAGAAGTCTTGGATTCTGATCCTATGTCCAGGTGATTTTTAGAAACCCATTACTCAGTCTCAGTTTACTCCTTTGAAAATGGAGGAAATAGTATCTGTACTCTATCCTGGAATTGGGCAAGTAAAGTTAAAAAAAAAATAAATGTTTAAGAAATTGCACATAGCTACATACTTGGACCAGACTTCTGGAACAGAAGGGACCTTAGTCATTTCCTACCCCACTGGTCTCCAAATCATTTTTTTCTGGACATTGGGACCATGGTTGGACATGGTGCAAAGTGGTGAGAGGTAGAGCAGGAAGAGCTTCTCATATATCCTTCTTCTAACACTCCGCCGGGTGCCCTCCCCTCCCAGCCTTGCTTTCATTGGTTTTCCATAGAATTCTGAGAGATTCTGTAGAAGTGTTTTTACTCAAGTCATTTTGATATCAACTCTTCTAGTCCTAATCTTTCATTGTACTGACTAGAAGACTGGTAACCAGAAAGGCTTAGTGACTTACAAAGGACACTAAGATAGTTGGTGATGGAGATGAGAACAGAACCAGGGCTACTGGCCCTCAGCCCAGCATTGTTTTACTAAATCACGGTGCTTTGTATTTTGATAGACTGCTCAACATTTTTGTCAAAAGTGCAGTTTCTCAAGCAGCTAGTAATTTGCTAAAGTAATAACATTTAAGGTTGTCTAGAGCCATAACTTTATACAGTCTTCTTTAAACACATGGATTGAATTTGTAGACATGTTGGTAATGATCGTATCAGGTATTGTTCCTAAGTGGATGGAATTCAAGGAGTGTCTTAAACATACAGCCTTTAGTGTACATATTTGGAAAAAGCTTGTTGGTGCCACCTAGTGGTTCAAGGGATAGATATTATACTGCAGCAAGTAATTCAGAAGACATTTTAGATTCCCTTTTTGTTAATGCTATTTCAATTAACATACTAAAACTCATTGCCAACTACCTCAGCCACTTTATTTCTTTGATATCTCACTGAAAATGCACTTCAGAATATAAAGGAAGAGGCTCATTTTTGGCTTAACTGTCCAATTTATGTCTGCCAATGAAAAACTTTCTTCTTAGAGAAAATTACTTAAATGAAATTTTTTTTAAGATTTTATTTTTATGTAATCTCTACACCCAACATGAGGCTTAAACTCACGACCCCAAGATCAAAAATTGCATGCTCCACCAACTGAACCAGCCAGGTGTCTCAAGATGAATCATTTTCAAGCCCAAATTACTTGTTAATTGCAACCAATTTTTAAATCAGAATAGTGAATTCTTACTTAGGATTCCTGTAAACTTAATGGTCAGTTTGCAGTAGGGGTTGAAAAGTACTAACATCTTCTTTTTAAAAAATCTGCAATTTAGACTTTTCACTAAATGGGGTATTTACTCTGTGTAAAAAAAAAAATCTGTGACCATGTTAAAGACTAATATCATAAGGGCTATAGTTAGAAATAAGTGCACAATTTAACCATTAGAAGGGATTCAACTCTTTGAAGTTTTTAATGAACATACATTTCTTTCAGTGAAAATTTACACTTAGATATAATCCTTCTCCTAACACTAAAGTAATTATTTGAGCAGACCAAACCCCATATCAACAACTATTGAATGCTTAAAATACTTACTTGCTTCTATATTCTCACCATATAACAATTTTCTTGCTTTTACAAGGGGTCGTGAAAGGAGTGAATCATAAAATCATTTGTTTGCTTAAGGTGTTATTAACTTCAAAAATTGCTGGTCTTCTGGGCTGGTCCACTTATCAAAGCTATTTTTAGAACAATAATGACTAAACTCAAGTACACAAAAGACATTTGGTAGACAAGGATAAGGGAAGTTGTTGACAAGTCTGTGGAGGGAGGGAATCTGGAACCAAGAATAGCAGGATACAAAGCAGCCATCAGGAGGAATGGAACCAGTAAGAGAGAAGAAAAGAAAGTTTTAGGAACAGAGGTGAGGTACCATGAGGGCAAAAGCAACAAAGTTCTCAGATAATGCTTGAGGGGGCTGAGAAAGTTAACTAACAGGATAAATTTGAAAAACAAGTTTAAGTCCCATTTAAAAGTTTCAACTTGTACAAATTATGCTTTCAGTTGTTCCAGATTTATTTTAATAACTGAATACTTTTAAACCATTGACTAGAGGTATATTTTCACACTGCCAACACAAAAAAGATTTATTTAAGAACAAATGATGCAAATGTAGCCCATTTCCAAGGGCTAGGATCAGAGATGAACTTTATAGGTAGCTCTCATTAGTTATTTCAGGCAATTTTAAGTTCTTCATGTAAGTTACCCACTGCCAAATTAAAGCTATTTCCTCCTAAAAAAAAATCTGCACACTATTGGAATACCTTCGGATCTTTGCAGTTAAAACAGTTCAGATCAATTGTTGAAGACAGGTGGGAACAAAATAGATTTTGAAGAAAAGTCTATGAGGCCTTTTTAAATTTTTTTTTTTTTTTGAGATTTTATTTATTTATTTGACAGAGGCAGAGACAGCGAGAGCAGGAACACAAGCAGGGGGAGTGGGAGAGGGAGAAGCAGGCTTCCCGCTGAGCAGGGAGCACGATGTGGGACTCGATCCCAGGACCCTGGGATCATGACCTGAGCCGAAGGCAGCCACTTAACGACTGAGCCACCCAAGCGCCCCGGCCTTTTTAAATTTTTAAAAAAATTTTTTAAAAGATTTTGTTTTCAAGTAATGTCTACATCCAACATGGGGCTCAAACTCACAACCTCGAAATCAAGAATCATATGCTCTTCTGACTAGGCCTCACAAGGGCCCTCAAGGCCTTTTATGTTGACTTCTTAAAGCTACATGACGTGGAACGGGCGCTGAGTCAGACACTGTTCAGATCCTGGCTTCTTTGCTTAGGCCCTGAGTTCATGACTTCAGTTTCTTCTTGTAAACTGGGAATCATACTGCCTCTCACAGGTGTTATGTGGATTAAATCATGTATCTATATTGTGCATGAGGTGCTCGTGAACACTTGGCACACAGTAGGTGATGCTCATTTCTTTTTTCTTTGCGACTAACATACTAGACAATATTTAGTAAAGCCATCAGCAAAGAATTTAAAGTTTTTTCCCATGGTCTTTGGTTTTACTGGCAGCACAGACTTGCATTAGCAAAGAAGTCATGAGCTGTTTTTAATAAGGTTCACATAAAATTCTTAATGCCCTAAGAATCTATTATACATAATTATAACAAGTAGATTTTGTGCCTGGGGATACATATTTTTAAATCTTTAATAATTACAAGATAGTGAAACTCGTTCCATTTTAACTTGAGGTTACAAATTTCTTAGTTTAGAGCCAACACGTAACTTTTTAAAGAATAAGGGAATAATAAGTATGTAGGCTACAAAAAGAGCAGTTCTATTTTTAGGATCAGTATCAATCAAATGTGAAATGGTTGTGGTGGGATGCCTGGGTGGCTCAGTCGGTTAAGTAGCTGCCTTCGGCTCAGGTCATGATCCCAGGGTCCTGGGATGGAGCCCCGCTCATCAGGCTCCTTGCTCAGCAGGGAGCCTGTTTCTCCCTCTGCCTGCCGCTCCCCCTGCTTGTGCTCTCTCCGAAAAATAAATAAAATCTTAAAAAAAATGGTGGTGGTGTCAAAAGAGATTTCTGTACCAAGATTTGAAAAAATATTCTTGTTTCTTCCTTCCTTTCTTTCTTTCTTCCTTCCTTCCTTCCTTCTTTCCTTCCTTTCTTTCTTTCTTTTTCTTTCTTTCTTCTTTCTTTCTTTCTTTTCTTTCTTTCTTTCTTTCTTTCTTTCTTTCTTTCTTTCTTTCTTTCTTTCTTCTTTCTTTCTTTCTTTCTTTCTTTCTTTCTTTCAAGATTTTATTTATTTGTTTATTTATTTAGAGAGCAGGGGAGGGGCAAACAGAGAGAGAATCTTAGGCAGACTCCTTGCTGAGCTTGGAGCCCGACTCAGGGCTCGATCACACCACCTGAGTCCACCACCTGAGCCAAAACCAAGAGTTAGATGCTCAACCGACTGAACCACCCAGACACCCCAATACTCTTGTTTCTAATAACATTTGCAAAGATGTATAAATGAACACAGATTATAATTTCAAGGTGCTATTCAAGACTTACTATCCCTTCTGATATTTTTACTGTCCAATATCCAGAACCTAAATACGCTGAAGTGTCTCTACTGAGATGTAGTGTCTACCTTAGGGACCCCTAACAACTGTTTAATACCAACACGCTCTCACATTAATAAGTTGTGCTTACAGATAAATACATTTTTAACTCAATGGTGTATTGATGGACTTAGCAAAAGAAATGTTGGCATATTGGTAAAGGGCAAATTCAGCCCTTTTAAAATCTGGCAATATTTAAAGTGAAATTATAATGAAAATTTAAAATAAGCTTTTAAAACTCTGACGACTAATTATATGTAAGAAACAATTCTTAAGTATGCGTATTTATACAGCTTTGCCATTTGAAATATGCTTAACATTTCCCTTATTAAGCCACTTAATGGGGGCACCTGGGTGGCTTGGTGGGTTAAGCGTCTGACTCTTGATTTTGGCTCTGTCATGATCCCAGGGTCATGAGATCGAGCCCCATGTCAGGCTCCACACTCAGCGTAGGGTCTGCTTGGGATTCTCTCTCTCCCTTTCCCTCAGCCCCTCCCCCTTTCATTCTTTTTCTCTCAAATAAATAAATAAATCTTTAAAAAAAAGCCACTCAATATATTTTGTCTACTTATCTTTTCCAGCTAGATAATTAAAAAACTTAAGGCACCTCAATATTTTTCTTTGCTTTTTCAAATTTACATTATTGTCTCTTTATTTGTATCTACTATTATTCTATCATATAGAATATACTATACCCCTTAGCTATTTAACCATTCATTCATTCACTCGGTTTTGGGTGTGTCTCACAATAGGTGTGGGTTTGCCTGTGTTCCTAATGCACATATTGTATGTACCAAGGCTGCAGGAGAAATGCTCAGAAGTGCATTTCTTTAGGTGTATTCTGTGCAGTCACCGCAAGAAGTATGGAAGCGGGTATAGGAGCTTGCAAATGTTCCAGTTCCCCAGATGCAGAGGTAGAGGAAAGATAGCATGCGTAGGGGATGTGCACGTGTGAGCCCCACAGCTAGGACCACTAGCACATGCAAGGAGCCTCCTGGGGGGTGTGAATGCAGAGTCTTTTTACATCGTGATGGTAACTAGCACCCTCTCTCCTCCACCCAGGCTTGTCATTCCTCCTTTATGCTCTGTGACCCCTAGGCTATTCGCCCAGGGATCCTCTGGCCTGATAAGGAGAAGCAGACCTTTTAAAAGGCCATGAGATCAATTCTAAGTCTGCGATTCTGTGAGGTTCACTAAATCTCTTTATTCAATTTTATGAATGATAAAATGCTTCATTAAACATATATATTGCTATATTTTTTCATTAGCTTCAACGAATATCTTTTTTTCCATGCCACTGAGCTCGTTTTCACCTCCTAGCATATCATACATATTGTTCTTTTAAGCTTAAAATAGCCTCCAAACTGGATTCAATTTATACAAGTATAAAGGGAAGAAATGACTCATTTCAGGGCTTTAGACAAAAATAAGACATGCTGCTGACTTATGGTCTGGTGGGAGAAATTGATGTACTCACAGCGAATTATAACTACCGTGGCAGAGGCAGAAAGTAGAGCCGGGGGAGCCCAAAGAAAATCAGGCTGCGCCAGAGGGATGCTGCCAGCTGGGAGTCTGCACAGGAAACAGTGCGGGTCAGGGGCGGTGGTGCGGAACGCCTGAGGCCAGGTCCAGGAGGGCTAGGATGCTAGTGTGGCTGGAGCGGGGAGGGGGGCGAGTCCACTTGTGATCGGAGAAGTAGGCCTGGCCTGGTGCTTGGCATATAGCAGGGGCTCAGTCAACGCTGAAAGAGAGGAAGATGGATTACGTCCCTCTCATGCTCCACATCTTCCCATCGTACTTAGAATACAATCCCGGAACCTTCCTCTGGTTCATGAGGCCCTCCATTGCTTGCCTCCTTAACTCTCCCCCTCTGTTTATTACCACTCTTTACCCTGGTTAGTTTTCCTCTATCTCACTATCTCCCTTCTCTTCCTCAAGCATGCTAAGTCCATTTCTGTCTCAGGATTGACATTTGCAGTCCCCTCTGTGAATACCACTCTCCTTACACACATGCGTACAGCTCAGCTGTCAATTTTCTCTGGTCCTTCCTCTGAGATGCCTTTCTTGTCCCCCTCATCTGGAATAGTCACCCCATACCCAGTTACCATCCACTTCCTCTATTTTTGTTTTTCTATCCAGTGCTTACTGCTGCCGGGAGTTACATCCTTTGTTTACTTGTTAATATTCTATCTTCCCTACTAGGCTATAAACTAAGTCACTGAGGATATGGACTTCATTTTGTTGACCATCATATCTCCAGTGCCTCTACATAGTAGGTCTCAAAAAATTATTTGGGGAAGGAAAGGAGAGAACAAGGGGCCAGTCGGTGGAAGGTTTGAATACCATGCCCAATTATTCTGCAGACACACTCCAACCAGTCATATTTATTTATCTCTGATGAATAAATTCTCGTTGTCCTTTCCCTCATTAAATAGGAATATATTAAATACTGAGAATGTACTTAATATATTATTATGCATGAGAAGGAAAGAAATCCATGTCAAGCCAACAAATATTTGTTGGGCACATTTTATTGCCAAGTGCTGGGCTAGGTGCCGGTAAAAAGCAATGAACAAGTCAGGTGTAGTCTCACTGAGCTTGGAGGCAGGTAGGGAGAGATACAGTGAAGTGTGATGAGTGTTTTATAAAAGGGAAAAGCATAGGCACTCTTAAGCTTATTGGAAGAAAGAATGTTCAAGCTGAGACCTGACAGGTGACTTAGCCAAGTAAAAGGGGAAAGATGAAGGCTATCTCAGAACGTGCGAAAGGTGAAGAAATCAAAGAAATTGATGCCTGAGGCCTTAAGTTCTCAGTCTTCCAGATACTTATGTTCCAGGTGGAGAGATGATGGACATTTGAGACACTTAAATAAGAATGCACAAGGGGTGCCTGGGTGGCTCAGTCGGTTAAGCTTCTGCCTTCAACTCAGGTCATGATCTCAGGGTCCTGGGATCAAGCCCCACATCAGGCTCCCTGCTCAGTGGGGAGTCTGCCTCTCTCTCCATCTGCCTCTCCCCCAGCTCATGCTCTCTCTCACTCTCTCTATACATTAGAGTGGGAGAGGAAAAGGTGTGTGTGGGGGGGGGGCAGTGTCTTACTGCAGGTGAAAAAAGAATTTCCCATAATCTCGAGTATGTCCTTACTTGTGCCAGAGGTTGTCTAGGAATTCCAAGGGAATGTGAAAGTCACCCATTATATGCATCCCAGGGGGAAAAGAATTGAGATCTCCCGCCTTAAAAATCATTCCTGAATTTCATCACTCTATAAATCAGTTTTCCTTTTTCCATATCCCTTTCTGATTTGCATAAAGATGCATACATACTAGTTGTAGATATATATTAATTATTTTAGGTAATATTAAGTCGGAATTTTTTTTTTTTTTAAGATTTTATTTATTTATTTGACAGAGAGAGAGACAGTGAGAGCAGGAACACAAGCAGGGGGAGTGGGAGGGGGAGAGGCAGGCTTCCTGCCGAGCAGGGAGCCCGATGTGGGACTCGATCCCAGGACCCTGGGATCATGACCTGAGCCGAAGGCAGACGCTTAACGACTGAGCCACCCAGGCGCCCCAAGTCGGAAATTTTTAATAAAATTAAGTTTTCCTATGGCAGACTCAGTTATTCTTCTACTGCATGAAGTAATCCAGCAGGTTTATAACTCAAGCTATTTGGCAATGAATTGAGGCTAATTGCCTTTGTATATGGCAAAGTTTCCTTGTTTCTTTACACCTCTCCACCCTTGCAAAACCATCCTGCTCCCACCTAACAGCTGACCCGGAGATGACTCATTTTCTATATAAACACACCTTTTGGGGCGCCTATTTTAAGAACTTTAATAGAAGTACAATGTTCGGGGCACCTGGGTGGCTCAGTCGTTAAGCGTCTGCCTTCGGCTCAGGTCATGATCCCAGGGTGCTGGGATCGAGCCCCGCATCAGGCTCCCTGCTCGGCGGGAAGCCTGCTTCTCCCTCTTCCATTCCCCCCTGCTTGTGTTCCTGCTCTTGCTGTCTCTCTGTCAAATAAATAAATAAAATCTTTAAAAAAAAAAGTACAATGTTCTTTATATTTATGTACATTTTAACCACTTCCTCGAATCTTCATTTCTTTGTGGAGATCCATATTACTGTCTCATATCCTATTCCTTCTACCTCAAGAACTTCAACACTTTTTTGTAGTGCAGATCTATTGAGTTTCTCCAATTTTTTTTTCTGAAAAAGCATTTGTTCCTTTTTTTAAGATTTTATTTATTTGAGAGGGGGAGAGAGAGAGAGCGAGCACAGAGGTAGAGGGAGAAGCAGACTCCCCGCTGAACAGGGAGCCTGGGGCATCTGGGTGGCTCAGTCGGTTAAGCGTCTGCCTTCGGCTCAGGTCATGATCCCAGGGTCCTGGGATCGAGTCCCATGTCGGGCTCCTTGCAAGGAGTCTGCTTCTCCCTCTGCCACTACCCGCCCCCCCACTCATTCTCTCACTCTCTCTCTCTCAAATAGATAAATAAAATCTTAAGAGATTCTTTAAAAAAAAAAAAAAATGAACAGGGAGCCTGATGTGGGACTTGATCCCAGGACCCTGAGATCATGACTGGGGCTGAAGGCAGATGCTTAACCGACTTGAGCCACCCAGGCGCCCCTCCTTATTTTTCAAGCATAGTTTTGCTGTGCTTCGAATTTAGAGCCATCAGTTCTTTTTAATTTTAGCACTTTAAAGATGTCACTCCACTGTTGTTGGGCTTGCACATTGCTGAGCCAAACATTTAATACATCTTGGCCTTTGCTTGTTTCAGGCACTTCATCAAACCATGATCTCTAACAAAACTCTTAGCAACATATTGCAGAGATGGAGCCCCAGTTAAGAACTCTGCTCTAGGAATTGCAATATCCATCCTTAATTTATGATAGTCTGCTACAAGTTAATATTACAGCACTTTATACAAAATGGAAGAAATTTGCATTAGTCTCATCTTTGTTCTGTATACACATATTGTATTTTTCCCTATGGATTGTTTACAAGATTCTCTTTATTTTGGTTTTTAGCAGCTTGAATATAGTGTATCTAGGTTAAAAAAATTAAAAAAAAAAAAAAACCCTTGCCATTCTCTGAGCTTTTTGCAACTGTGCTCTGATATGTTTCATTAATTTTGAAAACTTCTTGACCATTATCTCTTCAAATATTTCCTCTACCCCATTCATCTCCCTTTTCCTCGTGGGATTCAAATGACACATAGTAGACTATATAATATTATCCCACAACTTTGGTGTGGTGTGTTGTTGCTTTTTTTTTTTTCTTTTTGAGATTTAGTTTGGGTAACTTCTTTTGACCTATCTTCAATTCACTCTTTGGCTGTGTCAAATTACTGATGTTTCTTCACATCAGTCAGGAGGCATTCTTCCTATCTGTTACCATAGTTTTTTATGATTTACATGTGAGTTTTTTTGCAGGTTATTCTTATTATTTTTTAAATTAAGCTCTGTGCCCAATGTGGGGCTTGAAATCACGACCCCATGATCAAGACTCACATTCTCTACTGACAGAGCCAGCCAGGCATCCCAATGTCCTTTTTTTTTAAAATTTCTTTTTTTAATTGAACTATAGTTGACATATAACATTACATTATTTCCAGGCATACAACATAATGATTCAATATTTGTATACTCTGTTGAAATGATCTCACTACGGTAAGTTTACTTACCATTCATCATCATACAGAGTTATAATTTTTTTTTTCACTTCATAAGAACTTTTAGGATTTACTCTCTTGGCAACTTTCAAGTATGTACTACAATATTATTGACCATGGTCACTGTGCTGTGCCTTATATCCTCCTGACTTATTTATTTTATAATTGGAAGTCTGTATCTCTTGGCCCTCTTCACCCGTTTTGCCTGCCTCCCAAAACTCCCTTCCCTCCAGCAGCCACAGTTTTACTGTCTGTATCTTTGAGTTTTGTTTATTTTGTTTTTTAGATTCCACATATAAATGGTATTTGCATTTTTCTGACTTATTTCATTAGCATAAGTCCCTCAAGGTCCATCCATGTTGCAAATGGCAAGATTTTGTTCTTTTTCACGGCCAAGCAGTATTCCACTGTGTATATATATATACCAATGGAAACTTAGGTTGTTTCCGTATCTTGGCTGTTGCTGCAATAAACATAGGGGTGCATATATCTTTTTGAATTAGTGTTTTTGTTTTCTTTGGATAAATTACCTAGTAGTGGAATTGCTGAATCATATGGCACTTATATTTAAAAATTTTTGAGGAAACTTCATGCTGTTTTCCATAGTGGCTGTACCATTTATATTCCCACCAACAGTGCACAGAAGTCCCCTTTTCTCTACATCCTTACTAACACTTCCTTTTCTTTCTTTCTTTCCTTTTTTTAAATACTAGCCATTTTAACACGTGTGAGGTGGTATCGAATTGTGATTTTTTTTTTTTTAAGATTTTAATTTATTTATTCATGAGAGACAGAGAGAGAGAGAGAGGCAGAGGGAGAAGCAGGCTCCCAAGGAGCAGGGAGCCCGATGCGGGACTCGATCCCAGGAGCCTGAGATCATGACCTGAGCCGAAGGCAGACGCTCAACCATCTGAGCCACCCAGGCGCCCTCATTGTGATTTTTTTTTTTTGAGAAGCACTTGTTAGCATTTAATGAAGACCCCCCCCGCCCCCCCCAACATGGCTTCAAGCTACTAGAATGCAGGTGCCCCAACACCCTTAATCTCCTCTGCTCTTCTACGGAAGAATTTGGCCTTCACGATGACAGGCTGTTTTGGGAGTTTTCCCTTTCCCAAAACTTTGTAGTAGCCTGGTCGCACCACATCAATGATAGGAGCAGCTCCAGTCTTCTTTTTGGCGGCATTTACCCGTGTCTGCTCACTGACCAAGGTCCACAGTTTATCAAGGTTCACAGTTGGGCAGAAGCTCTGGTTCCTCTGTAAGTGGTAATGTCTCATACCAACTTTTCCAAAGTAACCTGGGTGATATTTGTCGAAGTGGATCCTGTGGTGACGCATGCCCAGCATTACCCTGGCCTCCTAGGTGCTTCTGGTGCTTGGTGATGTCGCCGTGGCCGTGTCTCACGTGGCCCCAAAGTTTCTGGGTCTTCCTCAGTCTGGATGGCTGTACGGACAAAGGTGCTTGGTGATAAGGCCAAACAGAGGTGGGACAGAGAGCGAATTCGACCATCTGTGAAGGGTCTGTAGGCTCGGGGGTCAAGGATCTGCTTCAGGTCACATTCAGCAAAGGTGATGTTAAGGGCTGGCCCAGGATCATGCGGCCTCATAAGGGCAGCGCCCAAGCGCGCGGGCCCACGTGTCTCAGAGATCCGAACCCCGGGCAGAACACGCGGCCCCAGACTACGGGCCCATGCCGGCCACCCTGCCCTGAGGCTCGCCATGAGTGGCCTGGAAAACCGGGCCAAGATTGGGGGTAGGTGGTTGGGGTGCAACGCGAGCAGGGCTCGCAGCCTGCACAACCAATGAAGCAGACGCACAAAAAGCCTCATTGTGATTTTGATTTGCATTTCCTTGATGATTAGTGATGTTGGGCATCTTCTCATGCATCTGTTGGCCATCGGTATGTCTTCTGTAGAAAAATGTCTATTCAGGGGCACCTGAATAGAAAAATGTCTATTCAGCTGGCTCAGTCCATAGAGCATGCAACTCTTGACCTCAGGGTCCTGAGTCTAAGCCCCACACTGGGTGTAGAGCTTATGAAAGGAAAGAAAGGAAAGGAAGGGAAGGAAGGGAAGGAAGGGAAGGAAGGGAAGGAAGGGAAGGAAGGGAAGGAAGGGAAGGAAGGGAAGGAAGGAAAGGAAGGAAAGGAAGGAAGGAAGGAAGGAAGGAAGGAAGGAAGGAAGGAAGGAAG
>NW_023270314.1:2848689-3118523 GCF_011800145.1 Mirounga leonina | reverse complement strand
AAGGAAGGAAGGAAGGAAGGAAGGAAGGAAGGAAGGAAGGAAGGAAGAAAGAAAGAAAGAAAGAAAGAAAGAAAGAAAGAAAGAAAGAAAGAAAAAGAAAGAAAGAAAGAAAAAGTCTATTCAGATCCTCTGCTCATTTTTTTTTTAAGTAGGCTCCACATCCAACACAGAGAGTGAACTCACAACCCTGAGATCAAGACCTGAGCTGAGATCAAGAGTCAGATGCTTAACTAACTGAGCCACCCAGATGCCCCAACTCTGCTCATTTTTTAATTGGAGTTTGCGGATTTTTTTGGTATTGAGTTATGTATTAGTGTTTATATATTTTGGATATTAACCCCTTATTGGATATATGATTTGCAAATATTTTCTCCTATTCAGTACATTGCCTTTTAATTTTGTTGGTTTCCTTTGTTGTGCAGAAACTTTTTAGCTTGATATAATCCTATTACTTTGTTTTGGCTTTTGTTGCCTCTGTTTTTGGAGTCAGATCCAAAAAAATCATTGCTGAGATTGATGCAAAGGAGCCTATTGACTATGTTTTCTTCTGGGAGTTTTACAGTTTCAGGATTTCATTCAACTCGTTAATACATTTTTAAAAACTCTAATACCTTTTGAGTTAATTTTTGTATATGGTGTAAGATAGTGGTCCAATTTCATTCCTTTGCATGTGGCTGTTCAGTTTTCCCTCATAATTTATTGAAGAGACTGTTCTGTGTTGTATATTCTTGCCTTCTTTTTCACAAATTAATTGACCATATGTGTATGGGCTTATTTCTGGGATTTCTATTCTGTTCTTTTGATCTATGTGTCTGGTTTTATGCCAGTGCCATATTGCTTTGATTACTAAAGCTTTGTAATATAGTTTGAAATCAGAAGAGTGTGATGCCTCCAGCTTTGTCTTTCTCAACGCTGGTTTGGCTAATGGAACCACAAAAGATCCCAAGTAGCCTTGTTTGGGGTGCTTAGCTTTCTAGTGAAGGTCCCAAAGGTTGGGGTGCCTGGTGTGGGGAATGAACCCTCAGTCCTCAGGGAGAAGTTCAGGCTTCATGATATCCCTCATGATTTTGGGTCACTGCACTGGGGTGGGCTTTTTGGTAAGACCATGTCTTTGCTTCTCCTACCAGTCTCAATGTGGCCCTTTTATCTTTTGTTGTGGAGGATCTGTTTGGCTAGTTTTCAGGCTTTTTCAGAGGGAATTTTTCCATATGTAGCTATAGATTTGCTACGTCTGTGGGAGGAAGTGAGTTCAGGACCTTCCTACATCATCATCTTGGACTGCCCTTTCCCATTTGACTCTTCTTATAGCTTCCATATCTCTGCTGAATTTCCTTGTCTATTTATTCCTGTTCCCTACCTTTTCCACTTGAGGCTAATATATTAATCATAATTATTTTAGATTTCCTATCTGATCATTCCATCCATGTCATACTTAAGTCTGGTTCTGCTGATTGTTTTGTCTCTTGATGATGGATTTTAAAAAGTTTATGTTTTGTATTTTGTACTTGATTGCTTATTGCACATAATGTATAGAACAGTAGATACTGAGGCAAATAATATTTATTATTGAAGTGACACCCCTTCTTTTGCTAGGCTTGTAGAGGGTTGAGTCAATACAGCTGGAATTGAGCTGGGTTTGTCTTTTGTTGCTGCTGTGTTTACTTTCCAGGTCCCATGTTTTAAATTCTACTGGATTTTTCTTGTGGTTAGGGTGGGAATTGGTTTTCTCAATGTTCTGCTTCTCCCTTACGTCTTCTCTTTGAGTTTGGGCTTCAGAGAGGGTCTCTCCATGCTCTTGTCCCTTCCCCAAACAGTAGACTTCTGTTGTTTGTTACTTAATACTTGTTATCTGATGCTTGTCGAGAGGGTGGGAGGGTGGAGAGAGGCCAGAGGAGCTTTCTGTCATTCTGCTTCAGCCTCAGCCTTAGACTTTGTATTTCTGGTCTCAGGGATGTGGTTTTTCTTAGTGATTCTGAACCTCACCTTGAGGTAGGAGACCTCTATTAGACTGGGACTGTACTTGTAACTTTATAAGCACTGAATAACAAACTCATTTTATAGTATACCCATATCCTTTCCCAAACAAAAATTTCTTGTTGGGTTCCTTTTGAAGGCATACACTAAAGGGAATGCTTTCTTCCTTTGAGGTGGATCTGCTCCACTTCAGATGAATTAATCTGATTATGACCCTTCCCAATCCAGTTTCAAGGGTAAAATGTCTCCTAACATTTTTCAGATTGAGGGAGTGAAACTTGCAGCATGCTCCCGACACAGCTAGAGATTTCTTACTCTGTAATGATCATTCTTTTCACTCTCCACTGATAAAGTCTATAGAGAAAATATTTTTAAACATTTAATTCAATTTCAGTTCAGGTTATCTCGATTTAAAAACTTTAGACCAGTAGTTCTCAAATTTTATCTTGCATCATAATCCCTTGGAAGGCTTGTTGAAGAAGACTGTTGGGCCTCATCTTCAGTTTCTGATTCATTAGGTCTGTAGTGGGGCCCAAGAATTTGCATGCCTAATAAATTCCCAGTTGATGCTGACACTGTTGGTCTCAGGATGACAACTTAAACTCTGATAGAGATCCAAAAAAGTTTAGCTATATATATATATATTTTTAAAGATTTTTTATTTATTTGACAGAGAGACACAATGACAGAAGGAACACAAGCAGGGGGAGTGGGAGAGGGAGAAGCAGGCCTCCTGTGGAGCAGGGAGCCCGATGCAGGGCTCGATCCCAGGACCCTGGGATCATGACCTGAGCCAAAGGTAGACGCCTAACGAATGAGCCACCCAGGCACCCCAAAGTTTAGCTATATTAAGTAGCAGTTCTATAAAGCCAGCCACTTAGGACATGCAGGAAAAACGGATTCATGTTTAGATGTAGCAGAGTCCCTGTAGCATGCTGTGCATTGCTTATGAGGCACTTTATGTAATGCAGGTAGCTTGGGCTTTAAAGGTAAGAAGGTAGTTATGTTGGCTTTCCTGATTTAAGCTTGCAAGAAAGCTAGATTTTTAAGACATTTGCCTCCCTCCACCTGGAGTTTTAGGCTTTTTATCTCTCTAGCAACTGGAAAAAAGGTAAGGGCATTGGTTACCCTTTTCCTGACCAAATGTATGGGACTGTTGTCAAGTTGCTTGTCTCATATGCAAAAAAATCCTTTTCTGTTTTGATTTCTTGGCAAACCGTATCTGATTTGTTTGCACGTGTCCTTTTCCTCAGCCCAGGTATGTGTTACAACTGGACACATGATCTTTTAAACTATCACTGGTGTTACTCAAGGTTTATTATCTCTATGATCTCCTTTTAACTGTTAATATACTATACCTACATTTTAGTTTCTCACAAGGGACTTACTTTCAAATTCTCTATTTCCATTCAGGAGATGGACAAATGATATTATAATGCCATATGTCTCAAAATACAGTCCCTAACCAGCAGTATCAGCATCACCTGGTTAACTTGATAGAAATGCAAATTCACTGGTCCCACTCAAGATCCTAAATACTGAATCAGAAATAGGAGTGTGGTTCAAACTGTGTCTGGACAAGCTCACCGGGTAACTCATATTTGAGTCGTTGTAGAAGAAAGATTAAGCTAACCATTCCCGGGTCAGTCCTAGGACAAGAAAGATGGTGGATACTACACACTGAGATTAAAGTAATCTGATCCTTCTTGGAACATTTTAGCAAGTATAGAAGCACATTTTACAATCTAGATTTTGCTTTTGAAAGCAGAAATGAGAAATGACCATCTGAACAGAAATACTACTACCAAGAACAACAACAACAAAAAAACCCCCAAAACAAAGCCCACAAGTGAGGACAATGCAATAGGTATACAGACCAATGGTAAAACCAATGAGAACAATTCTTTTGAGAACTGATCTAAAATATTAATTTTGCCCAAAGAACTGATCTGCTTCTTTTATATAGTATTGATGTTTATAATAATGTTTTTCCATTTCTAACTTGGTTTGTCAGGACTCTTAGCGAATGTTTTACATTTAATTAAGTTTCCCCTTAGGAGACCTAAGTCTAAGTTTTCTAGTATAATTATTCTTCCTAATTCAAAATTTATAATCTAATTCTTATTTTTTTTATAAAAAATAGTATACAAGGCTTTTATTATAAAGAGCTACAAGTTACTGTTGGCAAAAGGGCATGAATAAAAGTACTAAGGTTGCTGAAGAAGCAAGTCTATCACTCAGGGGCAAGGCTAGTGCACAGTATGTGGCCAATACATTTCTAAATGAAGTCCCTAATCTAGCTCTTGGTTGCCTCTCTGATCTCTCCTACTCTTCCTGCTCACGTGGCTGCAACATTAGCCTGGATGTCAGACACTCAAGAACATCTGCATCTCAGGGACTTTGCTTTCCTTGCTCCCTCTGAAAATGCCCTTCTCCCAGATACCTGTGGTATTTTTCCCCTCTCCTTCTTCCAGTTTTGGCTCAAATGTTATTTTTTTGTTGTTGTGTAAGATTTTATTTTTTTTTTAAGTAATCGCTACAACCAACATGGGGCTGGAACTTACAACCCTGAGACCGAGAATCACATATTCTACTGACTGAGCCAGCCGAGTGCCACTCAAATGTTATCTTCTCAGTAAGGCCTTCTCTAACCAGCTCCCCCTGCCCCGCCCCCCGCTCATCCCTGAAATCTCTTATCCTGCTCTGTTTTTTCCATAGAGCTTATCTTCTACCATAATGTATTTTGCCTATTTCCAATCTTCCCACTATTTGAATGTAACCTCCACAAGGCAAGGATTTTATTGTTGCTTGCTTTGCTTCTGAGTGTGTACCACCACATAGGGCAATGTCTGGCGGTTAAGTGCTAACAAGAACTTGTTGAATGATTGAAACTAAGTTTGCAGGAATTGGAATGTTTATATTCAGTAGCTTAAAAAACTTAAATCTAGAAGCCAACTAAGATTTCTTCTTCCACAAAGTGTACATATCAGAATTTAATTATTTGGGTTAACTTGTTCCTTTTTTAAAAATTCAGCAAACACCTACTATGTGCAAGGCACTAGGCTAAGTGCTGAGAACAAAAATGAAAATGACCGTTCTTTCAAGGGGTTCACAGTACAGTAAAAGAAACAGCTTAAAAAAAATATTTTTAATTACAACACCAAGATATATAGGGTGTGGTACACAGAGAAGAGTAAAATTTAGCTTTCCCCCTGGTTTTTCTACTGCTGGTTACAGTAAAGCAAGTCCTAGACAGATGTGCAGTCTAGTATAGAGTAAGAATGAGAGGCAGGACTATAAATTTCAGACGAAAGAACAGATAAGGTAATAAAGCTCTTATGTGGAACATCATTATGTAACAAGGTTAGTCTGATCTGCAGGCTGATAAACAACCAAGAGGGTGGCAGGATATTTTACGAGAAGCACCATGTAAACTTTAAAATCATCCAAAATTAGTGATGATCCTGTCATTCCAACAACTATAAATCTTAATGAAAACAAGAAATATTGAGTAGCAATTATTACCAGTAAGTATTAAAACAATTACTAGCCCATACTTACCACCTGCCTCTTCTATGGGAAATAAATTTTATGTCACATATATAAATTCTCTGCCACTTTCCCCATCTCTCCTCTGTTAACAGCAACTGGGATCCATAAATGGGTTAGATTCACACACTAGAGCCAGTGTCCATGGAATCTGTTGGCACAGATGTGGCATGGTTATAGAGGTGTACCTTTTCCTTCTTTCAGTGATTGAAGGAAGTCCTCAAAATCCACCTCTTATGTATCTTTCTCCCTTACTGATCCTAGAGTAAAAATTAGGTGTTTATGGTAACTGGGTAAATTGTTCCAAAATTTTGTTTTAATATAGTCTAAGGAGCAACTATTAAAATTTTTAAATACTACAAGCTTCTTTGGGTCAGATCTCAGGGTCATGAGATCGAGTCCTGCGTGGGGCTCTGTGCTCAGCGGGGAGTCTGCTTAAGATTCTCTCTCCCTCTCTCTGCCACTCCCCCACTCTCTAAAATAAATGGATAGATCTTAAAAAAAAAAAAAAGCTACAAGCTTCTTTGGATATAATAAATTACATTCCAAAGTAAATTAGTACTTTTAGAAAGTCACAAATTAATGTAATTTCTTCAAAGTAATAATAATTGCAATTCTGAACATCTATCCACTAAACTCTAGGAAGTATTCAAGGCACTTTATACAGATATGTCATTTACCCAAAGAAATTGAGCCCGAATGGTTAAGTAATTTGACCAATGTCACACAATCATAAAGTGGTGAAACTAAGATTTACATCTAGATCTGACTGAATCCAAAAGTCTTTCCTTGTCAAGTGTTTAAAAACATAGAATAAGTAACAAGTGAGAAAATCATGCTGTTGTTATGCTGCCTTAGGCCTATTTTGATTTTTGAGTACTTTCTTTTGGGGTGAGGTCATATCTGAGTTAACATAAATACAATTTTTAACATATTGACATTCCACAAATTTTCATTGGGGAGAAAAATTTGTTGCTAAAACAACAGCACTATTAATGTTGCCTATCTTACTTGGGAATAAAAAAGTTCTTGGGAAGTAAGCTCCAATCACCAACTAAACAGGTCTATTTTTTAAGAATGCAGAAGTTGGGGCAACTGGGTGGCTCAGTTGTTAGGCGTCTGCCTTCGGCTCAGGTCATGATCCCAGGGTCCTGGGATCGAGCCCTGCATTGGGCTCCCTGATCGGCGGGGAGCCTGCTTCTCCCTCTCCTGCTCCCCCTGCTTGTGTTCCCTTTCTCACTGTCTCTGTCAAATAAATTAATTAAAAAATCTTAAAAAAAATTTTGTTAATCACCATACATCATTAGTTTTTGACGTAGTGTTCCATGATTCATTGTTTGCATATAACACCCAGTGCTCCATGCAGTACGTTTCCTCTTTAATACCCATCACCAGGCTAACCCATCCTCCTACCCGCCTCCCCTCTAGAACCCTGTTTGTTTCTCACAGTCCATAGTCTCTCATGGTTCATCTCCCCCTCTGATTTCCCCCCCTTCATTCTTCCCTTCCTGCTTTCTTTTTTTTTTTTACATATAATGTATTATTTGTTTCAGAGGTACATGTCTGTGATTCAACAGTCTTACACAATTGAGAGCGCTCACCGTAGCACATACCTCCCCAATGTCTATCACCCAATAAAACTCTTTAAAAAAAAAAAATGCATAAGTTCTTTTGCATGTGGGTATGTGAAAATATCTTTAAATACTTGATCTACCGGATACAGTTGGAATTTGCATCAGGGAATCAACTAGCTGCTTGAGCATTAAAGCATTCATCTAAAAAAAAAACCCCATTATAGGGCAAAATGGTTTAGTAATAAGTTTTAAGGAGAGGAGAAACTTAGTTGAGTGTGGGGGTGAGGATGTAGAATTAGAAAAGAATGCAAAAAATAAATAAAATCAAGAAATGCTATCCTTATTTTAAGCCTAGACATATAAAATAGGCTCATAGGTAACTTATGCAATTTCATGCAAATAAACCATCAAACTAACTAATAGTAGTTTGATAATAGTAGAAAAAGTCCTGGATTAAGAGATGGGAAAACAATGACAACCCCAACTAACTTTGGGTAAGAGCTCTGCTTTGTTAGTTTTGGAATGTTAAATCAGTTAATAATCTCAGATTTCTCACCTATAAAATGGAGACAGACTTTATTTACCCAGCCTGTTGTACAGATCAAATGAGATATCCTACTGAAGTGGATTTGTATCATATCAGACCTGTAAGAAAAACAGACTGTGATGAAGGGGAGAGAAGGTAATTTCTTCTTTTCTACCACCAGTCTCCCAGACATAAAAACACAAAGTACAGGCCCTATTAACTGCATATTACTCAAGACAAGATCTACTAACATTTATAATTCTTAAACTTTTCCCCCTTTTCATTAGCCTTTTAAAATGAAAATCTAGTGAATTTTTGTAACCTATATATTTATTGGCATTCAAGTAGTGACAAGTTGTGACAGCCTGGCTCAAAAAAGCTTAGTTAAAATAAACTTTAAAACACTTGTGATAAAATTTGAAGTTATGGTAATTAGAGAATTATTTATATTACCTTATTATAGAATCTTAAACTTCTGATTCCTACGTTTTAAAATTTATTACTTTGTCATCTGGTCATTTTGTAGGCAAGGAACAGAAATATGACACTGTGTGTCACTTACCTCAGAGAAAGAGCAACCTGTGGTTTACAGAGCACTTAACCCCAGAGAACCTTTCCAAAATGAAAGTCAAGAAATGTATTTAGTTAGAGATATGTGATAAATAGGAAAAGCAATTTCATTCTATACCCAATCCTTTTTGGACTGTACACCTGTTGTACATGCACATGCACACTCACACACAGAGATCACTCACATACAGTATACAACATGGACATCAGAGAAAAGATTGCTCATCAGTCAGCCTTCATCTCTGCAGCCAAAGGTTTTCACTGATGGATAGTTAATAATTGTTAATGGGGTCTGTTCTGTATTCTGCTTATCATGACAAAGTGAAGAACAAACTACAGGGCTATTATGTCCTATGGGAAATACATGGTCCCAGTCTAGGGAGAATTTGGCCTTCTGGATTATCTGCTTCTTACGACAACAGACTCAGTGAATGTGGACATTCAGACTCGTGACTGTTTCAGATGAGCCAGGGAAGACTAAGTGATAATAAACCTTTAAGCAAAAGAGCAAAGTAGCCTAATGGTTTGGTGAGTATCTACTTTTTTATATGAATAGTCTCAACACAACAAAAACAGCTTAACAGCTGCTTTTCATTTGGCTTTGAAGTATTGGCATGTGAACTTATTTTATGTAGGACAAACAACAGTAATATCTTTCGTTCTGTGAGCTTGCACAGGGTAAAGTACTGGAACTAGAATTCAATTCTTGTTGTATTTAAACATAGGCTTACTACAAGTCCTCTACCAAAGTTCCCAAACTGAAAGTGCCTCCTATGAGAGTTATATAGTTACAGATGTGTAAGTAGATGGGGGGGCTGAACTTTGGACAAACCTAGGTTGAGGAATGATCTAATATTTTACATTTCAATGGAATATTATCTTTGTATGTATTCCCAAACCCATGTTTGCAGCTAAGAAAAAAGCACAGGTTTAATTTAGAAACCACAAAATGTTTATGTAAATGAAATCTTGTGCTACAAAGCTACTATCTTGAGACTCAGTTATTATTTTTTACCCACTTATTATCATAAAAAAACTAGTTCTCAGATTCTGCATACAGACAGCTTTATGTAAAATATATAAACATTTGTCCAAATTGGTACACAGATTGCATAAATATGGCAATTAAGATTGCATTTACAGATGTGCATGTACAATGTTGTGCAAATTATCACAATATTACAATTTCAGAAATTATTCAAATTGGAATCCAAGTAAAGCAATTAGTGAAAAAATACCCATGCAGAATTTAAATATCTCAGAACAAAATTTAAATGTCTTCAGTAAAAGGTCACACATTTAAAATAGTTTTATTCATTTTATTTGTATATGTCAAAATACATTTTTATTTCCAAAATAGTGGGTTTTGCAACTAGTTTCATGCAGAAACAAGGTCTGCTCAATACTACCAATAAAACCAATATAATAGCACAGTAGCTGTTCAGTTTTAGATACAAAGAATAAATAACCTAAATACAAAACACTAAAATATTAGAAACATGTATTTAATCATTCTTCACAGGCATCCAAACTTCACAAATATAATCCTTAGCATGCCTAACTGTTGTGCAACCAGAACGTGTTGCGGTCACTCAAACTGATCAATTATCTGTATATTTTACGTCCACATAAGACCATGGAAATTCTCTATATTCAGACCCACCATTCATACAGTTCAAATATAACCAAAAATAAAATTCCCATAACTATCCTTGTACCTTTAAAAATCAAGAATCCTGAGCTTGGTAGTAAGAGCATAACCTTATATCTTCATAAAACCAATCAAGAGAGAGAGGACTTAAAATCCTGCTTACCAAAACACCCTTTCCCAGCCCCAAAGTAATCTAAAATAGGCAGTAGAACACAATGACCTTTTAAAATGAAGGGGTACAAATTCACATTTAATATAGTATACAATACAATCAATAATACAATTAGCTACTATAAGCTTTATGATGTACAATTTATTCAAATGGCTGAACTGTTCAGTGGTTAAGGAGACAGTTATGTGCCAGAAATATGTAGTATTTTTTTGCATGGTTTGATGAAAATATAAAAGCTATTTGTCCAAATAAAAGCCATCTTCACTATGTACTTGATTTTGCTTTTTTTTTTTTCTTTTCTTTTTTTAAAAAGGCCACTGAAATGTATAAAATGGTCTGAACATGATGGTGGTATCAAAGTCAATGCCTCTTCACATGGCAATAACAGTGCATTTTACATTAACTCACGGGTTAAGTCTGCAAATGATTTCATAGCATTACTTTGGCTAGCACAACAGTTTTAGACAGCACTCAGATAAATATAGGTATGTGAAATGTGAAGCAATTATCTTATGCAACTTTAATTGTGGCTGAATACTATCAAATGAAAACTGGAAATAAAAGTAAAAGCACTTTACAGTAGAAAACTTTTGTAAAGATAGGGCTCCATATAATGTGTTACTTTTAAAGTCTTTATATCACATTGTTAGCAAATTTTGTTTTAACACTATTATGGAGTAGCCTACTTTGCATTAACAGACATTTGAAATAAGGAAATAGTCAAGCATACCATGTGGTGGTCTAAAAATCAAAACAATACATTTATTTATATATACAGCATCACTCAGTACCTGCTAAAATGAACGTGAAGATTACAGAATCTAACATCTTATACTACAATAATAAAAAACAAACAAAAACAAAAAAGTGACCAATGAAGGCAGAAAATAGGACTTAAAAGAACCTAATCTCAATTGACTTTAAAGCATTCATATAAGAAATAAATGCATATTGCACAAACAGTGAAAGCAAATGTTCCACCAAGCAATTCAGTTCCAGGTGGAAGACAACACAGCATTAGCCTAATACATAACAATGATATCAGAAGAACAAGTGTTCTTTTCTGTAAATGAGAAAGCTGTGAAAACATAGAAGAGTCTGCCACATGAAGAGTTAGAAGGAAAAAAATACAAACCCAAACTTAGATGTAAAGCAAAAAATTAAATATCGAAAAACTGGAAACTGTGGCACATCAAAAAATGTTGAATAACTGTCTTCTGTGAGAGCTGAAAGTTTTTGTTGACACAAAAGTATTTATGTACAACTAAGGCTTACTGGTTAAGTATCTGAGGCATATCTGGCCTTGAACACTTTCCTTATATGCTGGAGCTGTAAACAAGTTTTCTCAGTCATTAAAAAAAAAAAATCTTCTCAGCAGCTGCATTAACATGAAACAATGGTCTTGATACAAGAAAAAAAAAAACAAAACCAGAAAATTAAACAAAACAAAATTCCTAGATAAGAGGGCATTTGGCAGGATATCCAAAAATGACAGTCTCCAAGGATTCTTCCCAGGCTTCCAGTGACTGTCAGTTATGGTCCACTGGGTTGCTAATATGTGCAATTCCATTATTTGCTGCTTTTTATTTGGAAAGTTTGCTTATAACTCTAATCAAGGCCCCATTTTCATCCTTTAGCCTCTGGTTGTCTGCTTTTAGGTCTGGTAACATCTGTGAGGGGAAAAATAAAAGAAAAAAGTTTTACTTTAATAAGAAGATACAATGTTACTCTTAATAAATTTTATGTTTTCACCACAAGACACATGAACAAGCTTTGTCAGTTGTATAAATTTCTAGTGGCTAAAACGTATATGAAAGAAAGAAAAAACTTGATTTGTGAAGCTAATTAGTTTAATAAACGATGGAATTAAAAGTTTATTCTCCCAAAGTTATCAACTGGAATGTACTAAATCACTTGCTATTTATGACTCACAAGCACACCATATTAGAGCAGCCAAAAAAATGAAGCCTGTTTTTGTTAGGATGGGCTCTCAAAGGGAGTTCCTTTAAGACTTCCTGTCAGCACCTAAACCGAGGCCTTTTACTTTATTTACATCAGACCTCAAACCATAGTACTTACTATTACTCCACAAGGAAACCAGCCTATTTAGCAAAGTTTTGAGGAAGTTAGACTTGTTCTAAATTATTAAAATTCCTTAAAGGATTCATCTGTAGTACCAAGTTTAAGCATGTAGTACAATGTATGATCTAAGATAGGTGGCTCATTAAATTATAATAATTATTACTATTATTAGAACAGTATAAAATAATTTATAAGCCAAAGTAGTCAGTCTGTGTTTATGAAAATATCTAAGCACTGAAAAAATCACCAGTATTTGGAGCAAACAGAAAAACACACCCTCACATCCTCAAAGCAAATCTATTTTTTGTTTTACAGACAAACTGAAGGAGGGGGTAGAAATGTTATCAGTAAACTGCATTTTCCAAGAATGAATTAAATCAGATGTGCTCTGCCAGATTTGTTTGCTAGAAGTGGGAGAGCTTATATTTTGGATGTTAAAACATGCTTTCCAAGATACTTAAAATATCTTTCCAATATCGTTTCTCAGCTATCAAAATGTAGTAGGTTGTAAAATTAGATAAAAGTAAAACTTCTACTTGGCAAAATTACATAAAGCAAAAGCTTTATGAAGAGTTTAACTTTATGTGGAACCAATCAATTCTTGTGTTCACAATGTATGGATATAAAATACAGTAATCTTAAGTTTATGTATTAGGATACCGCTGTAATAAAGAACTATTTACTAAAGTACTATATTACTTATAGTACTATAAAGAACTGTATTAACTAAAGTGGTTCTGATTGAAAATGGTATTATTTTGAAAAATAAAGCATGCTTAATCTTCAGCTTCAACATATTAATTATATGTAAAATATTTTATACTGCTTATGTTCCATTTTCTTTCTAGCAAAGAATTTTAAAATTGTATTTAAATATTTAATCCCTAAAATATTTGTAGAGCCAAAAATGTGCACAAGCTTTGCAAAGGTGCAGACAAGTCTTTAAATCCCTAAATCATTTCCTAAATTTATTGTAGTTTATCAGCCAGAATATACAATTAGTGACACTTTCTAACATTCTGAGAAGCCATGCATAATTAACAGTTATATGATAAGCTTCAGACACAATGGCATTAATTTGTACAAGTGAGCTTAAGACACGCTTACTAATACAAAAACACCTGCCTGGCTCTACCAAGAAGAAATGATGAAACTATAAATTATAGGTTCACAGACTGCAGGTGCCTACAGAACCCTGAGCGCTTGGCTACCACTCTTGTCAAGGCCCTATTCTCAGTCAGCAGTCGCTCATTTAACTCTCTCAGAGTTTGAATTTGCTTTATTTGGTGCAGGTTCTGCAGGAATTAGAACATAAAGAAATAAAATATAAAAAAATAAGAAAATCGAAAAGAGTACAATAAAAACACAAAGAATCACAGATAACGAATATAAGAAGAAAAAATTAAGAGTCTTGACTATAAGGATATTCATTCCATGAAATTTGCAAAAGTAAATAGTGTAGTCCTAAAATTCCATATCAAACAAAATACATAACAAAATCCAAAAACTTTGTCTCCAAAGCCATTCAAAAATGTTTTAATAAGGAACCAAATTCAGTAATAATTAAATCTTGAAATTCTAATTTTATGGGCACATTTTCCTATGTATCAGTTCATTAATTCGTAATGTGATAAACATATTTTATGCAAGATAACACAATAAAAGGTAATCCATTAACTATGCTATTTTTTTCCCCTAGCAAGAGAGTTCCTTCCAACATTCAAAACAAACAGATACTTCTACAGGTAATTCAGACTTCAATAAAACATAGCTCTGCTCGTCCACTACTGTAATGTCCTTTATTTTCAAAGGAAAATATTTTTGTATTGCTACCCCCTCCACCATTTACTCTCCAAGAAACAGAGTATGTGAAATGTGAAGAATAAATAATAAATCCCAAATCTTATGGTTATTATTGTCTGATTTTTTCTATACCTGAACATCAAAAAAGCCAAAAAAACTAATCAACAAAATGATTTGAATTGTAAATGTTCTTCTAGCTCACATAAAACCTGCATTTAGGAAGGAAGAGAAGCACAAGATACAGATAACTCACAAATTACATAATCAGTATTGAGAACAATTAACATAAACATAGTTATCTATAAGAGTACTGTAACGCTTGAGTTAATTAACAGCACCATCTCTCATAAGTAGAAGCATGGTTTACTTACTTTGAGCTCTTCTTCCATTTCAGATATTCTTCTTTCTAGAGCTCTTCGTTCCTAGATCAATTTAAGGTACCAATATTAATCACGTAATTATTATATTCTTAATTTTCTTCTAAACTGTGAGAGAGTGATACTTTAGAGTCAAAAATCAAATCAGGAGCAGTGTGGAAAAAGATGTGATGCCAGTGATGTGTAAAGAGCTTTCTAAATTTTGAGAAGTAAATATGAAGATTATGATTTTTATTAATTTCTATAAGCTCTTTCTTCAAAGCTTTGACTTTCTAGTAAGATGCTACATAACATGTTCAAACTGTTTTTTTAGTTCACATAAAACTGAGGAATAAACCAATATTCAAGACTGAGGATTATATAGAAAAGAAAAAAAAAAACACACATAGATGCAATTATTCTACAGTGACAGAAGCAGAAACGCAAGCAGCAAACATGCCTAAATTTCAAAAGGATCGAAGAGAAGTCCATCTCCTCCACCTATAATGTTTGCTAGCCAACATTTATACAACTGACTTACAGCTTTGGACTTAGGTTGATACTGTGTGCAGCATTAATGCAGTGAATCTAACGAAGAAGCAACTGCATGCTTCTTTAAAGTATGCTTTAAAGTACCTCCTTTCGAAGAGTGACAGGCAAAGGCAACATACATTACTGCAGTGTACAGTTTATCCTCCCTTATAAATAATCAGCATTCTAAGGTGTTACGCAAAAAGCAAGCAGCGGTAATTAATGTGCTGTAAAACTTTGGTTGTTAGGTCATACCGCCCAGAAGATACTGACTCTTGCCGGTCACCTTTCAGATACAAACCATTTAAATTTAGTTTAATCACTATGAATTTCCAAGACATTCTTTCCCAGATTAATAATTAATGTTGATATTTAGTAAAGCAGTACATTTACTGTAAATGTTAATGTTTTTAGATTATGTGATGTAAAAAGTAGATGGAATCCTACTCATAGTCTTTTAAGTACCGTGTTATTCTATTAATAGCTTGTTTAAACACTATTATATAGACAAAAATGTTATCTTCTACGAACAGAACTTTCTCCTAGTTAATAATACAGCCATGACTAATTCATAAAAACCACTGCACTTCCCAAAACACTAGGATATATAGCGTCATATTTGATCCTCATAACTTGGTGAAATCTCATAAACAGTGTATTTCCTACTGCCGTCATCATCCTCAATTTTGTTAGGTACCTTCAAGATTTTAACTACTTTCTGATAAGGCAAGACAAGAACTCTCTACCAAACTGCCTTGTCACCAAAGCAGCATCTATAAGGTTGTAGGCAATTTCTTCTGTTTGACAAACTTACCAACATCAGAAAATATGGTTAAGAGAAAATACATGTAAAATGCTTAGCCCAGTGCCTGCCTGGTACATTATAGTACTGAATAAATGTTAGCAGTTATTATCAATACTATGATTACTAATATCTGTTAAATTGAAAGTAAATTAGCTACTTTGTAATTTATTTGCATTTGATAGGCAGACAAAGGAGGTCAGGTGAGAATGTCAGAGTATGAACATGTGTACTATGTGTGCACAAGCCTAGATAAAAAAGGACACTCTTTTTTTTTCGTAAAAAAGGTAAATTGGCTATTTTTGTAATGGGATGGAAGAAAATGTTTTATTAACTGCTCCTGATTATTTATTCTTTGACCTAGCTACCCAGGATGTGCTTTCTCCTCCAGCTAAGACCTTGCAGGTCTAGCCACTGCTCACTTGGACTAACAGACACTCTTTTCCTTTAACTTTTGATCATCGATACATTCTCAACTGCTCAGACTAAACTTGCAGAATTCTTCCTATGGCCACTGCCAGACCTCTGAGCAATAACAATAATAAATGGAGAAATACAAGTGAATATATCATTGCCAAATAAAAAATTATAGAAAGACATAAAAGGGCAAAAGGCTTCTCTAGTAATCAAATTTTTGTTTAAAATATACTATTTAGGGGCGCCTGGGTGGCTCAGTTGGTTAAGCGACTGCCTTCAGCTCAGGTCATGATCTTGGAGTCCCAGGATCGAGTCCTGCATCGGGCTCCCTGCTCAGCAGGGAGTCTGCTTCTCCCTCTGACCCTCCTCCCTCTCATGCTCTCTCTCTATCATTCTCTCTCTCTCTCTCAATAAATAAATAAAAATCTTAAAAATATATATATATACTAATTAAAAATGTTAAGTATTTAAATTCAAATACTTATCATTAACTTTAAAAGAAATTTGAGAATTTGATGTTCTTAGAATCTTTACAAACTTTAAGAATGGATTTAAATTTTCCAAAGAATTAAACTAAATGTATACATGATCAAAATGTTTTAAGTATACCACCACAGAAAACCAAAGAGATAAATGGCATTTCAAAAACATCAGATTCACTACCACAATGGGTACATTTCAGAATCAAGGCAAAGATTTTTTTAATCTGTTAAAAGAGTAACATGGTAAATTAAGTCTTAATATCTAGAGAGGTAAGGTAATTTCACATCTAGAGAGATCCCATAGAACTGTATAAAGAAGCTAAGCCAGAAAACATTCATGATTAAATTAGTATTAATCTACACTAACAAAAACTACCATTCATAAAAATAAAACTAAAAGAAAAAAAACCCCTACTATTGCTTATGTAAAACAATAAAGGGGGAAAATGATTAATTAATAAAATGGATACTTACCCTTTTTTCCATTTCTAATAGTGACCTATCAGCAAACCTTTCTTGTCTCTGTAACAAAGTAAGAAATATAAAAGGGATATTAAGTGCAATAAAAGGTGGGGGGGTGAAGGAGGACCATAGTAACTCCTCTAGTGGTGTTCAAATAAATCACAACATTCAGTTGGAGTAATACACAGGCATAAATAAAGAAAAGAGAAAACAATTTTCTATTAAAACAATATAAATTTAGAGTTAAAGGAATACTTAGAAGTAGAATGGTTTCCACAGCTCTCATGGTCTACCCATCACTTTTCCTCAGGTCTTTACACAGTTATAGTATGGGCTAAGGATGGGTGAGTACTGTGGAACAAAACCAAAAACACCCTAGAGTTTCCTCTCCGATGCTCAAGCTCTCTCTCACACACCACTAGGAGGAGTGGCTAATCTGAATGGCCAGATTCTAGGACCTTGACTGAAAGGTAGTTGGGACTAGGATGAGTGAGTATCCATGCAGCCAAGCCAGTAAACTGGCCTAAATTCTGTTGTCTCTCACAGCTTCGTATTGCTCACTCTCTATCTAGAGTTTTCTTTTCCAATCATCCATGCTCCAAAATTGGTAAGAAAGTTCACACCCCCTGTCACTTATAAGAAATCCTAGCTATATAGCTTTTCTTCTCCTGGTGAGCTTAGGGCTCTCATTTTTCCTGCTTCCTATACTATGCTATCAACTCAAAGTTGAAAAAATCCTGAGATTTGGGAGATGGAAAGGACCCTTGTGGTTTTAAGCCACATGTTATAACTAATACCTGAGAGTTCTGCATATGGATCCTGAGTAAAGGCCCAGTTAAAAACAAGGGGTATCCTAGGTGTGCCTGGGTAGCTCAGCTGGTTGAGTGTCTGACTTTTGCTCAGGTCATGATCTCAGGGTCCTGGGATCCAGCCCTGAGTTGGGCTCCTTGCTCAGCAGGGAGTCTTCTTCTCTCTCTGCTCTTCCTCCCACTTATACACACTCTCTCTTTCTCCCTCTCCAGTAAATAAACAAAATCTTAAAAACAAAAAACAAGTGGTATCCTAGTTCTTACACTAACTTCTGTACATGTATCTTCCTCGGGATTCCTGGTCAGTTTGCTATAAAAACCATCAAATGACTCATTTCTCAAAAGTGAATTTGCTGAATAATCTATTTTACCAATTTACCAAAAATGTTTTTTCACAACTTTAACAAGAATGCTCTTTTATGACTATTAACCACAAGATATACTTACAAATATATTTCATTGTTTTTTTTTCTTTTTAAATTTTATTTTTAAGTAATCTCTACACCCAACATGGAGCTCGAACCTACAACCCCAAGAACAATAGTTGTGCTCTACTGACTGAGCCAGTCAGGTGCCCTAAACGTTTCTTTATGTAATTTTCTGTTCTGCCAACCATTTCAGCATTCATACTTTAGTCTCATCAAGGCCTGTAACCTAAATTACTTTTTGATCTTCTTTTCACAATTTCTTTTTTATGGTTATGGTATATAAAATGTAAAGATCTAATCATGGCCAGGTGTCCTTCCTTTTCTCTGTTGTTTTAAATGGTTTTATGCTTTTGTGCTCTTTCTGGAAAAATAAAAGTCGGCGTATTTTAATTACTTATTGTTACAAATCAAATTCAGAATTTCAAGTATGATGAGACTTTCCAGCTAATTCTGATTTCTTTTTGATGTTTTTAAATTTAAATTTATATTTAACTGCTAAAAATGCAGAACAAAGGCTAATATGCCTCTTGAAGATGTGCAAATGAATCCTAAAACCGCTTTAAATAAAGACTGAAAAATGTAGGGGTGCCTTGGTGGCTCCATCAGAACAGCACGGGACTCTTGATCACAGGGTCATGAGTTTGAGCCCCATGCTGGGTGTAGAGATTACTTGGGGGGGGGAAAAAGACTGAAAAATTTAAAAATGACATTCAAAAGCACCCAAAAGAATTCAGAAACAGCTGAAACAATGACATTACATATAAGTCAATAAAATTTTAGATGGAAAACTAGCATTTTTTGAGGATTTTTCTTCATATAGGAACATTTAGCAATTTTATAATTCATCTGCTCATTTCTTAGGTTAAAAAATCAAGTTGAGTTAATATTTTTGGTTAATGTTCTAGTTAAAGCTGCTAAAAAATCATTATTAGTGAATCTAGTGAATTGACATTTGACAAAATATTATTCATCAAACTGGTTTCTGGTAAATCAGCCTATTTCCCTCCATTGGAGACTACATACAGGAAGGAGGGTGGCTGGATGAAGGCAGGATTCAGGGATTCTAGAGTCACAGGGCACCTGGGTGGCTCAGTTGTTAACCGTCTGCCTTCGGCTCAGGTCATGATCCCAGGATCCTGGGATCAAGCCCCACATCGGGCTCCCTGCTCAGCAGGAAGTCTGCTTCTCCCTCTCCCACTCCCTCTGCGTCTCTCTCTGTCAAATAAATAAAATCTTAAAAAAAAAAAAAAAAAAGAATTCTAAGTCCCTTGGCCAATTATTATTAAACACACTATTAACAGGATGATAGTTGGATAAAACTCCATGCTACTGTCAAACTGCCGCCACTATGTATACCCATGAATAGTTATGGGAGTAATGCCCCAAAAAGAAAATAAAAATCAGGTGGAATGATTCTTGGTAGACTTAAATGCTCAGGATAAATACTCTAAAATTGAACAAAAAGTTTAATGCTTATCAGTTTTGCTTTTACATGTACCCTTAAATTTTAAAAACATTTATAGTTTTTCCAACTAAGATATTAACTCTGAATATTTACCAATATCTTATACTCTGAATTACCCTTCCCATTATTCATTCAGTATACTGGGCATGGTACTCAGAATGTCTGCTAAGGCAGTTAATAGTAACTTGTTTTTCTGGCCACAATCCAAAGGATCAGAAATTGGTACATGACCCAAAGGCAACTTGCTCTGGGTTGTCCAGTGTCCTATGAAATAGTCACTAACAGGACTGCTCCATGCTGATAATAACTGGCTAATTCTATCAGATCCCCTCTCTTGCAGACTTTGAATGAGACACATCTAGGAAGAATTAAACGACAACAGGGTAGGCAGAAGAACAGAGAAACAGAGAAGGTAGTAAGCAGTAAAAACATGGATTAGCTGACTCACCGTAATGACAGGACACAGCAGTAGGAAGCAGTGGACTTTTTTTTTTTAAAGCAGTGGACATTTTTATTTAGAAAACATTATGATCAAATCTCTCGAGCTAGAGTTATTTTCAGAAAACCAGTGATGGTATTTTTGTGTGAGGAGGCTCATGAAGCTACTAATACAACCCAAAGAATGATGACTTTCCAGTTTATCATGAAGTCTAAGTTACCCCAGCAAGTTGTAACTTGAATGATGTTCCAAGTTTTTATGACACCTCACTATGAAACGTATTCTTGTTCTGACTTACTTCTCTGTGTATCTTTATAGTAAACCCTCATCAACTGATGGAATCTGCAGAGCCTTCTTTTTTTAAAAAATTTTTTATTGTTGTTAATCACCGTACATTACATCATTAGTTTTTGATGTAGTGTTCCATGATTCATTGTTTGTGTATAACACCCAGTGCTCCATGCAGAATGTGCCCTCTTTAATACCCATCACCAGGCTAACCCATCCTCCCATCCCCCTCCCCTCTAGAACCCTCAGTTTGTTTTTCAGAGTCCATCATCTCTCATGGTTCGTCTCCCCCTCCGATTTCCCCCGCTCCATTCTTCCCCTCCTGCTATCTTCTTCTTTTTTTAGCTTTAACTCCTGGAATTTTAACAAAGCCTCCATTGTGCACAGACAACTGCTTCACAATGTAATAGTGGTTAACAACGACAAAAAGGGGACCTGCTAACAAGTGTAAGTTCAACATAGAGAATTAAAAGATTATAAAAAAGATGAATGTAAAAGAATGGCCAAAGAAAGTATGGTCTCATTTATGGAACCAGAGATGTCATTTCTAGATGAGTGATTTCAAACTGGATTCCAAAAGCTGAACTGCAGAAATGTGTTTATACTATAAAGTCTCATGTTAAAATTAAACAAGTTTGTTTTCTTAAAAATTACAAGACTGCTTAGAGCCTTTTAACACCTGAATAGTATCCTGTAAAATCTCCAAGATGTAATATAGTTTATTTCCCATGAAATACTTGGGTCACAAAACTCTTTTCTTTGAAGGGGGACAGGTGGAGAATGAGCAAGGAATGTGCCTATTACTATCTCCCACAATTAGTATTCCATGGAAAAAGCTTGGGAAACAATTCCTAGATCATACATAGCCTAGATCATATGTATATGGTTGTGAATTTTGTTTGGCTATCCCAATTTTCTTGTCTAAAACAGTCTCCTGTAGGCTGTTGCATAGAAGGTAAGTAAAAAGAGTTAATGACAAGCTATCTTCTAGCTTTAGTATATCAAATTAATTTTGGGAACAAACAGGAAACATTTATAATGAATAAAAATGATTATAAATTATAAAATTTTTAATGGCTTTAAGAAGATTCTGTACAGATGCTTTTAATACCTTGCTACATTTGGTATGCTGGAAATAAGCATTTAAGCCCTTTATGTATCACAACATAGGTATTTTTGGCTTAAAAATACTTCAACTTTCCATTATAAGGTTTTACTTCTATGTTTTTAATTTATTCTAGAAAGAAGTAAATGGAAGTTATGTATTATTTTGATTCCTTCTTAGTAATAAGCTATTATCAGTAACCAAACTTATGTTTCAAAGAAACACCTGAGAATATTTCAATCTAATTTTTAGACAGAATAAATCAAAACCATTACTTTCAGGGTAACAGAGAAAAAGGTACAAACCTGGGTGGCCTTTTCCAATTGTAATTTAAGATCGGTCAGTTCCATATTTGTATCATGTAGCTGTGCTTTCAGCTTTTCATTTTCAGCTAGAATCTGTTCATAAAGCTATAAAAATTAGGGTAGAACAACAAATTACTTTTCTGCTCTCTTAATATTTTAAGATTTCCCACTGATTACCTTGCAATATTAAAACAGAAAGATTAATATAACATATGAACCATTAAAGGATACATTAAAAATATTTTAATGCTTTATGGTTGCAAGGCAAAAATTTTTGGTTATGCAGGTATTTGTCCCATGTAAACTCTTTAACACATTAGTTCCAGTATTTAAAATTTAAGAATTCACTGAAAAATCTAACTTTTCTATTTCCATTAACAAATCTTCAGTTATATGATAAAGAGGAACCACACAGAGTAACTATAGCTAGAGCTGAGGAGCCACTGTGATCTTCATCTGGGGTCTGTGAGCTTTCCTGCCTATCATTCTCCCTTGAATTCCTGGCACTGACATGGAGCATCAGTTGTATTTATCATTATAATTGTACTGCTTTTACTAAAATTTGAAGGAAAGTGAACGATTTCTTGAATACTTTCATAACATTTGAATCTACTACTTCTTTCTCCCCCATCTCTCCTACTACGAGTATAGATGCTTAAAATCATCTCTTATCTAGACTATTCCAGTATTAGAATTGTTTTCCTGACCTCCAATTTGTCCTATACATAGCAGCAAGAGTTAACTTCTTCTAAAATGACAATCTCAATTTCATATGCCAACCACTCCATTAGCCCGGACATCAGAAACCCCGAATAGCTTCCCAGTGTTCTCAGTACAAAGATACCCTTAAGATAGCCTGTGAAGCACTGCACAGTCTGGCCCTGGCCTCTACATCTAAGTGTAACCTCACACGACCATCCCTTCTGCCCTACTAGCTATACTGAAGATTTAATCACTTCAATGCATCCCATGCCTTTCTGCCACCACGTCTACGTCTTTATATCTCATTCCATCCAGAAAACTTTTTTCTCCCATTTTGCCAGTTAACTAATTGTCCTTCTATGATTCGCCTCTGAAGCTTCACTTCTTTAGGAAATCTATCTTTAGGCCCTGTCACTTTCCTTTGTTATACACTCTTATGAAATGCATTCTTTACTTCAGATAATTGTTTCAAGTTTTAAATTATACATTAATATGACTGTATGATCATGTCGGTCTCTGCTACTACATGGAAGATGTCCACAAGAACAAGGACAGTTATCTCCAACTCTACTGCCTATGAGTAGAAGCTCACTACTTAGGACAGTTTAGTGTTCAGTTCTTTACCGAATGAATGACAATCTTATACATAATGTAAACTGATCCCCCACCTTCCTTCTTTTGCTGACCTGGCTTGTAAGAAAATTCAAATAGCTGCCAACTACCTGGGGAAACATGTACAAATATCACAAGCCTTCTTTTTCCCCAACAAACTTCATCAGGTTTATTCTAAGCTCATAATATTAAGAATTACGAGTCATAATCCTAGACTGTTGAGTTTCCAGGACTTACTTCTTAAATACTTCCATCCTTAAGACATAATAGCACTTACACTATCACAAGTTTTTTAGTTACCTAGGAAAAGCTCTGTTCTCTGGCTGCCTCTTAGTGACAAATAGGTAAAGTATGTGTGCATGCTTGTGTGAGAGTACATGCGCACACCACCCCCGCCTCGCCCCCCCCCCCTCGGGCTCCCATGCCTCTTTTCAGCACAATCACAGTATCACAGTACTGGCCTGAGACACTTAAGTGTGAAATAAAGTCTCTTCCCTTTAAAAAACAAACAGCTAGGGATGCCTGGGTGGCATAGTCGGTTAAGTGTCTGCCTTTGGCTCGGGTCCTGATTCCAGGATCCTGGGATTGAGTCCCGCATCCGGCTCCTTGCTCGGCAGGAAGCCTGCTTCTCCCTCTCCCACTCCCTCTGCTTGTGTTCCCTCTCTCGCTGTCTCTCTGACAAATAAATTAAATCTTTAAAAAAAAACAAAAAACCCCAAACAGCTATTTATATTCTCCCTACCATTTAGTGCCCCAAACTGAAAATTAAAGTAAGTTATTTCAAGATACTGATTTCATTCTGAGTTTCTAGGAATAATATCCAAACATAAATATATTAAGACAAAAGATTATTTTTAATGAAATGTAGTTGAATAATCCAAGTACCTTTTTAAAGTCAGTTGAGTCGTCCTTTTCTAGCCTGCTACTGTAAGGTTTTCTTTCTTCTAAGTAACTGTATGATCCAGAGCGACCCAGCAAGGAATCATACCGATCACCAGCTGATGTGGAACTGGTTTCATATCTTTAAAAGATGAGTTAAAGTAAAAATCTTTATTATAGGTTTTTACAGCTCCCATTAACATGCATCCTAGTACATTTTAACTTGATATTCCAAATAGTAGGTAATATTCTCTTTCATCTATTATCATCTGTATCTGTGATAATAAATGGAAAGTTATTTATAATACTATTAATTTCTATTATTTGAGGAGAGATTCAATATATCTAAAAAGTCAGAACTGGTTTCACATCGTGATAAATTATTTCAACAATTTTAGACTGTATACTTTTTCTACATTTTAAAATCTCTGAAATCAGAACATGGCTTATAACTGATGGTATATTATAGTTTAATTGGTAGCAGTTTTCCTTTAAGTGGCATGTAATTGTTTAAAAATTAGTAACATCTGAGATTTGATAAACTCCTCTATCCAAAGTGATAGATAATAGGTCTGCCCTAAACAGAAAGAACCTATCTCATTTGTACATGAGAATTTTCTTATTATCTCATTATTAATTCAGGTTACCTTTTCCTGATAAATGCTATTGTCTCTACATTTCAATTCAAAAGAATCATCAGTACATAAAAATTTGTTCTTAGTTTTTACAAGGTTTTAGTTAACTATTATGAGTGAGAGAAATGCAATGGAGATTAGACTTAAGGACACTGTGGAGGTTCTCTAAAAGGTGAATAATTTTGAGATAGATGACAATTTTTAGTGTCTTCATTGTTTTTATCTAAAGCAGGGATCAGAGAGAAGATTCAGAATACCTAATCAAATAAATTTCTGGTGGGTTTCACCAGCCCCTGCTGTTAATAATGACATAGTTAACAGTGAAGTAATTTAGGAAGCTTAGGAAAATTTAAAAAGTTATCACTGTTGTAAGGATTTAACAAAAATTTTCTTTTTTATAGTGACTTACTATGACTACTGAACTAGAAGTAAAGGCTTTGACAAAGAAAGCTGGTAAGAGTTATTAAGTCATCTAAACATCTACAGATTTTTATTACTCAAATAATTCTAACTTACAAAATCTATAAATATCTAAGCAACACAGAATAAAAATAAGAAAAAGTTAGTAAAAATGTAAAACATACCTAGATATGGAATCCGTCTAGAAAGAAAATCAGAGGCATATTATATTTTTATACTCTCATTAAAGTACCTTGATTGATGAAGTAAATTTAACATTTATACAGTTTTCACACTATTAAAGTAACTTATCTATTTACTATATATACGTTTTAACTTTAATGTGAGTGTTCTTAGAAAGAAGTTCTAGAATAGAGTCATCACACATTTTTCATGCACAATAACCATATAATTACATTTGGCAATTTATGGTCATCTTTTATGAATTCCTACAAATACCACCATACAATATTTTTATTTTTTATTTTATTTATTTATATTAAAAATTTTTTTTTTTTAAGATTTTATTTATTTGCGAGAGAGAGAATGAGAGACAGAGAGCATGAGAGGGAGGAGGGTCAGAGGGAGAAGCAGACTCCCTGCCGAGCAGGGAGCCCGATGTGGGACTCGATCCCGGGACTCCAGGATCATGACCTGAGCTGAAGGCAGTCGCTTAACCAACTGAGCCACCCAGGCACCCCAATATTTTTAATTAGAAGAAAAAAAAAGAAGACTAGGACAAAAATCTATTACTTCTACCTACTCAGGAGAAAGTAATAGGTTTATTTATATTAAGAAATGTCAAGTTTACTACGTGACATCCCAAAGCAACTATTTTTCTTATTTTTCTGTTTTTGAGACAGTAACACGAGAGGCAAACAAATGAATACCTAAGGTATTTTATGTACAATAATATACACATAATTTTGTTTAAAATTTACTTTCTAGAAACCCAGCTATAAATTCCATCAAAGTTTAGCAAATGGAGACTTAATTTTCTCAAGCAAGTGGTATACTTTATCAATGTTTCATAACTCTTCTTACCTAAATGGTGAAATGATTAATAGGGTAAAAGAATCTTAGTTGGGGACAAAGTATTTTTGTTTTTTGGTGGTCATCTTTAGCTCTTTCCCTTTCTATTGAAGCTCTTGCTCAAACTACACTTCTCTGTAAGGCAACTATTCAGAAATGGTTTAAGTTTCTGAAGTAGGTATTTGTATTTTTCCATTACATTTATCTTTGAATGCACTGTAAAATTATTGGATTCCTTTGGGATTAAGTCTAATTTGGACTAAAAATGCCTTACTAAAGTCTATTTAAATTTCCTTTGCAAAACCAATTTTAATTTTGCACTTGCTTCCTATTTTTTTTGATGTAATGCTTTATTTCATTGATTTGTTCATTAGTTTTATAACAATTAACAATTCTGAAGTTAAATTTCAACTTTCAAGAGATTCAAATTCATACATTGCTAATAGACTTTGAAAGTTCTTATCACAAGAGAAAAAAAGTAAATGTGGGAATGGATGTTAACTAGACTTACTGTGGTGATAATTTTTCAATATATACAAATAATGAGTCACTATGTTAAACACCTGAAACTAATACAATATTATATGTCAATTATATCTCAAAAAAATAACACAATAAAAAAACCTAAGCGATCTATTCAAATTCAGAAAAATATCCAAGTATGAAATAAAATGTGTGCATATCAAATGAAAAGATCGCCATTCACCTCATAGTTTGTACTCTGGTTCACTAATTTAAATTTAAGAAAAAATAAAAACTCCAAGCAGTCACAGAAATCACTCAAATTCCATTTCTTTGTCTTTAAAAATCATGGTACTAACGTACTACATGGAGCAATGGGTGTTATGTGAAAACAATGAATCGTGGATCACTACATCAAAAACTAATGATGTATTATATGGTGACTAACATAACATAATAAAATAAAAAACTAAAAACAAAAACACATAACAAATTAAAAAAATCATGTATTTTTTACATTTTTAAGATTGTAATAAAAAACACATGACATAAAAGTTACCATCTAAACTACTTTTAGGAGTATAGCTCAATAGTGTTAACTATATTCACATTGTTATGCAACACATCTCTAGAATGTTTTCATCTTGCAAAACAAACTTTATACCCATTGAACAACTCCCCATATTCTTCTACCCCCAGCCCTTGGAAACCACAATTCTACTTTCTAAGAGTTTGAATAGTTTAGATACCTCACGTAAGTGGAATCATACACTATGTCTATTTTGTGACCAGCTTATTTCATTTAGCATATGTCCTTATTTCATATAGCAATGTTCTTGCTCCCTGTGTTTTAAAATTATTTTTCCAAAGTAAAAATACACTTAATTTCAGTACTATAAGCTCATCTAAAAGTACCACAGCATAAAAAGTTCCTCTATAACTCCCCTGCCTCCAATCCTCTAGATAACTCTTACCTTTTTTGTATACATACCCATGTATGAATTTGATTTCTACTGTTAATCTCCATAAAGGATGAATTTATTACAGTCCCAAAATCTTATATAAAAATACTATGTCAATAGTGATCATACCAAATCTGAGCATCATTAGCCTTTGCCAATTTCACTTTTTATATTAACTGTCATGTCTTTGGTTTATTAATGAGATTAAATGCATTTTCAAGCTTCCTGGCCATTTATATTTCTTTTGTAAAATTTATGAATTTTGTATTCTGTCTCTACTTCCTTTTCCTTGAGTCTTTTCATAGTATAAATACCAATCTTTTAAATGTTATAAAAGACGGCTAAGACTATTCACTTTTAACTCAGCAAATGTGTCTCAACTTTAAGAAGGGTACTGTTTCTGTCATATTTTAGTTTTCTACGTTTAAATAATCAAATCTGTTAATCTTTTCTTTTTCTTGCCTTGGTGTCATACTTAAATTCTTGATTTATTACTAGTATCCTCTGCATGGTAAAAGTTTTATTATCCAATAACTTAATGAAAGCAAATCACAATAACCAAAGCAACAGAAACACCATTTTTAGAAATAATGAATGTTATAATAATATATGATTCTAATAATATATAATTTTCTGTGATAAAATTTTATTTCTTTTAATTGATATCCTGAAGGTAGACAGCTTGAGCTTCACATGCAATTCAGAATTTGTAGGAACTTTTTGACACTATACAATTTACTTTGAAGCAAAAAAGTGTATGACCCCATGCCAGTTTTTAATGTGGTTAACTTGGATTCAGGTGTTCTATTATCAAACACACTTTTGAGGTGATGATGACATTATTTATTTCAGGAAATGCACAGAAGAATTTTGCTGCTAATACTTTTACACAAAAAAGGGCTCCTGCTACAAGTTTTTAAAAGAGTGGCATACTTAATGGCTAGAAACATTTTTCTTGTTTATTGTAGAAGACACTGTGTTAGTGTGTTAACCTCCACTCTTCCTTTTCCTCATGGTGTACCAGTCATTTGGTTTAGGTGAGATGGTATATAGCCCACATTAGTAGCAAAATGGCTGCAATATCCTAGTGGTGGACGTTGTCTGGCCGAAGCCGATTATTAATCCCAGACACCTAAGGTAAACCTGCTTCAGGATGAAGCTGACATAGAGGGTTGTGCAATACAACTGGAGCATAATAAATTCTCTTCGTTTAATTTGGTTTCAGCTGGGTTTTCTGTTACTTGTAATTGAATGCTAGCACAAAATCAAGAGCTAAATAACCCCCTATTTAAAATGAACAAAACCTACTTAAATTGTTTGGAACTAAGAAAATGTTTCTTAGAAACAATTTCTACTCAATGTTAATGTATCTCATGTATAATTTTAACAGTAAAACTTAAACACAAGTATCAGTATGCTTCAAGGTCACAACTTTGAAGTCAGAAAATCTTTTCCCTTCTATCCCAGCTTGATGGGTGAGGTCAATGTGATAAGGCAGTGAGAAGTGCCAACTGGGGATGGTTTACTAACCCATTTCCTTTCGTTTACCTATTATTTTTCCCTTGAAAGATGGGAATTCATAGGGTAACACTGGGAAAGGAAGACAATGGGCAGGTTTACAGAATATAATAAACACGAGACATAGGAGAACTGGGGGAGTGCGGACAATTGAGAGGCAAAAGGTCTAAAAGTGGTAAAACTTTACCCTGCAAATAATTTACTCTTGCAAGTAATTAATTCTTCAGTATCTGTCTGGGTACCTAATTATAAAATAAAAGTACCTTTCCGGACAAAATAGATAACTTGGCCCTAAAAGTAACCTCCATAGTCACATAGCACAGGTAACCAACTTCTGGTCACTTCATATTATCGTAGATCCTTGCTGACTGAAAAGCATTTCAATAGCTCTCTTTAGGAACTCCATGTCAAAAATAAAGATGATATGACAGAATGCCATTTCAGGTTAGATACTGCTAAGCTTAGAAGATTAGAACTAACTCGTATTATACAGCTCTACCCCTATGTGAATAGAGCTCTTTAAAGCATGTCAGCTTTCTCCACAGCCAAACAATAGGGAATAGAGGGGGAAAAAGTGGTAAGAAACTTTCAGCATTTGCTAGTTATGTAACCTTTTAAGTCATTAAAACTTGCCTTAGTTTCTTTATTACTATTGAGTAATCTTCTCCCTTTTGGAGAAGACTGTTGGTACAATCAGTTGTGATAATATGAAAGTTCTTTAGAGCACTAAATTTCTAAACAAATGTAAAGAAAGTTAAAAAGACCTACTGTCTTCTCTAGAAGGTAACTTTGCCTTCCACTACTTCTTGATATCCCTTAGATACTTTTGTTTTTTCTTTTCAGTTTTGAAGATTAATTTACATATAATAAACCAGCCACTTAGAGTATACAGTTTGATAAGTTTGACAGCTGTATATATCCAGAATATCACCACTATAATCAAGATCCAGAATATTTCCATTGCCTCTGAAATACTCTTTGTGTCCCTTCTAGTCCATTTACCCCTGATCCCAGAGAGACACCAAGTCTACCCTCAGCATGCAGGTACAGTGTGCAGTAACTGTATTGCATGAATAAATTCAAACACAAGCAAACAGTAATTCTTAAAAAATATGAATACTTCTAAACACAAAAAATGCTTTTTACCTGAGTTTCTTTCTTATTGGATCCTTCTTCTGTATCTGATTGTTGTTCTTGCTCATTTTCATCGCTCTAAAATAGATTGTCAATTTACTTTAGAAAAGTAAAAATAAATTTCAAACACTTGATACTTAAATATTTTAGGGCTTTTCTACATTTTTTAAAAAATTTATTTATCTGAGAGAGAGCGCGTGTGAGCAAGCGATGGAGGGGGTACATGGGGTGGGGGAGGGGAGAGGCACAGAGAATCTCAAGCAGACTCTGTGGGGCTCAATCTCATGACCTTGAGATCATGACCTACGTGGAAATCAAGAGTCCGTCGCTTAACCAACTGAGCCATCCAGGCGCCCCGGGGCTTTTCTAATTTAAAACGACCCTTGAGAAAAACCTACCAGGAAATAAATCAAAAGGAAAACTGATTTTTAAGTGGGAATTTTTCTACCCTATTTTGAGGAAACCTTATTTTGTCTGCATGACACAATCTAAGTAGCTTAATATACATGGTGGAAAAAGACCATCTACCTAAAAACATGATTTAGGAAACATATTCACAGTGGGGATGAGGAAACTGGAGCTTAGCAGAAGAAGGTATTACATTTTATACTGTAATGATACTGCCTGTACTTTAATAGTTTAAAAGGTACTATTTAGACACTCAACTATAATGGGGCAGCAAAAATAGGAAATTCATTATATTATGTAAGAAAAGTTGGGTTCTATAAGCTTGGCAAGATTTATGCAAAAGTCCTATTATATTTAGGTAGTTTATCAACATCCGGAAATTTCTTGGGAGCTTACAGCACACTAAATAGAAATCACGTGAAATCAGTGGTGCTGTTGCTAGTTTTATTTATTAATATACATGTTAATATAAAAATATGAATTCCACATCATGAAATGATCGTTTTAAAAACTGCAGTTTCATGGGAAAACATAGAAACTGGAAGTTTAAAAAGTGGGGAAGTTCAGAGGTCCTAAAAGTAGTAATAAAAAAAAGGGGGGGGAGCCTACTAACACAAGAGATTAAAAAGCTGCTTAACTACATAACACCCTTTCTTTGACAGAGCTCTTGGTTCTTTTTGTATGTTGTCTGATATGGGTTCAAATGTGGCTAAGATGGGGAAAGAAGACCTGTGCTCTGGTGGCTAATTAGAACACAGTTCAAGGCAGGGTCAAGTTAAAAAGATGAGTACTGCCAATATGAATCCCAGGAAGAATCCTTGCAGTGCAAGTTAAGGGTATTCCAGAAAGTGAAGTTCTGAAAGGAAAGCTGGTCTGAATAAAACTCAGGAAAAATAAATACTATATAATAAAAACAGCTTTGACTATGAACCTCCTAATACATACAAATTATTAAAAATATAATTTTAAGTAACAAGAAAGTGTTACTATGTTAGGATGCTAACTAAGACTGTGAGATTTTATTTTACTGTTATTAAAATGTAAATGAGCAATCAATTAAAATCAACCAGATATCATATACTTCTTGATGAACAAACATACCTTGCCAAAAGAATTTCTGAACCAGAATGGGATCAGTTCTCTACCTGATAGTTACCAATTGGTAAAATGGCAGCTACCAATTTATAGGAAATATAAAAAACCACATGAATGTGTTAAACAACACTTCTGGAGTATGATAACCCAGTTCATTCAAAAATAATTGTAAGGAAAAAAATGAGAGGGAGAAACTGATTAAAAGAGGCTTTAAAGATATAATGAATCATAACACATAGTCCCTACTACATTCCAACCAAACCAGCAAAGTATAAAAGTACAACAAACCACTTATCGCATATATGAATCAAATGGACATTAAAACTGACTGGATATTAAATATGAAGGATTACTGTTAACTTAGTTAACAGTAAATGTGATCACGGTATTGTGATCATTTGTTGTATGGTAACACATATTGTGACTACTTATTACTTAAAAAATACAATTCTAGTAATTTTTTTTTTTTTTTAAGATTTTTAAAATTTATTTGACAGAGAGAGAGACAGCGAGAGAGGGAACACAAGAGGGGGAGCAGGAGAGGGAGAAGCACGCCGATCAGGGAGCCTGATGCGGGGCTCGATCCCAGGACCCTGGGATCATGACCTGAGCCGAAGGCAGACGCTTAATGACTGAGCCACCCAGGCGCCCCAATTCTAGTAATTTTTTTTTTTTTAAGGTTTTATTTATTTATTTGAGACAGAGAGAATGAGAGAGACAGAGAGCACATGAGGGGGGGGGAGGGTCAGAGGGAGAAGCAGACTCCCTGCCGAGCAGGGAGCCCGATGCGGGACTCGATCCTGGGACTCCAGGATCATGACCTGAGCCGAAGGCAGTCGCTTAACCAACTGAGCCACCCAGGTGCCCCCCAATTCTAGTAATTTTTAAAAAGGAATCCTTTCCTCTTAAAAATACATACTAAAATTTTTAGATGAAATGATATTCTGTAGATTTTCTTCAAATAATATGGGAGTTGGGGAGACGGTAGGGATTTAGCTTAAACAATGGATATCTGGAGCAGGGTCATTATACTTCTCTGTTACTTTTGTACGTTTGAATCTTCTATATTAAAAATCAAAAGAAAAATGGAAAAAAAAACACCCAAGAGGCTGAAAAAACTCAAACAGATTATGTTTGTCCTTCTATATTTCTATGTTCTATTGAAACAGCATAAATTTCATGTTAACTGTGCTATGCTATAGTTTTTCTTTCTCCTGTATATGAATAGCAATGTTAGGCAGATATATATACAAACAGGGATAAGAAAAAAAATAAAATTTTGTATGATTAAATTGTTATAATTTGACAAGCCAAAGCACTGCTTCGATCAAACATCGGTTATGTATATTATATAATCACATTCATGAAAATGGAATGTAGAGCATCTTAAGGAGTTCTAGGTAGATAGTGAAGTATGAGGATCCTGAGTTCATCTCCTTCCATGGACACACTGAGGCAACAGCTACATATAATGTAACTTACTCTGAAAACAACCTGAAAATTAGCAGAACAGATCTTCCATTGCTAAAAAACATACAGAAGCCCCATGGAGAAAGGATAGGAGGGGCAGAAAAGCAGTTGGGTACCAAACCTCCCACATGGCAACCCACAAATGAGAGGTATATCACAGGTACAGAACTCCTCCTCAAGGAGCAAGGGGAATCATGCCTCACATTGGGCAACCCCTACCCTGGGGACCTGCATGGGGAAGATGAATCTCCATAACATTCTGCTTTGAAAATAAGCAAGGCTTAACTCCAGGAACTTTGAAAATCAGTGGGGCTTAACTCTGGAAGAGCCAGAAGGCTATAGGAAATGGACACTCCACTTTCAAAGGGCCATTGTACTATGTCATTTGGTTCGGGACCCTGCACAGAAGCAGTAGTTTGAAAAGCAGCTGGGTTAGACATGAAGATTTACTTACTAATTTTAGGGTACGTGCTTGAGGTGCTGTAGGAGCTTTCTCTGGGAAAGGAGGTACTAGCTAGCATCATTTCCAACCCCCTTCTGCCTAGTTGGCCAGACACAGGCGCCAGTTCTGACACCCTCTATCTACCTTCCTAGAACTGCTCACCCCACCCCAGCTCTCCCTGTGGATGCTCCCTGCGCAATCCACTCACACTGGCAGGCACCCCTTCAAAGTGGCTCCTGCTTTGTAACACCTGGCGGGCAGCCTTGGTCAGAACTGGTGCCCCAGGCAATGATTACTGCCCCATCACACCTAGCAGGCAGCCCTGGTGGGGACTGGACCACTTTCAAAGCTACTCCTATCCTGGGGAGTAGTCCCACTCACTAGCCTACCCACAGCAGCTACAGCCAGGCTTCTCAGTCAGCTGCACTGGGGGCCAGCACTGCCCATCAGTGTAGCCGCAGTAGTCGCAGCTGGTCACTGCAGCCAGTGGGGCTGAGGGCCAGCCACCCACCAGTGCCCCCAGATCATGGCCTAGTTACAAGAGGAAGGTACACAAAGCTCACACAGGGGACACCCCTGGAGTGCCTGGTTCTGTTGATAGGGTGGGGGGAAGGGTTGTGTCACAGGGCACCACAAAACCCTTTCTACACAAGGCCACTACTTTCAAGACCAGGAGACATGGCTGACCTACTTAATACAGAGAAACAAAATAGAAAGAGTAGGAAAAAATGAGGAAACAGAGGACTATGTTCCAAATGAAAGAATAAGACAAAACCTCAGAAAAAGAACAAAATGGAAATAACCAATATACCTGATACAGGGTTCAAAGTCATGGTCATAAAGATGTTCACCAGACTTGAGAGAAGAATGGATGAACTAAAGGTGAACTTCAACAAAGAAAACAGAAGAACCAATCAGAGCCGAAGAATACAGAAACTGAAATGAAAGATACACTAGAGTCAACAGCAGATTAGAGAATGCAAAACAATGAATCTGCAATCTGGAAGACAGGGTTAGTGGAAAGCATCGAGGGTGAACAACAAAAAGAAAAAAAAACTAAAAAATGAGAACAGGTTAAGGGACCTCTGGGACAACATCAAGTATATTAACATTAACATTATAGGGGTCCCAGAAGGAGAAGAGAGAGAGAGGCAGAGAACTTATTTTAAGAAATAATAACTGAAAACTTCCCTAACCTGGGGAAGGGAACAGACATCCAGATCCAGGAAGCGCACAGATCCCCAAACAAGAGGAATCCAAGGAGGTCCACACCAAGATATATATTAATCAAAATGTCAAAAATTAAAGAGAATCTTAAAATCAACTAGTTATGTACAAGGGAAACCCTACAAGGCTTAGCTTATTTTTCAGCAGAAACTTTGCAGGCCAGAAGAGAGTGGTGTGACATAAGGCTGTCATGGAAAAAACCTACAATCTTCTGGAAAAAAACTACAACCAAGATTACTTAGAAAGGTTATCATTAAGAATTGAAGGAGAGAGAAAGAGTTTCCCAGATAAAAAAGTTAAAGGACTTCATCACCACTAAACCAGCCTTACAAGAAATGTTAGAGACTTCTATAAGTGGAAGAGAAGGCCATAACTAGAAATAAGAAAATTATAAAAGGAAAAAATTTCACTGGCTAGTATATGAAGGTTAAAAAACAAAAGTATTTGTTAAAAAACAAAATCAATTATACATATGGTCTTAAAAGGGAAGTTTATAGCGATACAGGCTTACCTCAAGAAACAAGAAAAATCTCAAACAATCTAACCTTATACCTAAAGGAATTAGAAAAATAACAAAGCCCAAAGTTAGCAGGAAAAAGGAAATAATAAAGATCAGAGCAGAAATAAATGAAATATAGACTAAAAAGCAATAAAAAAGATCAATGAAACTAAGAGCTGGTTCTTTGAAAGAAGAAACAAAATTGACAAACCTTTAGCCAGCTTCCCCAAGAAAAAAAGAGAACTGAAATAAATAAAATAAAAAATGAAAGAAGTTACAATGGACACCACAGGAGTACAAAGAATTATAAGAGACTATAAAAAACAATGACATGCCAACAAATTAGAAAAAATGGATAAATTTCTAGAAACATATAATCTTCTAAGATTAAATCAGGGAGAAAACAAAATCTGAACAGACTGATTACTAGTAATGAAATTGAATCAGTATTCAAAAAATGCCCAGCAAAGAGTGAAGTCCAGAATCAGATGGCTTTACAAGTGAGTTCTACCAAATATTTACAGAACTAATACCTATCTTTCTCAAATTTTCCAAAAAACAGAAGAGGAAGGAATGCTTCCAAATTCATTCTATAAGGCCAGCATTACCCTGATACCAAAATCAGACAAAGACACAAAAGAAAATTATAGATCAAGATCACTGATGAACATACATGCAAAAATCCTCAATGAAATATTAACCAAATACAACAATATATTAAAAGGATTATTCACCATGATCGCATGAGACTTATCTCAGGAATGCAAAGGTACAATATCCATAAATCAATCAATATGATATAACACATTAACAAAATGAACAATAAAAATAATATGACTGTCTCGATCTAGAAAAAGTATTTGACAGAATTCAATATCCTTTCAAGATAAAAATTTTCAAAATAAAATTTTAAAGGAAACATATGTCAACATAAAGAAGGCCACAGATGATGAACCCATCCATAGCTAACACAGTCCACTGTGAAAAGCTGAAAGCTTTTCCTTTGAGATCAGAAACAGGACAAGGATATGCCCTCTCACCACTCAACATAGTAGAAGTCCCACCCACAGTAATCAGACAAGAAAAAGAAATAAAAGTAATCCAAATTAGTAAGGAATAAGTAAAACTGTCACTATTTGCAGATGACAAACCACAGAGAGAAAACCTTGAAGATTCCACTGAAAGCTATTAGAACTAATAAATGAATTCAGTAAGTTGCAGGATACAAAATCAATACACAAAAATATATGTTGCATTTCTACACATTAATAACAAACTAGCTGAAAGAGAAATTAAAAAAATTCCCATTTACAACTGCATCAAAAAGAATAAAATACCTAGGAATGAATATAACCAAGAAGGTGAAAGACCTATACTCTGAAATGATAAGATATTGATGAAAGAAACTGCAGATGACACAAATGAAAAGATACACAATGCTCATGGACTAGAAAAATACTGTCAAAATGTACACACTACTCAAGGCAATCTACAAATTCATACAATCTCTATCAAAAAGCAATAGTATTTTTCACAGAATTAGAATAATCCTAAAATTTATATGGGACCACAAATAACCCTGAAAAGCCAAGGCAATCTTGAGAAAGAATCTTAACAAAACCAGAGGTATCACAATCCAAGATGTCAAAGTATACTACAAAGTGATAGTAATCAAAACACTATGGTACCGTCACAAAAACAGACACACAGATCAATAGAGCAGAATAGAGAAACCAAAAATAAACCCCTGCTTATATGGTTAATCTTCGACAGAGCAAAAGAATATATAATAAGGAAAAAGTCTCTTAAAAAAATGGTGCTGGAAAACCACTCAGCTACATGAAAAAGAATGAAACTGGGCCATTTTTATACCATTCACAAAAATAAACTCAGACTGGATTAAAGACCATTTAACACAGGCAGTAAATTCTTGGATATCAGCCCTAAGCAGTTTATTTTTGGATCTGTCCCCTCAGGCAAGGGAAACATCAGCAAAAATAAACAATTGGGACTTATCAAACTAGAAAGATTTTGTACAATGAAGGAAACCATCATCTGAATGAAAAGGCTAACCCACTGAATGGAAGAAGATACTTGCAAATAATATTATCTGGTAAGGGGTTAATATTAAAAAAATATAAAAACCGCATACAACTCAACACCTGCCCCGCAAAAAAAGTCCGATTAAAAAATAGAAGAGAATCAAAAAGACATTTTTCCAAAAAGACACAGATGGCTAACAGATGTATGAAAAGGTGCTCGACAGCACTAATCATCAGGGAAATGCAAAAAAAAAACCACCCCACAACGAGATATTATCTTGCACCTGTCAGAATGGTTAGCATCAAAAAGATAAGAAGTAAGAAATGTTGGCGAGGATGCACTGTTGGTGGGAATGCAAATACGTGCAGCCACTATGGAAAACAGTATTGAGCTTCCTCAAAAAATTAAAAAGAAATACCATATTATCCAGTAATCCCCCTACTGGGTAATTTACCTGAAGAAAACTAAAACACTAATCCTTAAAGACAGATTTATCCCCATGTTCACTGCAGCATTATTTACAATAGCCAAGACAAGGAAACAACTTAAGGATCCATCGACAGATTAAATAAAGAAGATGTGGAAATACATACAATGGAATATTACTCAGCCATAAAAAACAAAATCTTGCCATTCACAACAACATGGATAGACCTAGAGAGTATTATGTTAAGTGAAATAAGTCAAACAGAGAAAAACAAATACCACATGATTTTACTTTATGTGGACTCTAATAAAAGTCCAAAAAATTACAAACAAACAAACAGATTCATAAATACAGAGAACAAACTGTTTCAAGAAGGGATGGGAAGACAGGTTAAAAAGATGAAGGGGATTAAGAGGTTCAAACTTCCATTTATAAAATAAGGCGATGAAAAGTACAGCATAGGGAATATAGTCAATAATACTGTAATAACTGTAAAATGAGAGATGGTTACTACACTTATTGTAGTGGGCATTTCGTATGTAATTGTTGAATTACTATATTGTATACTTGAAACTAATATATAATAATAATAAAATATGTAAAGCATCTTTCTTTCGAAGAATCTCCAAGGTAAAACAGTTTAGCCACTGTATAATTCTATATTTTATATATATATATTTATTTCTGTATTATATATATATATATATACATATATTTCCTGAGCTGTAGTTATTAGCTATTATTTTTATTCCAAAATTGGGACAGAACTCTTGCTTTTCAGTAATACCAAAAATCTAAGTACTCATTAACTATCCTTATAAAGAAAAACTTTTCTGATTTAATAACTTGACTCAAAACACATAGTGATGACCTAAAGAATATGTAATCTGAGGTATATAAGAAATTATTAGCACGTACTTCTGGAAAAATTAAGTATACTATCAAGTAGTTATATGTTAATAGGTTCTCACATCTTGTGTCCAAAATGAAACTCCTGTAGATCTCCTTTTCTCTCTTGGTCGCCGCCGTTCTCGGATTGATTTAGGTTGTGATTTATCTTCTCCTTCTTTTTCCTCTTCTCTCTTTTCTCCCTCTGTTAAGGATTACAATGAAACACATGGTAGTAATGTATCTTGACAGTATTTTATAAGAAAAATATAATAACAATTCAAAGTCAATCTCCTCATGAAGTCTTCTAAAATTCTCCAATCAGAATTATTTTTTGTCCCTCTCAGTGCTCCTATAAAACACCTGGCTTAAACATGTATTTGTATCTCCCACTGGATAGGTTCTTGATCAAGACAAGAATTTTAATTATTTCATTTTTCTAGTGCCTAATACAAAACTTTTGCCAAAAGACACACTTACTATTTGCTGGATAGAAAATAATTGAATCCTATGAAAAGAATAGGGCTTGTTATTAATGTCTGATAGGGAGATACTTACTAAACCCGAAGTTAACACTTCAAGGAAACCAGTTCTTTTTTTTTTTTTTTTAAAGATTTTATTTATTTATTTGAGAGAGAGAATGAGAGAGAGAGAGCACATGAGAGGGGGGAGGGTCAGAGGGAGAAGCAGACCCCCTGCTGAGCAAGGAGCCTGATATGGGACTCCATCCCGGGACTCCAAAATCATGACCTGAGCCGAAGGCAGTCGCCTAACCAACTGAGCCACCCAGGCACCCGGAAACCAGTTCTTAATGATGGAAGAACTAGCAGGCATCCAACAAATTTATCAGTTTGTTTCTACTATTCCCAGTCCTCATTCAGTAGTAGAATAAATAATAAATACATATAAAAAATAATAAATACAGTATTCATTCCATTTCTATTAAATAGCATCTATGAACAAACACTTTTTTTCTGGAAAAAAAATAATTTATATTTTATTAAAAACAAATCAACATAAAAAAATATAGTCTCAAAATTTGTTTCCTTCCTAGGACAGTTAAAATAGCTTCAGACTTACATACTAAAAAGGTATTAGGGCCTTTAAATCTGTTTTAAAAAGCAGACATCTATGTGGAACAAAGTAATGTTAAAAATTATTTTTCAAAAGTCTCCGTGTCATTAGCAAAGAGTTACAGCAAAAGAAATTCCAAAATTATAGTATTAAGAGGATTTTTTAGACTTGTTTTTGGAATTGGTTTAGAGCAACAATCTCAAACTCCAATGTCTACAGTGGCCATCCAGATAACATAAATGGATAAAACTGGTCAGGAGGGCACTATTCCAAGTAATGCGGGGCTGCTATTTGGCTCTAGCCAGTTGTTGATATGTGAGATTTTTTTAGACCCACTGTTGTTAAATCTTCCAATTTTTCAATAGAAGATGAAAATCTAAACTTTCATTGGCTCAAAATTTTTACAAACATTATGTGGGCCTCACACTCAGTGGTTTAAAGAACTGAAGGGTGCCTGGGAGGGCTCAGTCAGTTAAGCCTCCGACTCTTGATTTCAACTCTTAATTTTGACTCAGGTGATGATCTCAGGGTCGTGGGATCGAGCCCTGCATGGGGCTTCGTGCTCAGCTGAGTCTGCTGCTTGTGATTCTCTCTTTCCCTCTCCCTCTGCTTCTCCCACAACTCACGTATGCATGCTCTCTCTCTCTCTCAAATAAATAAATCTTAAAAAAAAAAAAACAAAACTGAAATATTTCTAACCAAAAAAAAAGTCAGCTGAAAATTAAGAAAAAATTTTCTGAAGTTTATCCTATATGATGATTGTTCCTGTCATGACTAATACTATGAGATTTTCTTTTTAAAATATAAAATGTCTACATACAGAAATGATTTTATGTAGTACCCACCTCCGATTTAAAATAGGAATTATTAAAATTTAAATAGGAAGTCTATATGAAATAATAGGAAATGTTAATAGTGATCATCAATATGCCCACATATAGCTGAAGAAGAAATTTCTCAAGAAGCAAGCATAAAAACAATTTTGTTTTAGCAAGGACATTACATGTGTAGGTGATTTTAGTTTAAAACAATTTCACACACAAAAAATTTAAGAACTATGATCCACACAATAGGTAAGAAATAACTTAAGGCACTAATATACTGTTCCTAGAAATAGTCTCCCATCAGTTCTTCTATATTGACTTCTTTCCTATGCTGGTGGACATAAAAATTTTTGTGAAGTCTTGGTATAAAGATATATGTATCAATGCCAGACTACATAATTTCTATTTTTATTTTCTACTTTTCTGATTCTCATCCATCATATTCTTTCTGAAAGAATGGCAGAATGATTCCCAGTTTAGAATGCTGTTTCCTTTTCTGTTGAACCACAAAAAAAAAAAAAAAGATTCAAAGGATTATTTGTAGGAAACAAAGTGTTTTCAAAATTTGGTCTTCTTACCTCTTTCATTTTCTTTTGTTAATCCTCTGGAGTAAGCAGAAGTTATACCTACAAGACTATTTGGCCTGTTTAGTTGACTTGAAGCATAAAGTGAACTGCTCATGGTAGAAACTGAAGAGGATGGAGTGGTTGAACTTGAAGTCGATACCGGTCTGTAACGTTGGTAAGTCTGTGAAATATTAAAATTAATACCCATCTAAAATACTAAAGTTAAAAACATATAAACACTTAAATTCATTTTAAAGGAAAAATAATGTTCTAATCATCTCAAAATAATTCAGATTTCTAGTTAAAATCCTTTTGAGTATTTTGTATATGGTTGTTAGTATATAAATCTCTTGTATTTTGAGTCACAAGAACTATTCATACCATTTGACCTAGCTGTGTTGTTGTGTTGTTGGTATACTATTACCTCATCATATGTTCTAGAGTACTTTTGTTTATATTCATCTTCTCTTGATGTTTCTGACTCCTTCTTTTCTTCTTGCTTCTCTTTATCCTGTTTTTCTTTTTCCTCTTTTTCTTTTTCTTCATTTTCTTGTTCTCTGGTTCGGGTAGAACGACTTCTTCCTATTGTTTTTTCAGCTTCCTGAAGATCAGTCAATGTTACTCCCTGTACACAAAAAAGGTAAATTTAATAATGAGAGGCATTATAGCTTGTTTCAAAGGAGTATTTTATAAGTAGACAAATTTAATATGAATGTATTAAAGTCAAATACACATGTTTGGAATTGGTTTGGAAATTGAAATAGAATTTCTACTTGGCAAGTCACATTCATTCTATGAAGAATCATCATGAGCAAGCACAATAATAGGTATTGGGAAAGATATAAAATATGTGTAATAAATAGTCTCTATATTCAAGAAATTAACAAAAACAGGGAGATGACAGAAATAACACATGAATTCCTAAGAAGTTCAGAGAAAGAAGGAAAAACTGATATAAATATTGTTTATATGCTAAATTTATATGTATTTGTTTTTATGTATATATTTACAGAGAAAATTTCAGTAAAAAAATAATTTCTGAAGGATAAGCCTTGAAGAACAGGTTAGATTTCAAGAAGTAAAGGTACAAAGACAGAAATAGTATGTTAAGATCTTAGCAAACAGTTCAGCTTGAAATGTGAGTAAGAGTAAGGATCAAGAAGTTGAATCTGGACTTTGAAGCTCCTCAACTGTAGGAAAGGACAGACAAAGGATAGAAGGATAGTGATATATTAGATATACTTAGAATGGCAAGAAGGTTAGGGAGATGATAACTAGACTGAGTGACATTTTCCTCATACTTGCACATTAGCTGTCTGTAATATCTAACATAACAGACCTATTCCCCATAACTCCAAATATTCATAGAATTCTTTAATAATTATCAGACATATTGATTAACACTTATTGAATACTCTGTGCCAGATACCATCTTAGCAACAAGTTATACCTACAAGACTAAAAATTCAAAGACATACAAAGGCATATGGCTAATTGGATTAAATATAATATAATATTAATTATTATATTATATATATAATATAATTAAAATATAATATAATATTAATTATAAATAAATATAATATTAACAATGTGACCATATACAAAGGCTAGGGCAGGATTACTAACGCAATCTTTATTTTTGAGATTTACCCACATTATATACTGACACTGATATTTCCTTTTTAAAATTTTTTTAAAGTTTTTAAAAATTTATTTAAATAATCCCTATACCCAATGTGGGGCTCGACCTCATGACCCCAGATATCCGACTGAGCCAGCTAGGCGCCACCAATGACATCAATATTTTCAGAGAGAAGTGAAAAAGAGAGAGGTAATTTGTTTTGAAGTTTTATATATTATACACATTAAATATACCTGTGTTGATCTTCTAGACTGTCTTGCTTGTCTAGATCTTGCTTTTCTTTGGGATTCAGACTCTTCATCTCTAACAGGAGTGAGGTATGATCTATAGTAATAAGTAAAAATTGTTAGTTGGAGATATAATATCTGTGAATATAATTACATATGAATGTGTGAATGATTACAAAGTTAAGCATTTTAACGGGTTTTAAGAAGTCTTCAAAAATGGTTACATCCACCCTGAAAATTCAGCAATACAATCTGATAAATCTTTAGATTGGAAATAATCATACTAACTTATATTTTTCAAGTTCTTCCTAACTACAGGTTTGTTTTTTGTTTTTAATTTTTTATTGTTATGTTAATCACCATACATCATTAGTTTTTGTTTTTTGTTTGTTTTTTTTTTTAAAGACATGCGACATCAGTCCTCTTAGCCCCTTTTTTGGTTCCCCACAATACCATGCTAGACGAAAGGTGAAGTTATCTGGCTAAACTCTAGACTGTCAATGTCTTTTTACGGTAGAATGGTTAGGACTGAAGGCAACATTCAACATATGGGATGACTAGTCAGCAAGCAACACTCCCTGAATTCTGCCATTGTGCATTTATTAATGATGTTTTTGGCAGATATACTCTCGTTCACACTTTGAGTTCTCTAAAAAGTCAAGTGCTTTTATACATAAACTGCTTTAAAACCAGCATCTTATTTCTGGTTACTGATTTTCTGATATAAAGAGGACTTAACATTTAGCTTCACTACATTTCATCTTGCACATCTAAGCCTATGTTCCATCCTGTCACAGGATATGCACCATTTCAAAAGCAAGCAATCTAGTCAAGAGATTAGTATTTAATTAATTAAAGGGTTGAATAAGCAAAGATAAGACAGAGAGCCCTGCAACACAACAAAAAAACTTCCTTCCAATGATCAATATTACCTGGGATGTTCAATTGTTAATACTTTATGTAGTTATATTACCATCTAACTCACATTTCTCAGAGAACACTCAGAAGTAGAGTATCCCTATTTTCTATGCTGTCTATCAAATTTATCTAGTTTATACCATCCTGCCCCTTCCCTCCAAATGCGACTTTTTAAAAAGGCTTTTCAGCTTTAGTATGCTTTCCAATTGGTAATTCGTTCTCTTTAAACTCCCTAAAACTATTCATATATCCATAGCAAACTTTGGAATTTATTCTTGGTTTTATGCCTTATCTTTTATTTTTTCTATGCACCCTTTAAAGCTCTATGTTCAGAGAGTATAACATATCTCAAGCTCCTTAGAATAATTTACAGTTTTTTCAGAATTCTTTTGGAGAGCCCCATTCCTTTTGATTTATCATTCTCTTCCTTCACACTCTTCAGTTTTTAGAAATCTGTCTCTTTAAAACTAGAATACATGATGCATTATTCCTAGGATTCACCTGATCATCCAAAATCTACTTGTCTCAATTCCATCAGTTAACTCTTACTTATTGGTTAAAGTTAGTTCTAGAAGACTGGTTTTCTGTGTTGCTTCTACTTTACAGATAAACTTTAAGCAAGGTAAGTCAAGAACTTCTCTAGAGGATGTTTTTGATTGAGACATCCAACAAATTTAGAGAAAGATGAAAATCCTCTCCCTACTTTTTTTTTTACTTAAGTTGTTTTTATCATCTGATGGTCTGAGAAAGTATCATCTGATCTCTCTACTTGGATGAATAACTTATAGAACTATTTCATAATGATATAATTGATTTTTTTTCTCTTTATCCATATGTTCTCTATCTAATTTTCAGCTCTAGGTTTCTAGAGGATCTTGAAAGATTATGTCTTGTTGCTATTATAGTAGCACTGTATTCATCTCATAAATCAGGCACACCTCACGTATTAGTATTAGTATCTTACTAAATTTGGTTTCTACTAGAATACTGGTACAGATTTAAGTTTATAACCTAAAATTTTAATTTAAAAAATTAAATGTCTAATTATTTGTTTTCTGCTTTTATTTTTTTTTTAAAGATTTTTATTTATTTGAGAGCGAGAGTGTGCAAGCACAGCAGGGTCAACGGCAGGCAGACGGAAAAGCAGGGTCCCCACTGAGCAGGGAGGCTGATACGGGGCTTGATCCCAGGACCCTGGGATCATGATCTGAGCGCCAAAGGCAGACGCTTAACCAACTGAACCACCCACGAGCCCCTGTTTTCTGTTACTTTTAATTTGTCCTCCTAAACGTATAGGGCAAGGAAGAAATTCACTAAACAAAACATTTTAGTTATCAACATTTCTTTAGTTTGACTTTCTTTTAGAGATTCAGCAACACATGGCTTCATCTGTATCAATGGACAGATCCAAAGAGATGAGCAGATTTGTAGGATACCTGCCCTCTTGATGGTCCATGATGCTCAAGCTGCACTAAGCTTGATACTTCTCTTTCTCCCACTGTTTTATAATTTTCATTTTGTCTATGTATCAACTCTTGTGAGATTTAAGCTTTTTATTTAGATATAACAGATACTAAAACAGATATAACAGATACTTCCTATTTTTATAACAACTCCAGTGATTTTTCTGGGACAAGTAATTTAAAAGGTGAAAGAGAATAACAATAAACTTGTTATTATAGTTTCAGTTTAAGAAAATTAATTCTGGAATATAGTGAGGAGCTTCTTTGTGGCAGAAGTTGGTTATATGTATTTGGAAAATGCTATCCATTTTAACCTTCTCTAGGAAAATCACAACATGTTAAAGGCTCTGAGAAGAACCGAAGGAAGAACCCTGCTTAATCTTGTTTAACTACGCATTTCCCACGATTATTTAAGTAGAAAATACTTTTCTTTTGTGGTACACCTGCTACACGTGGAAACTGCTCTTTGAAACATCAGCTTGAAAAGTATGTCCCAATGGCTATTTTTTTTAGCCATTCATTTAATACTTATTTATGCATCTACTGCCTCTATGCAATTTATTGCTTTTTGGACTTCTCCCAGATGAGGGGAAGAAAAAAAATAAAAGGAGATGAAACCTCAATGTAATAGCGAATCTGGTTAAACAGAAAAACTTTATAGCAGCTTAGATGGCTGCACGTTATCATTTCAGTATTTCAAGAGCTTCTCTGAAAGTAAGAATGAACATGGACTTCTGAATCTGACTCCCCTATGTAATGGTCAAAATTCCCATATTTAGTTTAAAGCAGGGAAATCTGCATTGCCATTTGCCCTTTTAATCTCCAAGGCAAACAGAACTAATCAACCATCACACTCTCTTCAAAAGAGCCTCGATTCTTTTTCTACAGTTTCAAGTTACCATAAAAGTTAAATGTATTTATCATATCTTGTTTAACATATAGATAGGTTAAGGGGATAAAAATTACTAAATGGAAGACTTCAATATCTGTTCATTTAAATTTTCCATACATTTCCTCCAAATTAGCATAAAAATCTAGCCTATCAATTTGTAATACACAATGTATTTCCTATTACTTTAAGAGACCCCATCTAGTATTCAGTTCCTTTCTCCTCTCCTGGGGTTCCTGTACAGAGCAGACCTCTATGAATAAAATGTAGAGAAGAAAATTAATTCATATATTTTATGTGTTTTTAATTAAAAAGAGCGGACTAAGGCACCTGGGTGGCTCAGTTGGTTGGGCATCTGCCTTTGGCTCAGGTCATGATCCCAGGGTCCTGGGATTGAGTCCCACATCGGGCTCCCTGCTTAGCAGGGAATCTGCTTCTCCCTCTGTCCCTCCCCCTGCTCGTGCTCACGCTCTCTCTCTTGCAAAAATAAATAAATAAAATCTTAAAAAAAAAAGAGCTGACCATCAAAAAGCAGAATATATCAGTCAAAATCCACTGCCTTAATCATTACTATATCATACTGTCATACTGATCTCTTTCTTGTAATTATATAGGGTGCATAATTTTAGTCCTTAGTAGTCACAGACTGCTTATTATTTTCTAAGCAACTGAAAGGTTGTTATTTTTAAATTAAGAATTATATAAAAGTAGAAAAGTCACTTAATATCTCTGGGTCTTAGTTTCCTTCTGTAAAGCAAAGATACTACAGGTAAGTTCCTTTCCACATCTGTGATTCCATACCAATTATGAGCAGCAGGAAGAAGTAAAGCAATGCTCTTAATAACATTTAAGCACACAAAATAAATTCATAAACCCTTTAAGAAATTTAATAAGTGCCTTTTATGTGCTAGGATTAAAACTAAGTGAATGTACTCAATGTACTTACAAATTATCTGGCTTACATGTATGCCTAAGAAATCTTTAAGAGACTCTTAAAATGAAAATCTCAAAAATAACAAAACAAAAACAGTTAACATCCATCAAATTTTTTTAATAATGGGGGAAACATAGAGAAAAATGAAAAGTATGTTTTTGTCAGATCTAGTCTTCCATGAGTCTGACTGGGTGTGTTCAGACAGATCTTCCATCACAAAAATGTCCTGAATTAAAACAACCATTAAAAAAAATGAAGATGGCTAAGAAGACAAGTGTCTGGCTACTGCCTTGAAATGAAAACATCAATTCTGTCCGAGGGAGTCACCAAGCCGAAATGCTAATAATTGCCCATTATATCAATCTACACAGTTCTGAGCTGATACAGGTTATTTCATTTATTAACCTACTCAAGAGATGGTCACCAACTGGACAAGATTAAAAAGCAAAACAGACAACTTTCATCAGTGGGCAAGACCGAGCAGCAGTCCTGTGAGGACCTTTACACACCTGCGTCTCTCCCTGACCTCTGATGTGGAGGAGACAGTGCCAGCAGTAGTTGTAGTCAGGGTTGTGGTTGAGGCTGCAGCATTTACAACAGTTGGAGCAACAGGGATGGTCAATGCCGTAGGAACACTGTCCTTTTCTTTTTCAGTACTATCCTCAGCCCACAAACGATTTGAGGTACTATCGCATCATAAGCAGCAACACAAAAAGAGAAAAGGAAAACAGCTAAACAATGAAAGCACTTTCTAGCAGCTGAAACGTGACAACAGGGATGGATTTTTTTAAAACACAAGGCAAGACATCTTTCAACTATGAACCAAAAAGCTCACCCAGAACTGTCAAAGGAGAAATTTACATTTTAAGCAGCCTGATTCAAAGAAAGTTAATAATTCGGGAACTTAATTTTTTCCCCAGACATGCATAATTGCCTCTTTTTGGAACCAATTTTTGATTGTAAATAATTTTAATGAGGTAAATGAAAAAATCCAGAGCCCCACAATCTTCTAAACAAAAATGCATGCACATACATAAGCACACAGTAGGCCTGAACACAAAATGTATCTGTGACTCACCTGCTTTGTGTGCCTGCTGAGGAAGAACCCGTTGTAATCTTTGTAGTAGTGCTTGTGCCGGAAAGCAGGCTTTTCTGAAGCCCAGCTGCAGAGGTAACTGTTGGTGTTGATGTGGTGCTTGGAACACTAGAACTAATCAAATCATCTGGTCTTCTACCAAAGGAGCAACTGAAGGAAAGAGTCATATCTATATAGGATGTGTTTGTATGTGTATTCTATAGTTAATGTCTATATATTACACAGATTCACAAGGCTAGGAAGAATCTAAAAAACGGTGTTCCTAAATACACCACCGGCTCCAGCACCAAGAGTTGCATCTACAACTTGCTAGGAGTCTGGATGATTTCACTAATTTAGTAGTGTATCATTTTACTGCCTCCCCCCTCCCTCAGTAGGACTCAAAGATGATCTGATCTGGTATTTTTCATTCCTGGAATGTTCCAGACCATATGGTCATGCCAGACTGGGTCTGAGAAAAACACTTACGTTTAGTTTTACTCAGGGAAAGTGAAGATGGACCTTTTTGAAGAAAAGTGTTTCAGCAATGAGTCACATCCTTAGGAATGACCCATGCCTATATTATACTTGCTCATCTTTTACTCTTCTTTTTGGCTGCTTTTAGCAGAGAAAATATTTAAAGGTTTTTTCCCCTCTCCTCTCCAATGTGATTTTATTACGGACATTTCCATATCTCTGAGTTCTAAGAAACGTAGAAACTTCTAGGTCAGTAAATAATGACCAGATCAATGAAGACACTGATCTATTTCAACTGCTCTAGTTAATTATATAAGGAGTTCCTTTTAAATATGCTACAATCTAAAAGATACTTCCTAATAAATCAAATCTAATGAAACATATATATATAATAGGAAGGCATAAGTGGAAGCAAATTTTCACCCATCTTTAAATATATATTCTGGGTCTTTAAACGATGTTTTATTTAAACAACAAAAGACATATTTATAAAAACGCATTATTTTCTTAATGATATTAAACTGAGGACTCCAAACAAATTACCTCATATTTTTATAAAAGACATGAAAGTTATTCAAGAATTATATTACCTTTTATGATAAGTTGATCCTTCATTAATTGTGCTGTTCTTTTTGAGATCATCTTCCCATTTTCTTCTTGTGTAAGAACTACTTGTTCGCAAACTTGAAGAATCTCTGTGAAAAGAACATCCTTCAAATTCTGGTATATAATTTTAAAATAGGGTTAAGAAAGCTGTATATTAATAAACATTAGTAGAAGCAGAAACTAGTAAAATCCCTTGGGAAAACACTCTGGCACATTATTAAGAAGTGAAAGTAATTCCAGTTCTAAGATTCTATCCCTAGGGTATAATCCTAATTATAGGGGGAAGGAAATTAAGACATTTACTGAAGTTTTACTTATGATCACAAAATATGGGGAGGGGATAGGGCAGAGCGAGAATCCCAGGAAGGCTCCATGCCCAGCACAGAGCCCGACACGGGGCTCAATCTCACGACCCTGAGATCATGACGTGAGCTGAAATCAAGAGTTGGACGCTTAACCGAATGAGTCACCCAGGCACCCCAATAAAGATTTCATAGTAAAAACATAGAGCAAATCACAATGAATCCACCTGTTTTCCTTCTCTTCAATGTCAGATGTACTGGCTAGTCGTCTTGGTATTGTAGGTGCAACATATGCAAGCCTAGTTCCTTTACTATCTTTCTCCTACACAACAGGAAAAAAAAATGAGTAAAAATAAATCTGTGTGATGATTATAGGAGCTGCTAGAAGTATTAAGGAAAAAGTATTCAACAAGGTACAATTATACAGCCATCACAGTTGACAGTATTCTTCCAAAGTTCCTAGCTATACTCTAAAATTAATGTCTATCTATAGTACTATAAACACTAAAGAACAAAGTGTTTAAACCAATTTTCCTTTCTTTCTCCTTTAATCTAGAATTAGACAATATTTTAGTATAAGGAAAAAAAAACCCTTCACATTTTAATGACTTTTTCTAAATTTCTATAACAGATTATATAAGGTAATGCAGTATAATAAAGTAAAATATTCTTCTTTTTCCAGGGAAATAAGGCTCAAATATGGTTGACTGGTAAGTCCCAATTATTATTTACTACTTTGATATAACATTAAAATATTCAGAAAATTACGAAAATTATATTTATCCAAATCTGGTTGAAACTATAGTAGCAAGGCCATCTGATACGTTCCCACTATACTGGCATCAAGTACTTGGAAAATAATTGGGCAGTCAATTTATACAAAACAAAAAAACATTAAAATTACTTGATGAGAAATTCCATTTCTGAATTCCTGATACAAAGAAACACTTTTAAATAGAGGAAGGAAACTATATGGAAAAAAGTCTAAGCACTGAAAATGCAATAGAAAATAAATAATTCAGCTATATAAAATATCACTGAATGAACTGTGGTACATTCTATTTGATATAATTTATAATTTAATACTCCTTTCCAAATATAGTTATTAAAACTACTCATTAGAAGGATGTTGCTTTTGATGTATCAGATGAAAAAGCAGATAAAAAAATTGCAGACACGGGATAAATGCAACCTAGGAGTACAATTACATTCTGGAATAAATAAATTCTAGAATAAATGTCCCTTAATACATTTTATTGTAAGCTCTCAAGTAGGTAAGGGATTCATTTAAGTATAATTTCATAATTTATTTTTTTGGCGAATACACCTGATTTTCCCAACACTTACAGAGGCACACTTCATTTTATTGCATTTAACAGATATCGTGGTTTTCATAAATTGGAATTTGTTACAACCCTGCATCAAGCAAGTACATCCCAGCCATTTTCCAACAGCATTTGCTCACTTTGTGTCTCTGTGTCACATTTTGGTGAGTCCTACAATATTTCAAAATATTTCAAATTTTTTTTTTAAAGATTTATTTTTTTGTTTGAGACAGCATGCATGCAAGCAGGGGGAGGGGCAGAAGGAGAGGGAGAGAGAATCTCAAGCAAACTCTGCACTGAGTGAAGAGCCCGAAGGGGGCCTTGATCTCACGACCCTGAGATCATAATCTGAGCCAACACCAAGAGTCAGATACTTAACTGAATGAGCTGCCCAGGCACCCTCAAGCTTTTTCATTATTATTACATTTGCTATGGTAATCTATGATCAGTGATTATGACCTGCTGAAAGCTCAGAATATGGTTAGCATTTTTTAGCAATAAAGTATTTTTTAATTAAGGTATGTATATTTTCTTTAGACATAATGCTATTGCACACTTAAGAGACTACAGTATAGTATAAATATATTTTTTTACATACAGTGGGAAACAAAAAAATTCATTTGACTTGCTTTACTGCAGTGGTCTGGAGTCAAACACACACTATCTCGGATATATGCCTATAATTCCATATTGACATCTGTTTAAGGTAGGTATATTTGTATTATTATCATGCAATTCATTAAGTCAGGTGAATTAAGTTGATAACACAGATCTAATAATGATACACAGTAGAAAATCCATCAGATCTGATGTTCCTAGAAAACAAATTATTAGAGTTTTGATAGAAACCAGATTAGGAAACAGATTACCTTTTCTTTATTATCCAAAGAGGAGGAAAGCCTGGGACTTGAAGCTGAACGCATCACCCCTGCAGTGTCTTTGTCTTTCTGAGCCTCTTTAGATGCTGTGATTTCTGCAAGTGCGCCGTAACTGCCAGTCTTTCTAAGTCCTAGCCTCCAAGATGCAGGAGACTCATCTTTTCTTTCTTCTTCTTTGGGAGAAACTTTTGTAGCTGAGGTTGGAAACTGTTTTTATTTTATTTTTAAGGAGAAGAAAAAATAATTATCAAGACTGATCAATCCTTAAGCTGGAAATGACAAGTTTACAGATAATATGTCTCAAATTATAGTTAATAGTTTCAGGAGAAACACTTAGACTAAGTAGGTTAATGTCTTAGTAAAAAATGTAAAGATCTAAAACTGAAAAAAAAAAAAAAAATAGAACTACCTTTCCAAAAGTTAGATTTAATAAAACACACTCCACACTTTATATCACACAGAAAAATTATGATGCAAATACAGAGAACGGAAATGAGCACACCATAAGGACTTTAAAACCATGCATCTTTGGCACCAGTATTTATATTAAACTTGTTATGTTGTAACCTAATATAAATCCTTGCAGCACATAGAAATGCCTCACCATAGATTTTTCACCCTTATTGGGCACAAGAACAATGCCAGTTTTGCGCAAGCCCTGCCTCCATGATGCAGGATCTACTGATTCCACCACAGGCATGATAGGAGCAATGAAATCATACTAAAGCCAATTAAAATAAGACAGGTAAAGAGATAAAGATTGAAAGCATAAAAACAGAAAAGGAAGTTACGAACAAAACACACTTAAAAAAAAAAAAAAGGTTTTTATAGCAAATTAAAGCCCAATAACTGGGTAATGATCCAATCTTAAGTTACTGGGAACAAGTTCTAGTTTTAGTATGAGAAAGATTCTGAAAGAATCTAATAAAGAAATTTCTAAAGCAGTTAAAGGCACATGGAGCAGATGATGTTATAGTATATGAATGAACAAACTGACTGCACTTGAATTTTGTCTTTATTCATTTATATACTTAGGTTAAAACATTTTTAATCCAGCATAATCAACAAAAAGTAATAAATGACATATCTTCCATTTATGACATTTAATTCATCAATATTTTTAATATCATAGCCTTAAACTATTTGATTTTACAAAATATTAAACATTTTAACTAAAAATTAATTTTTTATACAAATACTTCATTTTCAAGGCTTTCCAAAAGCCATAAAAATGAAACATCTGTTATCTTTACCTACTTCATTTCATCAACTCAGAGTTTAAATATTTAACCGCAGTTAAGAACTAGATGGGTGAATATAGCAACTAACAAGTTCCTATAATTATAGGATATGGGTAATTAAAAAAAAAAACACTTTTCTCCATATTTATTGCCAAAGTTTGCTATCATTAGCAGTTTAAGAGAGCTTATTAAAGCACCCAGGATGTCAAAGGGCTACTTCATAGACAAAACTATTGTGTCAGATACTTCTGATACCTCCTGTAATTCCTATCAATAGGGTAAAAAAACAGACTCAAGATACACAGCATTCCCCAGTTCCCAAAATGTGCGCTGAAGAATTCTAGGGTGCCAGTATAAAATCACAAGGGACTGTGGGGTATTTTAAAGTTTTAAGAGAAAGCACAGTGACACCTGTTGGACGCTGCACAAACTGCCATTGTTAACTTACTTGCACTTAACTACTTAATGAATGAAACGAAGAGGTACTTCTCTGGCCAAGAGGCACTGTGAAAAAAATTAATAAACCATTAAGGGTTCCACTGACTGAGAAAGTCCAGGGACTTCTGTAAACATTGTATACAATAAGACAGGCACTGAGATGACTGGTTATTGATTTCTGAGTCTAAAGTCGTAGCATCCAAGAATAGGGGTTGGAGAACTTTTCTGTAAAGGACCAGATTGTGAATTTTAGGCTTTGCAAACCATAGGGTCTCTGTTTCAACTGTTCATCTACACTGTTGGAACAAAGCAGCCACAGGTAATACATAAGTGAATGAATGTGGCTATGTTCTAATAAAACTTCATTTAGGTACATTGAAATTTGAATTTGTGTCACAAAACATTCTTTTGATTTTCCCAACCATTTAAAAATATTAAAACCATTCTAATATGTGGGCTGTACAAAAACAGGTAGTGGGCCAGCTCTTGGCCCACGGACCATGGTTTGCCAATTCTTCACCTAGAACCTCCCCCAAACTGGAAATAAAGTTACTCCTCCAGGACAAATAGGTAACCTAACATTTACTGAATGGTACAACAGAAGCTAACATTGAATAGATGTTTGCTCCTGTCAGGCTCTAAGCTTAAAAGTCTTTCACATGGGCAATCCTTGCAACCGCCCAGTGAAATGCTATTATCACTGCTATTTTAGGGTTGAGAAAAATGAGGCAGTATTATCAATTTTGAAATGGACATTTGTTGCACTATAATGACTGATATATCTCCATTTTGCCTAATGTGAATTTGGATTTATTGCTTTCTGTGTTTCAAAGCTCCTTTCAATTTTACTTAATCTATAAATGAACATCTCTAAAATACTCAACTATACCCACTCCCTGAAACTCTTTTGACTTTTGTAAACAGTACACTGTTTCGACTTTCTTACTCTTCTGACCACCTTCGTTCTTGGTCTTTTTGCTGTTGTTAGCACAGTCCTGCAACATAAGCTTCTCAAGACTGTTTTCAGATCTCCTATCTTCCCTTTCTACTTTCTTCTCCTGCAGGAATAGGGTCTTCTATACTTCCTCAGGCTAAATATTAACAGTACTCAGCTTATTCTCAAATTTATCTCTAGTTCAGCCTGACTCCTAAATTCGCAGTCTTGAGAATTTTTTTTTTAAAGATTTTATTTATTTATTTGACACACAGAGAGAGATAGAGAGCACAAGCAGGGGGAGCAGCAGGCAGAGGGAGAGGGAGAAGCAGGCTCTCCGCTGAGCAAGGAGCCCGATGCGGGGCTCGATCCCAGGACCCTGGGAACGTGACCTGAGCCGAAGGCAGCCGCTTAACCGACTGAGCCACCCAGGAGCCCCAGCCAGTCCTAAATTTCTATTTACCTAGAGAATGAACTATCTAGAACTACAACTGGAACCTGAAACTCAACATATTTAAAATCAAACACCTTTATTTCCAAACTGGCTCACCCTCAGTTCCCTATTTCTGTTGGTAGCACAATAAATTTCTTCACTTCCCTATATTTGAAATTTCATAGTCCTGTTAGACTTCTTAGTCATCTCCCCCCATTTATAAATTAGATGCCAAGTCTCTGAATCTCCTTGTCCTTTATAAGACCACTGCCACTTCTCTACTCTATCATCTCGGGCAACTTCAATAACTTCCTTTTTTTAAATTTTTTATTTTTTTCTAGGAGCAAAGAGATAATATATTAAGATTTAAACCCTCCTACACTGTTGGTGGGAACGCAAGCTGGTGCAGCCACTCTGGAAAACAGTATGGAGGTTCCTAAAAAGTTGAAAATAGAGCTACCCTACGACCCAGCAATTGCACTACTGGGTATTTACCCCAAAGATACAAATGTAGGGACCCGAAGGGGTACGTGCACCCCAATGTTTATAGCAGCAATGTCCACAATAGCCAAACTATGGAAAGAGCCAAGATGTCCATCATCAGATGAATGGATAAAGAAGATGTGGTGTATATATACAATGGAATATTATGCAGCCATCAAAAGGAATGAAATCTTACCATTTGCAATGACATGGATGGAACTGGAGGGTATTATGCTGAGCGAAATAAGTCAGTCAGAGAAAGACATGTATCATATGACCTCACTGATATGAGGAATTCTTAATCTGAGGAATTCTTAATCTCAGGAAACAAACTGAGGGTTGCTGGAGTGGTGGGGGGTGGGAGGGATGGTGTGGCTGGGTGATAGACACTGGGGAGGGTATGTGCTATGGTGAACACTGTGAATTGTGTAAGACTGTTGAATCACAGACCTGTACCTCTGAAACAAATAATACATTATATGTTTTTTAAAAAAAGAGAGTAAGAAGATAGAAGGAAGGAAAAAATGAAGGGGGGGAAATCAGAGGGGGAGACAAGCCATGAGAGACTATGGACTCTTGAGAAACAAACTGAGGGTTCTAGAGGGGAGGGGGGTGGGGGGATGGGTTAGCCTGGTGATGGGTATTAAAGAGGGCACATACTGAATGGAGCACTGGGTGTTATACGCAAACAATGAATCATGGAACACTACATCAAAAAAAATTATGAAATGAAATCACTAAAAAAACTTTCTATTCGGGGTGCCTGGGTGGCTCAGTTGGTTAAGCGGCTGCCTTCGGCTCAGGTCATGATCCTGGAGTCCCAGGATCGAGTCCCGCATCGGGCTCCCTGCTCAGCGGGGAGTCTGCTTCTCCCTCTGACCCTCCCCCGTCTCATGCTCTCTCTCTATCTCATTCTCTCTCTCAAATAAATTAAAAAAAAAAAAACCAACAACTTTCTATTCAATCTTCTCTCAATTAGCCTCCTTTCAAATACACCTGTATGTTGCTGCCCAATTAATATTCTCATGGCCCCATTCAAACATTTTCAATGGTTCTCTACTATCTATCAAACTATAAAAATTTTACCATAGAAATGAAGACATTCCGGGGCGCCTGGGTGGCTCAGTTGGTTAAGCGACTGCCTTCGGCTCAGGTCATGATCCTGGAGTCCCGGGATCGAGTCCCGCATCGGGCTCCCTGCTTGGCAGGGAGTCTGCTTCTCCCTCTGACCCTCCCCCGTCTCATGCTCTCTGTCTCTCATTCTCTCTCTCAAATAAATAAATAAAATCTTTAAAAAAAAAAAAAAGAAATGAAGACATTCCATAATTTGGCTTTACTTTTCCTGTTTTACTTTGTATATGTACCCTATAAATCAACCAAACTACACAACTTATTTTTCCTGCAAAATATTTCACATTATCCCTACTTTGCTCACATTGTTTCTTGTCTCTTCCTTTCAGTAAACTGTACAAACTCTCCTGTTAGTTGAAATACTACCTACTCATTCAAGATCTCAAATGTTCTAATTTTATTTCCTCAAATAAATACGATCTCTTCCATTTTTTTCCCAAGATAAACCGTCATTCTATATTTGTACACTTCTATTGGCATACATATGGCCACAGTACATAGTTTTTTATTAAATTACTATTACATTTAATAATTGGATTCAACTAACCAAAACACTTAATTCTAAAAAAATTATGAATTTTTACCATCTAGTAAATACAGCTTACACTTACCAGAATTTATGTGCATACAGAAAAGTAGGTAATCTTTTTCAGAGATCGCAGCAATATTTATTTTGATTAAAGAGAGTATATAAACTTACTGTTAATATTTTAAAGTTTACTTATTATTTTTTTTTAATAATCTCTACACCCATTGCAGGCTTTAAACTCATGACCCCGAGATCAAGAGTTGCATGCTCTCCTGACGGAGCCAGCCAGGTGCCCCTACTGTTAAAACTTTAAATCATAAAACCAAACTGATGGTTTTATAGGAAACATCTCCACAAATCACAGGCCTGGTCGCTCTTTAATCTTAGCTGAAGAGTTAAGAACTTAAGGGAAGATCATTTAAAGAGACTATATCTACATTTCTCTGTAGCTACCCTGAATTATTAGAGATAATAATAAGTGATATTTAATACTGTTTTAGAGCTTCCTGTTTTGTGATCTATTTCTTGCTGTGTGTATGCACGTGCGTGATTTTTTTTTAAATTTTTAAAAAGATTTTATTTATTTATTTGACAGAGAGCACAAGCGGGGAGTGGCAGGCAGAGGGAGAGGGAGAAGCAGACTCCCCACTGAGCAGGGAGCCCAATGTGGGACTCGATCCCAGGACCCTGAGATCATGACCTGAGCTGAAGGCAGACGTTTAACTAACTGAGCCATCCAGGCGCCCCTGTGTGTGCATTTCTATACAGTTTATGCACTGGTGGAGGAAGCAAGAAAACTTAAGATACCTTTGTCTATATATCAAAACCAGAGTAGTGAGTGGGAACCTAAAAACAGAACTCTGAACTACAAAATCTTTTAATATGCATTTTACAGATTAACAATTCATCTAAGGAAATTCATCTGTTAGGACTCTAAGTTAAAGGGAAATTCTTGAAACTAACTTAGAAAACATTAAAATGCTAAATTAACATAAAAAGTATCACTTAACATAATAATGGGCTTTAAAAGTTATAAAAAATAAGATTGCTCTAGCCATTAAAATAATACTTCAAATTATTTGTACGCCACAACTTTATGGATTAAAATAAAATTTGGCTACAAAACCTTAAGAACAAAGACTAAATAAATGTAATCTTCAAAGTAAGTTATGATACCTGAAACTGAGAATGAAATGGAGTTTCTACATATGCAAATCACAGAAAGCAGATAGTTGTTATTACTTCAATTTAATTACAGAATCAGAAGTAGTTCTGAATAAGGATTTTTATAGCCAAGAGGTTACAGGCCTAACTCTAACAGTTATTATTACTTTAACAATTATTAAAAGTTATTAAGAGCAATTAAGTTATTAAATCGGGGCTATGCTTAAGAAAAATATAATTGATCAAAAGGAGTCTACTGCAATTATTTGACTATAGTAGTAAAGAGATCGCTTAGCTAAATACTCAAAAGAATGAGAGCCAGTTATTTGTGGCCAGATATTTCAGGGGATGGAGCTTTTGGGAACTTTTGATAATCCTATAATTTTAACAGTAAATCAAAAGAGCTAAAGTTTGGTACTCATTGAAGACATATACAAGGGCTCTAGAATTAAATAAAGTTTAAAACAGCCTATGGTGACTCCAGTTATAGCATGATAATCATCTTTAAAATTCTGCAGAGAGATTACCCCCAGAGAACTGCATTTTTAAGCATATATAATATAATTATTATCATATGAATGCAGGTTCTAGCTGAATTTAGGAAGCCCTCAATTATGGAATACAGAAGGTAAGATAAATCATTCATGTATTTCCCTGATATTCAAAATGTACCACTGAAATCCATACATTTCTACCACTAAGAACCCACATTATCACTTTCCTTAGCAAGAGTTTTAGAGGAAGATTATTACTAGCAGTATGGAGTTTCAAAAACTTCTCTAGTTTATTATTCTAAACATTTTGACCACTTGGAGCCAAATCCAAAGATTAACAAAACTGACAACGTAATAGAAACACTATGGGGATTTAAAATCAGTCCTCAAATCCATGCAAACCAAATAACGTCAGATAAGCAACAAAATAAGAAGTCCAAAGGCAGAGACACGACAGTTAAACACAATGTGCAATCCCTCAGTGGACCCTTGATTTGAAAAAACAAACAGAAAAACATTAGTAGGAGGACAACTGAAAAAAATCTTGACTATGGTTTATATATAATGAACATAGATAACAGTATTATACCAAAGTTAAATATCCTAAATAGGATCATTTTAGTATGGGGAATGAAGGATAACGCTTTCGTATTTAGGAGATACATACTCAAGTATTTAGGGGTAAAGTGTTATGTTGATTGGACTCAATTCTTAAATGTTTCCACAAAAAAGTGTGTGTGTGTACACAGAGGGACATGAGTATGCTCATTAAAGATAAGTAAGGGTGGTTGGGAGAAGCCTTTAAAAAGAGACCAGTGGTAAACAAAACAAAACCTATAATCTTTGAGTTAAAAGAAGTACAGGTTCTGGATCAACACACACTTCTTGGGAAGCACTGTTTGGTGGAGAAAAGGAAGCAAAAGGACAGAGAACAAATGGGGAACAGAGTAAGGGAGAAGAGGAAGAAATAAAACTAACATTTTGAGAGCACTTAGTCACTAGCCAGGCTCTCTCTCTCAATCAAGGCTTATAATGCTAATTTACTTTCTCTTTTTGTTTATTATTTTTGTTTTGCCTTTTCCCTGACAGATTAAGGAAGACAGTAACTTGCTCAATGTCCTTACAATTAATAAGAGGTGGGGTCAGGAGCGGATCTCTGGTTTGTCTGACATCAGAGATCATGCTCTTACTGGCATACCATACTTGCATGCCTGGTGCTTTGTACAGAGTTAGAAAATCTAGATGCTAGCTCTCTCATTGACTTATGATAGTAATTTTTGTGCTTAACTGTGAAATTATCAAAATGCGCCTTTACTTACCAGGGATAAAGGATATAAAACCCATGTTTCTCAAAAGTTCAACAGAAATAAAAACTACCATGACCATTATCATTAGTTTTCATATGCAAACTAATACTTTAAAAAGTATTTTTAAAAAAGAATACGGTTCAAAGGAAATCTCAAATTATAAAAGAAAAATATATTCTTATTCTAAACCTTAAATATTTTTGGAATAAACCATAAAAATTTAAGAACTGTCTTAATGCTTTAGTACTTAAACAGAATATATGTATTTTTAGCAAACACAATTTTGGCTTACCTTTTTCATAGGTGATGTAGGTGTGGCCTGACCAGATGACACAGGTGTTGTAACAGCTACAGGAGCTGCTTGTGTACTAGAAGTATTGGCATTAGTTACAGAAGCCATGGGCTTTGTCTTATCTATTACCAAAACATGAAAAACATGGAGTCAAGATTCAGTATGGATTGTTTCAATGTCTAGAAAAATAGTATTTTATATTCATTTTTGTTTAAGGTTTTGTTAATTCAAGTCTTTTCCATTTTTCCCCCCTTTTAACAAGTGAATTTTTCAAGGAGTTTCTAGAAATGTCTCAATATGCATGCAGAAACAAGTAACAGAACATGAGGACACAACAAAGCTTCTAAGAATAAAAAGCAAAACCAGAATCTGATTTTCATACTTTTAACACTATAGAAATATAAAAAAATTAATATTTAAAAGCTGAATGCAGGATGCCTGGGTGGCTCAGCCGGTTAAGTGTCTGCCTTCAGCTCAGGTCATGATCCCAGGGTTCATGAACACGGACTGATTCAGGAGTCTAATTGTATTTGTGGTTAATTTATTTAACCCCCATCGGGCTCCCTGCTCAGCGGAGAGCCTGCTTCTCCCTCTCCCTGACACTCCCCTGCTGCTTGTGCTCTCTCTTTCTCTCTGACAAATAAATAAAATCTTAAAAAAAAAAAAAAAAAAGCTGAATGCATGAATACAGTGCAACTAAAAAGATTACAAGAGCTATACAATTTTTCTAATAGATCTACAATTTACATTGTTTATTTAAAACTCATAGTTCTTTATTCCAAGAAATCTAAAAAGTGCTTTTTGGCAATAATCAGCTTATATTCCTGTCAAATAGCATGTTAAATGTCACAAAGAGCATATTTGCTCACCCCTAAAAAGTCCAATCTTAAACCAGAATATTAGTTGATTTAAGATTAAATCTCTTTTCACAATGTATTGAGACAATTTCCAACTAACAATGAAGCACTTGGAAAAACGTTTTTGAAAACATCGATGCCGGAAAAGATTCAGACTGCATTTGAACACATATTTTTAAAGATTTACTTATTTGAGAGAGAGAGCACACGCACACGAGTGTGAGAGGGAGAGAGAATCTCAAGCAGACTCCACGCTGAGCACAAAGCCTGACACAGGGCTTGATCTCACAACCCTGATATCACCACCTGAGTCAGATGCTTAACCGACTGCATGACCCAGGTGCCCCTATATTTGAACACAGAAATCAGACTGGCTTTTAGCAAAAACAGTTATCTATAAATTTAAATCTATAAATTAACTGTCATTTATAAATGGGCCAGAAAGGCTTACTTTTCAAATGGTCAAAGATCATTTATCTAGTTTTAAAATAGTCCTTTGGTTTCAAAATGAGGGAGGACAGGTATTCTTCTATACTTTTGAGAAGAAGTATAGTACTTTAAAACTCTATGAGATACTCATTTTCATTATACTCATATTCATTAAACCTCTCTTTCCCTTAGGTCAGTTTCCTAAAATAATTTTCCACCTTATCATTATTGTATGCCATTATACTTTATAAGTAGACAATATTAAAATATAATTATCTTTAGGGCTATATATACACATGTATAAACACCAAATAGTTCTGAATTGATTCATTCAATTCTATTTGTGACTAAGAAAATACCCACAAGATGTTAATAGGGTGAAAAGCATAATATCTCAAACCATACCAAAGAACAAGGCGAAAGTGGCTCATTTAAAAACCACTATGATCTTAGCTTTTTGAATAAACTGAATGAGCTAACCACAGTCTAATAAACTTTATTCTCAGTGTTAAACAATACCTCTTTTCATTCAATAGAAGCTAAGCCTATTCAGTACAATTTAAGTACAAATCATGCACAATCTATTAGACCATCATCCTGGAAAACAGTCTACCTAACTGGAGAGAGTAATTCAACAAATATTTTTAAATGTCTCCATATTTCAAGTACTAGGTACTGCGTCCTACTGTCCTAGGTAGGTACTGGGGATATACCAGTTGATGAAAAACCAAAATATCTTAACCGCATACAGCTTACAGTCTAGTAGGAAAAATAAAAAACAAGATAAAAATTCAAGATTTTTTTTTCCTTTTATTTTCTCTTTTTTCCTTTTGGTTTAAATATTTGCTATATATAGTATCCATTTAAAGCAGGAAAAATCGGAGAAATCTGAGATTAGAGAAATCTGAGATTAAATAAATTAACCACAAATACAATTACACTCACGAATCAGTCCATGTTATTAAACACTGTGCATGCTCATTCTCATATAATTTATTTTTATAATTAGAAATACTTTAATTAGCATGTCATAAAAAAGAGTTATAATATTCAATGACTACCTGGTTGCTTTAGTTTCCAATTTTACCTATACTCTCACCAAGACAAAAGATATGCTGACTCACCTGACCAGCAATATGACAGTAATAAATTAAAAATTATATCCCTGGTGACTAGAATCTAGACATTCACGTATCTCAAAAACACTTTGTGTTTTACCAAAAAATAATTTACTTGTAGGATTAGTAAGCTTCAAAAAAAAAAAAGGAATTTAAGACACAGTACCTGGCAACAAAGCTAGCCTTTATCTGTTTAATAACATTTTGTTTTTAATGGGAAAAGATAATCACTATCTTCTTCGATGTGCGTTTACTTAGTAAACTTTAGTTTCCCGTATTTTCTTAGGTGAAATATTTTGCTGAGTGAGTAAAAATAAAATGATCCAAAACTGTTGCTGTGTCTAGAGGAAATACAGGGAGCCCAAGAAATTCTAGGGCTTCATTTCTATTTACTGATGACCACCATACTGGTCCTGATAATTTTTTCTTTTTTCTTTTTTTTGATCAAAAATCTTAATGGAAATGGACTATTTTTTCTGATAAATTTACATGTTAACATATCAGGTTATACAACTCAAAGATGGCAATACTGGAATTTCACACTGATCTGAAGATGTGAATGATTAACCGATGCAGAGTAAGAAAATAAATGTTATTTAATAAAAGCACTCTGGCAAATAAAATGTATAAAACCATGTGGGCCAGATGAAGCAATGCAATGCAGAAACCATACCCCGATAATAAAAAAGAAAAGAATGTAAATTGTGATAGTGACTTTGTAAAGAAATTTGGCAACATCCATGAAAACTGAAAATGTGACACAATAACTCCATTTTTAAGTATATACCTAGTAGAATATCTCTTACCTATGTACATAAGGAGACAATTGCACAAATGATCACAATGGCATTATTTGTCAACAATGGAAAAATGGGAATAAGATAAATTTTTATCAGAAGGGAAACAGATGTATTTAATGAATACTATACAACAACTAGAGGGGTAAGTTATGTAGGTAAAGATACAGATAGATGTAGGGGCGCCTGGGTGGCTCAGTCGTTGGGCGTCTGCCTTTGGCTCGGGTCGTGATCCCAGGGTCCTGGGATCGAGCCCCGCATCGGGCTCCCTGCACCACAGGGAGGCCTGCTTCTCCCTCTCCCCCCCTCCCCCTGCTTGTGTTTCCTCTCTCGCTATGTCTCTCTCTGTCAAATAAATAAATAAAATCTTAAAAAAAAAAAAAAGATACAGATAGATGTAAACAAATCTAAAAGTTACAACTTTTGAGTGAAAAAAAAAAAGCAAGTTGCCTAACAACTTCTAGGTATAAAAATGAAAACACAAAACTGTCCTATAATTACTATATATTACTTCTGAATGTATAAGATATAAGTATAAAATGGACTGGAAGATAAAAGAAAAAACTCAAGACAGTGATTGACTTTGGGAAGAAAGGAAAGGGAAGCAGACTAGGGTTAATGGTTAAAGATTTATTTATTTATTTATTTGAGAGAGAGAGAGAACGAAAGAGAGAGCAGGAGAGGGAGGAGGGTCAGAGGGAGGAGAAGCAGACTCCCCGCCGAGCAGGGAGCCCGATGTGGGACTCGTTCCCGGGACTCCAGGATCATGACCCGAGCTGAAGGCAGACGCTTAACCATCTGAGCCACCCAGGCGCCCCTAGGGTTAATGGTTAAAGGAGACAACTGTAATTTTTAAAATTTTATTATAAGAAAAATTTGAAGAAAACATAGCTAAATGTCAGCAGCTGTTCATTCTTGGTAGTTGGAATATGGAGGTGTATTTTTTTTTTTAAGATTATTTATTTATTTATTTGACAGAGAGAGACACAGCGAGAGAGGGAACACAAGCAGAGGGAGTGGGAGAGGGAGAAGCAGACTCCCCGCCAAGCAGGGAGCCCAATGCGGGGCTCGATCCCAGGACCCTGGGATCATGACCTGAGCCGAAAGCAGACGCTTAACGACCGAGCCATGCAGGCGCCCCTGAAGGTGTATTATACTTTCCTGTATCTTCAAAATTTCTTGAAACAAAGCAAATTTCTCCACACCCCATAGGAAAGTATCTTGATTCAGCCTCAACTTTCTAAAATTTTACTATTGCTTAGGGAATATTTGGGATGATACTGGAACCAACTTCCTGGATTGTTGAGCCTCAGAAAGTATCAGAAGCATTCTTGAATTGCTGGGAGCCCATTCATACCCTATCTGTACCATCCTAAGGGAATCTTCACCTTCTTCAAACCTAAAAATACAGTTCAGCAAAACGCAGAGGTAAGTAAGAACCTCCAGGTCATTAGAGAACAATAAATTCACAACTATACTCAAATTTCTAATACTCCCCGGAAGATAATTTACTGGCTTGGCAGGTATCTGAACAAGTAGCAAATCAGTCAGTAAAGTTTCAAAAGCCTGATTAAAGCCTGATCTTATCTTATTTTACAATGCATCAAAATTCACTGAAAATCCCATTATGCTTCAAATTTTACCTGTTTCAGCTTCTGATTCTGAGTCATCTTCTTCATCTTCTTCACTAGAGCAGCTAGATTCATCTTTCTTTCCTTCTTCTTCATCATCAACTTTTTCTTGTTCCAGAGATTCAATACGGGATGCATTTTTCTCTGGCTCAATAATCAGTGTCTCTTTGCTATGAAAGGAAAATAGTTTTCAAAAGATTAAAAACACAAAAGACCAAAAAACACTAATTCTTCTCAGATCCACAAAATCTAATAATCATGTCTATGGCCATCATGCCAATTCATTCATAATAACAAAACCTATTTTAGTATTTTACTTACTTTTTAAAGGTCTTCTGTGACTGATTATTATCCATATTGGCTGTTGATTCAATTAGTGGAGATTTCTTCTCCCGTTTTTCACTATGCAGCTTTATAAAAGTTATGGAAAGGAAAATAATACTATTAAAATAGTATTAATGAGTAAAATACAGAATTTGAAATAACAACAAAGTAGTTTTCAAAACATGAAACAAAACCAAAACAAAACAAAGATTTAAGTTTTTCCTGAAAAAAAAAAAAGGGGGGGCTGGCTTGGATAAAGAATAAAGAGGACTAAATAGTTAAAAAGCTAGGTGAAGGACAAAGTTGGATTTTTTACATCCCTCCAACCATAAATCACTGACAAAGTCAGGATCCATTAGCCACTTAGGATGTCTGATGATATTTTTTACTTAAAAATCTCTTTCCTACCTACATAACTTCTTCTTCATCCAGGGCCTGCTATTTTAGAAACCTGAGATTTTATAGTCTCCACCTTCTAAGCAAACTTTATTATGAAATTACAAAAATATGTTATTTTTGAGTAGTACATTATAGAAGTATTCATTTTGTGAAGAGGAGGTAAGAGAAATGGGGACAAGCAATACAAAAGGCTGAATACTACCACGATTCCTTTATTCTCTTTCACTGTCATTTGGTTTGACTGTCAGGAATAACTTAAAACCAAAAAGTATAAAATATCACAAAAATACTTTTTCAGCTGTCTGAAAGTTAAAGCTATTAGGAAAATTCACTAATACAGACAATTTTTAGACAGTCATCAAACATACCAGATTTTGTTTCTTTTGCAATTCTTCTAAATATCCTAAAATATCCTCATCTGCTACATCAAACGCTGTCTGGCCCTGGGTAGGAAACAAAGGGGGTTGGTGACGGTAAAAAGTCAATAAACTATAAGACACCTTTGGTGATTCTGTATAATTATACAAAAAGAAGTTAGATAACATTTTGTTATGTACGTAATTTGTTATGTATGTAGTAATACAACAGTATATGACTTAAAGGAGGTATATAAGAAATCCATGTGAGAGATGCAGCTGATACACCTCCCCTTACTTTCTTTGGTAACAGCTTTATTGACATAAAACTCACCATACAAAAAGCCATTTAAGCACTGGGTGTTACATGAAAACATTAAATCGTGCATCACCGCATTAAAAACTAATGATATGGTGGAGTATGGTGACTAACATAACATAATAAAATTAAAAAAATAAATAAAGTGTACAACAGTATACTCATAGAGTATTACAACCTTTACCATTAACAACATAGGACATTTTCATCACCCCAAAAAGAAATGATCTCCCCACTTTTCTCATCTCCCTTCCCAACCCTCCAGCCCAAGGCAACAACTAACCTATGTACTGTTACTACAAATTTGCCTGTTCTGAACATTTCATATAAATGAAATCATACAATATGTGGTCCTTTGTGACTGGCTTCTTTCACTTTGTATAATGTCTTCAAGTTTCATCCATGTTGCCACATATAGCACTAACTTCAATCCTTCTTATTGTCGAGTAACAGTCCATTGCTTGACATACCACATGTGCTAATCTATTTGTCAGTTGATGGATATTTGCTTTTGCTTTCTGCTTTTTGGTTATATATAATAAATAATACTGCTATGAACATTTGTACACAAGCTTTTGAGTGAACATTTGTTTTCATTTTCTTGGGGATACAGCTCTAGGTAAAATTACCAGATCATGTGGTAACTCCATGTTTATAACCTTTCGAGGCCTTTTTTCTTTTTATTACAGCCATAAAAATTAACTAAAGTCTTAACAGAGTAACAAAATAAAAATATATATTTCTAAACTGCTTAAAGTTCAGCCAGCCACAGGTATGCCTCAGTTTCAAATATTAGTTCAGATGAACATCTGTCAATCTATTTTTATTCACTGTGGAAAAGAAAATTTCCAAGAGTTGCTGACCAAACATACTAAGGTTTTCTCCTGTTGCTTGCATTTGTCCTTATAATAACCCTACTGGTACAGGTTTCCAGAATGTCAAAAAAGGTGGTTATTAGAATACATTCTATTTTATATGTTGGCCGGTATATGATCTTTTCTCAGAAAAAAATTCTACTTTTTTTCAACTAGAAAATATATCATTCTGAAAGGCAATTCAAATTTCTTTTATAAAAGGCGTCTCACAGCTACAAAAAAGCCAGATGAGTAGATAATGACGACTTCTAAAATCACACAAACTCTTCCATTAAAAAACAAATCTAGGGGCGCCTGGGTGGCTCAGTTGGTTAAGTAGCTGCTTTCGGCTCAGGTCATGATCCCAAGGTCCTGGGATCGAGCCCCGCATCAGGCTCCCTGCTCAGCGGGGAGCCCGCTTCTCCTTCTCCCTCTGCCTGCCTCTCTGCCTACTTGTGCTCTATCTCTCTGTCAAATAAATAAATAAAATATTAAAAAACAAAAAAGGAAACAAACAAATCTAAAACCCTCAATTCTAGACCAACATTAGGATGTTGCCATCTACTTGGACAGGAGTTACATTTCCCAGCACTACAAAATGAAATCTAAGCTACCCAATATCTGAGCTGGTTATTCCATTGTCTGTTTATAAAATAAAAAATATGGTCTATGAAATGTATCCTAAAATACACGAAATGCTACTTTATCAAGATAGGGGAATGTATGCATGTAAAATTTACAGGATTCAAAAACACTTACATATCTGCCTTTTCTTGTTAGAAAAGCTTCCCAGCAAGAATTTAAGAACCAATCTATCCTTTCCCATTCAGTCCAGGAGAAAATGTTCTAGCTTTAATAAACCTTTCTCCCTATTTTAACCTTCAGTATTAAATGCTAAGAATTAAATTCCCGAAGAATCAGTGGCTCTGAAACAAAATAATTGGCTCAAATTTTGAGGGTGCCCTTTAGATTAGAAACACATGTTAATCCATTTTGCTATATCATAGTCTCTTTGTATAATTAGTTTTATAATGTTACACATGCTACGTTATGCAAATTGTTTTCAAGATCATGTTAAGTGAAAATAACTCACTGGCTTCTTTTTAAGTATTATTTTAAGCATTTATCAACCCTTCTCATGAATGAAATACTGCACCTTAAAAATTTTTTTGAATTGTAATTAAATTTTAGCAGTGGTTAAATGCAATGGGGTTATTTTAGTGACCAAGGAATTTTCCTTTATAAGAATAAGAAACTGGATCACCTTACTAACCTTTTTTTTCACTTTCTCCCTTGATAAACGAGTCTACTCTGCAAACAGCAGCTGACAGAGAATAAAAACTAGAGTAAAATGCAGGCTATAAGCAGAGAAAAGTTCCTCATTTCAGAAAAGCAGACCCTCAACTTAACCATGCTCATTAAACAATAGGACAGTTACGAAGGTAGCCAATTGTAAAGTTATAAACGTGACCTGGTTCTTAATTACTGTAAGGCTACTACTATGCTTTGTTAACGGAATGCTAACACAGTAGGGCATATAAACAGAATCACGCAACGTAACCAAGAAATAATGGAGGAGGGTACAATGCTGAGGTATGAGAAAATAAGAACTCTTTTCAATCAAGAAAACAATCTTAAAAAAAAATTACTGCTTAAAAAAATCAGTTTTCAATACATCTGTAAATTACCAGAAGCACACTAGAGCTACTGTTTAAGTCTAACCTCATAGACTCTTCATTCCTTCCTCACTTATTCTAACTGAATTGCTTTTAGAGGTGTGATCTCTCTTCATTTTCACAACAACCAGTGAAGTAGTCAGGACAAGCATTATGATTCCCATTCTACAGACGAGGAAACCTAGGCTGAGTGTATGGCATTTGCTCAAGGTCATGCAGGCAATGAAGGGAAAGCGGGAATAGAATCTAAGTCTCTAATGCTCCACTGTCTTGACAGAAAATAAGAATAAGCTCAGATAAAAGTAGGGAAAAAAAAAATCTGTGTGCCCATTAAGCAGAAGCAGTTTTGTTATTCACTTAAATCTTTGTAATAACAGCTATCAAACTAAAAAGCTGTCTACCAATCATTGTCATATTTCATTAAAAGAAAATTCCAATTAGAAAAACATCTTAGTTAATATTTAAAAAGGGACAATATTTGGGTATACTCTAGTAAAACAATTATTTTAATTAAGAAAAAAATTAAAAATCTTGATATTTAAAGTCTGTATCACATAATTTATAATAATGAGTTAAAATGACAGCAAATGTCTTACAAGTTAAAGAAACAAGACCAAAATCTCTATTTTAAGAACACTTCTCCCATTTTTATGTAGAAAGACTTTCAAATTTTCTATATGATTTGTTGCATTTTCTATATTATACATTTACCAAAATTATATTTTCTAATAGTAAAGAATTCATCTAAATCCTGAAAGTTCTGTAAGTACTCTTTGATATCATTTTTAAAAGAAATTTACTAAAAATCTTCAATCTACAAGTACTGACGGTATCAAATGACAAGATAAATTCACTTAAGCAGGCTTACACAATAAAGACTAATTTTGATTGATATGAATTATGACATATTTTTTTAAAATGCAGCCAATGATAACAGAAAGACTAACTCACAAAGGCAAAATTATAAAATTAAAATTTTAAAAATTAAAAGTCTTGTAAAAATATCTTCCATTACTATAGAATACAGTCTCCCTCCCAACAACAAAAATGCTTGCATTTTGATATCCTTATGGCAAAAGGCCTTTAGAATGCTATATACATTATTTGCGTCTCACTATTAAAAGATGTCTTTAAAATCCTGATATTTTAAAAGAAAAATCCAATTTTGATAAAAATTTTAAAGTCATATTTTTACAACTTATGAGTTAGTATCTGGAAAAATAAAACATGAGAAATCAAAAACTAAGGAAAATCTGCAGAGGAACTTAGCAGAAAATTTAGTCTTTTTTATTAAGAGATTTATTTATTTCAGAAAGAGAGAGCAAGGGAGAGCACATGCACATGAGTGGGGGGGGGCAGAGGGAGAGAATCTCAAGCAGATTTCCAGCTAAGTGCAGAGCCCAGTGCAGGGCTCGATCTCATGACCCATGAGATCATGACCTAAGCCAGGACCAAGAGTTGGACGCTTAACTGACTGAATCACCCAGGCGCCCCCAGAATAAATTATTCTTACTTATTTATTAGGGCTTTAAGAAAATCACTTGACTTCTCTGATCATGTTCTCAAATCTGCGTAACTCTGATAACAACTTTGTAGGGTTGTTAAAAGGACAGCATTAGATAATATATGTGAAAACAAGTTGAAAACTATAAAATTCTAAGGAACTATGAGGCATAATGCTTTTAAGATACTATAAAGATATACTGAAATGATGAAATGAGGGGATAAGATATAAAAATTTAGAATGACACAAAAAACTGCTACTATAGTAAGACAGAAACAAAAGGAGATAAAGCAAAATTATTTATATGCAGTCCTTCTCCTAGAGCATAATTATGATGAACTGTATGGCATAGGAATTAATTTTAGAACAGATACAAGATAAAATAATTTTTTTCAGGGCGCCTGGGTGGCTCAGTTGGTTGAGCGACTGCCTTCGGCTCAGGTCATGATCCTGGAGTCCTGGGATCGAGTCCCGCATCGGGCTCCCTGCTCAGCAGGAAGTCTGCTTCTCCCTCTGACCCTCCCCCCATCTCATGTGCTCTCTCTCTCAAATAAATAAATAAAATCTTAAAAAAAAAAATTTTTTTTTCATACATACTATATATTGTCTATGAGTCACCAAAACATAACATGTTTAAACTGGAAAATGATACAATATTTTTGGAAAACCATTTCCATTAATAAGCTTCTCTCTCCTGGTCCTTATCTGGAGGCCACTACCAATGAATGAACCAATTATCAGTACTGTCCATGTCAATGAACAAGTGGCCTTTAAGGGACACTGTTTGGGAGAGAGACAGGAATGCAGAACAGACATTAGAACATAAGAGGTATTTACTAATTTCTTCAGAAAAATTCCAACTCCTGGGGGAATTTCTACACTAAGGAGAGGAAGTATGAATTGCCAAGCTAAAATTAGCTGGCTTTTTAACTTAAAATTTAACAGTATCAACATTTATTTGTCTTCTAATACTGATTACAAAACAGAAAACTATTATAATAAAAAATAGAGAAATCAGATTACCAAAATTTTTGACTACAAAATTAAATACTTATATAAAAACAAACTTATACTCTCAAATATCTGGATCACTCTCTAACATTTTTTATTTTGATTTTCCTGAAGATTTCAATCACTTCTAGGACTTTAACTTGTCTGCATATTTCTTACTTAAAACACATTTATAAATACATACATGAAATGCTCCAGAAAGAGCAAAGGAGTTCAGAGGGCTTCTTTATCACTTTACGCCAGCAACTAGGACATGAATCTGCACTACTACCTCAACCCAAACATCCACAGGAAAATACTGGGCATATGGTATATCATATTTGTTCTCTTCCCTTTGCAGATCCCCGATTAGAAACTGCAGTTAATCAGAGTGTAATCAGCACCAGCACTTATATTGATGGACACAGGAGAATCAGACAGTGCCATCTGAATAAAGATGAGATCATTTTAGGAACCTCTGCTAAGTAATCTACTATGTTATCTTATAAAATGCAATATATAAGGGATATTCTAGGGAAGTTAAGGGTAATCAAGCTCACTAGAGGAGATGTATTTTAAGCTCTGCAGCTGTTGGCAGATGGTAAGAATCATGAACACAGAATAGGAGGAACTAATAGGAATACTGGTGACACTGGAACTGACTGATGGTGCTTAGAAGGGAGTAAAGGAAAAAATATCTGATCTAATAAGGAATCTGATAACCTGAATCTGTTCATGATTTTATAAAAAAAACACTTATATGACATTCACTCCTTCTTTCCCTCTACCAAAGTGGATTTTTTTTTTTATGCAAAACTAATACAATCCTTGTAATTGGTCAAACTGGGTGACATTAAGTAAAACTTTTACCTCATAAATGGTTTTCTCATCACAAAACTAGGACTAGATGTTGCATCTCAATTATTTTATTTGGGATAAAACTTTATGGTTTTTACTAGTCTCACATGCTGTAAGACCCCACTATCCATGTCATTTAAAAAGCTACTATAAGCAAGCTGTTAAAAGACTATCAGCTAAAGAGAAATAGAAATATATTTCTGTATGTGTTCTAACTCAGAGTGATGGGAGAAAACATTCGCAGAGAAATGCAAAATTTTCTTAATTTTTGAGTTCCCAAGTACTCAAATCTATCATGTATGGTAATATGATTACTCAGAGTAATACTTCTTTCTTTGAGGAACAAGGCCAAAACCACCTCACAGGTATTTGAGAAAGACTTAAACAATTAATAATAAAAATCAATAAATGGTTGATAAAATGTTGTTTTATACAGTTCATACAACTTAATACAATTATAGAATTTATATTCCAACATTTTTGAGACTTCTAAAACCTTTATTTCTAAAACTTAAATATTTAAAATACATACTGGATATTTCTAAGAATTTAAATATTTAAAATACATTTAAAAGGCCTACCACTTTGTTGACCATCTCCATATCACACAGATTGTCCACTAAAATTCGACATGCTTCCTCTTTACCCCAGTGAGCAGCAGCATGAAGAGGTGTCCAGCCATCATAATCCTTAATATTAACATCATAGCCTGCCTGTATTAAAAGTCTAAAGAAATTACAGTGAATTAGATAATCATTAATAAATCTAAAAATGAGCAAACATAATCATTAGCTTTATACCATGCAAGTTAACAGAAATTTGTGATGTATTTCTTTTCCCAGTTCACATCTTCTCCCTTCCCTTCAATGAATTAACTAGGACAAAAGAAAATAATTTTCAGAAAACACTGGCAATGAGGATCTTGAATTACCGCCATAATAATGCATTCAACTTTAATTAATTCCTAATGACTAATAAGTCTTATGGTTAGGTGAAACACTTATTAATTCTTGTTATTATGAATTATAGTTGAAATTTTCATAGGAAAGCCAATAATTTTTCAATGTGAACTCAAAAACTCCTGGATCAATTTGTATGTTAAACTGATTTATTGAGGGAATGTCTTCAGGTGTCCATATAACATATCATCGCAAGCTAAATATGTTCTAAAAATATACTGGGATCAAACAAATTTATTTTATAGTTTTTCTGTTGCCTTGCAGTTGAGGAACTAGTTTGTGAAAACTTTCACAAACCTTAATGATCTACCATGGGTAATTTTCATAGGAAAATGACAATCTGTTAGGAACAAAACAAAGCAAAACAAATATTCGAGGGGTCGATTCTACTTCTCTGCAGCAGTAGAAAGCAGATATTCTAATTATCAACAAAGCTAGAAAAGAGGAATACATTTTAATACAATGCAAAGAACTGTATAAATTATGTTAGTATGCCCTCCTAACTGTATATTGACATTAACCTTTATTTTATTTAGAAATTAAGCTCAGAGAGCAAAGAATAGGTCTATAAATTGCACATAACACAGCCTCACACACACAGGCAGACAGTAAATACTTTATAACTCATGAAATCTGGTTGACCTTTACCTTACTTTCCAAGAAGTTGAGCTTGAGAAGGGCTTCTTTTTACCTACAGGAGGTGGTAGTGATAGCTAATACATAACCCTTCATTTATTTATATTTCACGAACTGATCCCCTATTTCCTAAGAATATCTAAAGCAGCCATTTCCAATTCTGGATCCAAAACAAAACCATCTTAAGAGCTTGTTTAAAAAAAAAAAAAAAAAAGAAAATTCCCCAACTCCACCACAGTCCTATGGAATTAAGCAGCATACTGGGAGATGGGCTCTGCCAATTTATATTTTTAGTAAGTCCTGTTACCTGCCTGTAGACCAACATTTAAGAGCCTCCAATCTAAAGAACAAGCTAACAGCTGAAAGTTAAAAAAAAAAAGTCCATTAACATACATTATCAGAAACTTTATTAAGAGTTTAATAAAGAGACAGAATACTAGAAGATATAAAAATATATAAAAGATAAAAAATATATCCCCCATTAGAAAATATGAACTATGTTAAATATTTTTTTTAAAGCTTTATTTTTTTTTTAAAGATTTTATTTATTTATTTGAGAGAGAGAGAGAGAGCACAAGAGGGGGGAGGGTCAGAGGGAGAAGCGGACTCCCTGCTAAAAGCAAGGAGCCCGATGTGGGACTCGATCCAGGGGGAGCCCGATGTGGGACTCGATCCAGGGACTCTAGGATCATGACCTGAGCCGAAGGCAGTCACTTAACCAACTGAGCCACCCAGGCGCCCCATATAATGTTAAATATTCTGAGTGACAAAAATTATAAGTACTTGGGAGTCTATGTGGAGAGGCAAGACAGAAAGGTAGAAAATTTTTTTTTCCCCAATAAACATATGGCTCTCTCTATATGCCAGGCTACACAATACTCAAAATAATAAGACAGTGTTTATTATATTCAAGGAGCTTCAAATGGAGGACAAAGGTCAAGAAAACAATCAACCCTCAAAGACAGTTTCTGTGATAGAGATGCAATGGCAGTACAGAGTTGAAAAGCATGAAGATCAATTGAAAGGGGTTGTGTATGTGGGGAAAGTGATACGGGTAACAAGTGGGGAGAAGTTACATTTGAAACCAATATCTTCTATTTATTTTTCACTTCATACATATTTGTACTTATTTTCATAAGTAATATATTTATGAAGTTCAAAAATAAAAAAGAATAAATGGCTATATAGGGAAGTCACACTCCCACTGCTGACCTTTAGCCAACCAGTTTCCCCTCCCTTATATAACTGTACTACTAAATTTGATTGGATCCTTAAAGAGATTTTATGTATATATCAGCAAATACAATTAAAAAAATTTTTTTTCTTAAAGATTTTAACTTTAAGTAACCTATACACCCAACATGGGGCTCAAAACCACAACCCTGAGACTAAGAGTTGTATGTTCCACCGACTGAGCCAGCCAGATGACCCTAAAATTTTAAAATATAAACACAAATGATGAATCCTTCTGTCCTTGTTTTTTTTTTTTTAAAGTTAATACATCCTAGTGCTCCTTCTATATCTATATATAGTGTTTTAATTGCTACAAGAGTATTCACTGAAAGGAGGTATCAAATTTATTCAACATTCTCCTACTCCTATTATAAATAACACTGTTACCACATACCTTATTTCCTGTGAAAATATCTATAAAAAAAAATTTCTAGAGGTAGAACTAACTGCTAAGCCAAAGAATAACTGTTACTTTGATAGAATCTGTTCAATTGTCATACTTTCACCAGTAATGTAAGAGTGCCTTTTCCCCAACCTTGCCAACACAGTGTGCCAACATTTCAATCTTTGCCAATATCACAGATGAAAAATGGTAATTCATTGTAGCTTTATCTGTACTTATTATAAATAAGGTTGAACATGTTTTTTTCATAGGCTTAAGAGCCTTGAACTGAGTCAAAGGATCGAAAGGAATTTGCCTCCAAGTTGAAGAGATGGTGAATGAGGTATCTAGACAGAAACAAAGCAGGCATTAAGACATCATGACAGAACTTCAAGTAGATATATATATATATATATAGTTGGAATAATGCATGCCTGAGGAGCAATGGTAGCAGCTTAGCTTAAAAGAGGATGACTTATGGTCTCATGTACTAATTTGAGGAGTTTAAAATATATCTCAATCCCCACTGAGAATCTTAATAAAGAATTTTAAGAGCCTAGATAACCTAATTACAAAGACCACTCGGAAGCTGTCTAGAAAACTATTTTACAGTGCAACTAGTACTCAAAAAATATTACCTTTACCATATGCAATTCTCTAATATTTCAATTAAAAAAAAAATGCTGTTGTCAAGTCACTAAGTTCATTTGTGACCTAATGGCGTCTGAAAGTTTGCTAAGTTTTGGATTAAAGAGAGAAACACAGAGGACAAGAAGAGGTAATTAAAAGTTAACTGGACTATTCTAGAAGGCTTCAGTTATTGAAGTGAGTAGGGACTGAAAAAAGGAGAAAACTTGGGAATAGCTGACCCAGTTAAACTTAACTGTTTTTACTGAGAAGGTGAAATAAAAAGAATAGTTTGATATTAGAAGCTCCAGTGAAACATAACAACATAAAGGGTGCAGAAGATTTTGCTGAGGGCTAGTCTTAATTCCTTTCAGATACATATAACAAAAGTTACCCACTGAATTGTGTTTTTCATATGGCTGCCAACACCTTTGCACTGCATAAGTAAAAGAAAAAAATTTATTGTGATGTAAAAGAGCTTTGTTTCAAGGAAATTTGTGGATCAATACATAGACCTATAAAGTCTCAGTTGCTCATGGCTTGATATTTATTATTATGCTAAAAGCACTCTGAGTCCCAGCGTTATGTAGTAAAAAGAAAACTGCATTTTAGATAAATTACATGTAAATGAATATTCATTAGGAATCAAGCTCTCTGAATTTGATGATTATGTTATATAGAATACTGTTCTTAGTCTCAGTAACCAGAGTTAGCCAATCTGGGAAGCTCAAAATGACTTTGTAGTAATTTATCAACCCAGATGGTAACATATAATGGTTGTCTGACACTTTGACGTAGTGGAAAATTGCAACCAAAGAAAATAATCAAAATTCAAGAGTAAAGAAAGAACCTTAGAAATAAACCAATAATATTCAAGGTAGTTTTCTCTTTCTCCTATAAATAGACATTAAATAACTTTTATAAACTGTTTCAAAATAATGTCTGCAGGTATCTTAAGAAAAGGAACAAGAAATAAAGAAAATAAACCAAATTAGAAAAATGACTGTGAAAAACAATACTTACTTTAAAACTTCTGTATAGCCTTTAGCAGCTGCAACGTGAAGTGCTGTCCCTCCAGATTTTGCATGCCGGACATCATTTATGTGACCACTATTTAGCCACTGTCTTGCATCTCTAAGCATTATCCGTTCTTCTTCTTTTCGAGCTGCTTCTATATCAACCCCTGATAAAATAAATATTGCTTTTATTTTTTCTTTACAGAAAATGTTCTATGTTGGGAAATAAAATTATTCAAAACATTTCAAGTTTAAATAAAAATTAAAAGTGAAATTTTATTTTTAAAAAATGGGCTGCTAATAACAAGCTGGTTCAATAATGAAATGTGGTAATACTGCAGCTATTTTATTAGCCTTCTCTACTGATTACTTAGTTTTTGCCCCACAATATTATTTTGGCTTTCTTTTTTACCTTTTCTGATAAATCCTTTTGTTTTTAAAAATTTGATTATTTCCTTAGGTATATCATCCTTTAGTTTAAAAACAAGACAAAACAAAATGTAATTAAGTCTTAAATTTCTATCTAACTGCTTTGACCAGTTCTCTGAACTCTAGCCTACTAGGTAGAAATGTTTATTGAACACTTTGACTCAGAAAATTTATGACTTTCAAATTTGCCAGACTTTCAAACAGATTCTCTACCAAACTCTTTCTTTTTCCAACATAGTACATTCTTCACTATTAGTATCAGCATTATAAATTTAATAAGTCATATAGATGTTCATTCACTTAAAAGCATTTATTAAGCACTAAGTTAGATTGAGATGGTAAGAGTGGGAAGAATTAAAAAAAAAAAAAAAAGGAACAGGACACTCTACCTCTTTCTTACCCTCAAAGAGCTCAAACTCTTGAGAAAAAAATTAAAGTAGAAAAGATAATCCTGAAATTTCTAAATGATTTCATGTGGTCTCATGGGCTTCAACTGCTGGCTATTTAATGAACAGCATACACCACAATGCAATTATATAGTGTGTCTTACTCCAGGAACCTATGAACTTATTAAAGGTAAAGATACTGCTTTTTTATCCTGTATCCCCACTGTCTAGATGAGTACCTAATACAGAGGTAAAAGGGATCAGTAAATGTATACTAACTACATGATGAATGAATACATGGGTAAAAACAATTATACACACACACACACACACACACACACATCTTCTCAGCTAAGATCTCTCCTATAATTCATATCCATCTACCCAACTGTCTGGTCAGGATTTTTTTTTCTTTCATTCATCCATTTATCCATTCACCCACCCATTCAATATGTACCGAGTGCCTACTAGATGTCAGGTACTTCTTATAAGGTGCAATGGGTATAGAAGTGAACTTATTAGATGGCAGAAAATAATCTGTATGTGAAGAAAAACAAAGCAAGGTAAAGGGACAGAGGGTAATGATAAAAAAAAACAACAACTTGTTTTATATGGTTTGGTAAAGAAGTCTCTTTGATAAGGTGACATTACAGCAAAAAATAGAGTGACAGTCATACTCTAATCTGGGAGGCATTTCAGCATAGGGAAGTCCTAGTAGTAGGCTCTGAGGTAGAAGCCTGCTTGAAATGTTCTGTTTGGAAGGCCAGGGTATCTACAGAGTAGTGAGAACAATGAGCAGAGTGACACAATCTGACTTAAGCTGAAAAGTTAAGAAAAGAAACCGAGGTATCAAATTGGAGGCTACTACAATAATTCAGACAAGAGATGATAGTAGCTTAAACTAGGGTAGTAGTTAAGGTAGTAAAGAGATTAGATTCTGGATTCTTCAAGGTACACCAACAGAATTTGTTGTTAGTTTGGATGTAGGAGAAAAAGAGAAGTCACATATGAATCAAAGGTTTTCAGCCTGAGCAACTGGAAAAATTAAATTTTCAATATGAGAAATGTGAAGTTTGAGATGCCCTGACAGACATCTATTAACTGGATATCAAGTAGTCAGTTGGATATCTGAGCTTGGAGAATGGAAAAGAGTCAAGACTAGGGAAATAATATAATAAAATTATATGCCACAGGCATCTGAAACTTAACGCTAAAATCTTAATTCAATTTTCCTAGCCAGTCAGCTTGCTGCCTGTCTTGTATTTAATGTACTAGGTACCACTACTTACCCAGCAACCTGGAAGACATCCTTAACCCTTCCCTTTACCTTTATTCCCAGCCCTCATCCAGTTAGTTCACAGACTCTGAATTGCCATCTCCTAGACTTGTCATCTTGATGGTATCATAGTTCATCACCATCTTAGTTCATGTCCTATATCCCACACTTTAACTACTACTACTACTGGCCCTTTACTCACTCAACCTCAGTACCTTCTGATTCATTTCCTACACCAATGCCAGCCCAGTTTTTCCATATCAAAATATAATCATTCACATTTCTACATAAATTTGTCAATGGCTGCTCACGTCCTGTAAGACAAAACTCAAGCTCTTTTGTGTAGTAGACAAAGCCTTTTATATGATTTGGTCTCAATACACTTTTTTTTTTTTTAAATTCATGAGAGACAGAGCGAGAGAGAAAGGCAGAGGGAGAAGCAGGCTCCCAAGGAGCAGGGAGCCCGATGCGGGACTCAATCCCAGGACCCTGAGATCATGACCTGAGCCGAAGGCAGACGCTTAACCATCTGAGCCACCCAGGCGCCCTCAATACACTTTTAACATCTACTCTTTCTCTTATAGCATCACCCAGTGTTCTTACCATCTAGATCTCCACCAAGGTCCCCAAGTACATCATGCTTGTGTGCTGTTGTGCAAGCTATTATCTTCTACATGGTCTGTTATCCTTCCCTTGCCTAAGCAAATTACCAATTATTCAAGGCACAACTAAACCATTCAACTGAAGCTCAACTTTTAAAAAGTAGACCATAATTGAAAACATTTTTAAAATCCCCAAATTACATTAAGTACAGGTAAAGTCATCTTCAAACTAGAGACTGTTATATCTCATCACATCTGAAAGAAACTTGCAATAAGATTTCCCAGAAAAGGGGGCGCCTGGGTGGTGCAATCGGTTGAGTGTCCAACTCTTGGTTTCAGCTCAGGTGGTGATCTCAGGGTTGTGGGATTGAGTCGCAAGTGGGGCTCACGTTCAGTGCGGACTCAGCTTGAGATTCGCTCTTCCTCTCCCTCTGCCCCTCCCACTCGTGTTCTCTAAGTGAATAAGTGAATTAAAAAAAAAAAAAATATTTCCCCAAAAGACTATATACGTGTAATGAACAAAACCTATAACTGTTATTTAAAAAGTATTACCATTTCATAATGAATCAATTATATTATCAAAAACTTCCTACCGAAAGATAATCATCTCATATTATTTAAGATGACTTCTAATGTTATTCATAAAAGAAATTATAAAGTTATAATTATAATACATTAAATATAACATTTTTACTAAATGATTTTTCTCAGACTGATTTATTTTCTTATGCTTTATATTTTACTGTAAGTCTTTTAAAACACAGAACTCTTTATTATCATTATGCTTTTTGTCTTTACCATCTTGAATATTCTTACTTTTATTATCTTTTACTATTCTAAATTTCCTCTGGACCTGAAATTAAAAAATATATACTTCTCACTTCTGGATTTGCCTAGTTTCATGCTATCTTTATCTAATTACAAAGCAATTACCTCTTTTGCCTCCAAATCATGCTCATATAAATTATATGTAAAAACAAGCAACACATGTTTAAAATTAAAGTATGTGTGAAGGGAAATTTCTTATGCTTAAGAAAATCCAGTTAGAAAGAAAAACTTACTTTCATATTTTAAAAAAATTTAAATGCTACTGATTAGTTATAGGCCCTGCTTTAGTTAATTAAAATCTAGAAGAAAAAAAAACCCTTACTGTACTACATATTACAATACTTTTTTTCTAGTTCCACTGTTTTAACTAGCTAGTGACCTTGAGAAAGCCGTAACTTCTTTGAATATTAGTATAATGGACTAAGAACACTGAAATTGAACCTAGACTGCTGGGTTTCAATCCCTCATCTGCCACTTATTAGCTCTATTATTTTGGGCAAGATACTTAAATCTCTGCTAATATTCAGTTTATTTGTAAAACACTTACTTGTAAAAAAAGGGTAATGAAAGCACCTATCCCCTAAGGTTGTTGTGAGGATTAAATTAATTGAGATATGTGAAATGCTTAGATCAGGAGTAAGCACCAAGGTATTAAGTATCACTATCAGCTCTAAATGCCTATGATTCTGCTTCTCCTTTCTTGTTTTATGGTCTAACAGACAGAAAATTCTATAATGCATTTAATTGGTCCTTAGCCTACCTATTACAATTGCAAGGTTTTAAATAATGAAAACAATAGATATCAAAACTAAATTGGGTATAATAAAGTGATTAGAGTATTTAACATCCGTTACTACTATTGAAAAACAGTAAATATAAGATTGAAATGTAGCCAAATCTCTTGGTGAGAAAAAATAAGAATAAATTGGAGTTTGGTCACAGCTAGGAGATACAAAGATTGACTTGTGTCCCAAGCTAAATAAAGGCAATTGCATTAAAATACAAGCCAGAAATACTTTAAGCTAAGGCTCAATCGTTACTACTTTTGTTTTGTTTTTAAGTAAATTCTACACCCAATGTGAGGCTTGAACTCACAACCCTGAGATCAAGAGTTTCATGCTCTACCAAATGAGCCAGTGGGGCACTCCAAATCATTGCTAGTTTCAAAGGCAATTTACTTAAGCATAACTAGTTATTGACCAAATATATTATTAAGAAATTAGAGCTGAAAGAACTGAAGAATTTTAAAATATTAAATAAAAACGTTCATATCAGGATAAATAATTTTAGAAATCTTATCACTATAAGAGGTATATTGAAGGTGCTCTTTTTATAATTATTAAAATCTATTAGAAATATCCCTATAATTTGTTTCTCTGGAACAAAGTTATGCTATATAAGTTCATGTATCCCCATTATATGAATAAACTGAATACCATAAAGTATTTTCTAGGAGACATTCTTTTTTTTTTTTTTAATTTTTTTTATTCTTATGTTAATCCCCATACATTACATCATTAGTTTTAGATGAAGTGTTCCATGATTCATTGTTTGTGCACAACACCCAGTGCTCCATGCAGAATGTGTCCTCCTCAATACCCACCACCAGGCTAACCCATCCTCCCACCCCCCTCCCCTCTAGAACCCTGTTTGTTGTTCAGAGTTCTAGGAGACATTCTTAATAAAATACAGTATGGTACAGTGATGAAGAGTGTGGGCTCAAGAGATCTATCACACTATTTGGGACTGAACTGCAGTACTACTTCCTACCTGTATGATCTTGGGTAAATCACTGATTCTCAATTTGCCATGTGTAATATGAGGGTAATAGTAGTAGTCATCTCTTAGCATTGTTGTGAGGATAAAATGAAAGGAGGCACTTAAAACCAATTGGCTCAATGCGTGGCATACATTGTCAGCATTTAGTAAGAGTTAACTACTATTATTAGTATTAGCTTTTCACTTTTCAGTTCCAAAGTCATCTCATCTATTTCTCAGAACTCCCCGTCATCTATTATTCTCCCAGATTTACATTTTCCATTGTGACATCTCTTAAGTTCCAACAATGTACCAAATATTGTTATGTGAATGTCCTTTAGCTACCACAAACTCAGTATATCCCAAAACAAACTCATGTACTCCCTAAATCTGTTCCTACTTCAGCCCATATTTTCCCATATGAATTTAGCCATCATTAATTCTTTTCTTTTTAACTTATTTGTTCAACAGAGAGAAAGAGAGAGCACAAGCAGGGGGTGTTTCAGAGGGAGAGAAGCAGGCTCCCTGCTGAGCATGGAGCCTGACATGGGGCTTGATCCCAGGATCCCAGAATCATGACCCGAGCCAAAGGCAGACGCTTAACCAACCGAGTCACCCAGGCGCCCCAATTCTTTTTTTTTTTTTTAAGATTTTATTTATTTATTCATTTGAGACAGAGACAAAGAGAACATGAGTTGGAGGGGGGGAAGGCAGAGGGAGAGGGACAAGCAGGCTCCCTGCTGAGCGTGGAGCCCAATGCAGAGCCGGATGCGAGGCGTGGGGCTTGATGCGGGGTTCAAGGCTCTATGCAGGGCTTGATCCCAAGACCCTGAGATCACGAGCTGAGCCGAAGTCAGATGATCAACCAATTGAGCCACCCAGGCACCCCAGCCATCATTAATTCTTAAACTGGAAACTTAAGGAGGCAAATAGTTGGTCTCAATTCTTCCTTTATCTCCACATTCAATTATTCATTCTAGTGTTTTAATTTTACCTTAATACTTCCTCAAGACAGCCCTGCTCTTTTCTATCTTAAATGTAATTGTTTTGTCCTCATCTTTCAGCTGGAATAATTTAAGAGCCTTCCTGGAGGAAGATATGCCACCATGTAATCCCCATTTTAAATCATCCTCCAAACTGCCATCAGCTGTTATTACTAAAGACCAAATCCAATCAAGTCCATTTCCTGCTTGGAGATCCTTGCTGCATCTAATGTCTACAAAATGGATGTCCTTCACCATCTGGCTCCAGCCTAATTTTTTCAGGTCTCACCCTCCTACTAATTTTGTCTTGACTTTGCATTTCGATTACAATTCTAATGAGTTCTCCGCATATGCTATGTCTCCAATTCCTTTTCTTTGCACATGCTGATACACCCTTGCCTGATAGGCCTTTTTTGTCCACCACCTCCTTTCTCTGCTAAGCAAACTCATTCTCAAATGTCACCATTCTGAAATTTTTACTGACTATTGGAAGCAGTTAGTCATAGCCTTTTCTGTTCTTCCACAACCTTCTGTTCCTATCTATATTTTAGCACATAGCACACTGCATTGTTAAGCTCTGTTTATATATATCTGCCACTTCTGATATGCTGTGAAATCCTGAAGAATAAAGATTGTCTTCTTTCTTCCTTTCTGTCTTTTCCATACCCAGCACCCGGAGCATTTGCCGGCATATTAACCAATACTGAACGAATCATTACAATTAAAATCAGTCTTGCAAAAAGCTTCCTTTATATACAAGGAAACCAAAGGCAAGAAGTTTTCAGTACATCTCCATGCCCTTCCTAGCACATGATAATTGCTAATATTAGGCAGTATAAAAAGATTTATTTTAACTAGTGTTTAACAGGAAATGGTTAGCTATCCATCTAGGCTTTCATCAGAGCAAGATATGGGCAGGTAAGGCAGTCTTCTTTCCAGGTTGTGATGCCTTATATCCATTTTCCAGTTTCCTCAAGCCTTGACTATCCTGTTACTCCAAAATGCCTGTCTAGAACATTCCTGTTAAAAGCTCTTCTGTGTACTTATCCAAGCCCCAGTTTTTAACTACTTTTCTAATGTATGCCCTGTTTCTCCTGGGCTCCAGGGACCTTCTAACTACCTGTTACAATGTCTCAACTCTGTTTAGGCACTAAAATATCTTATCAGCTTCAGTGTCTTAAGATTATTATTATTATTTTTATTTTTGAGAGAGAGAGAGAAAGAGAGAGTGCACACACATTTGGAGGGGGGATGGGCAGTGGGGGGGAGGGAGAGAGAGAATCTTAAGCAGACTCCAAGCTCAGCATGGAGCCCTGACGTGGGGCTCGAACTCACGACCCCGAGATCATGACCTGAGCTGAAATCAGGAGTTGGACACTTAACCAAATGAGTCACCCGGGCGCCCCTTAAGATTTTTTTAAAAACATTTAGGGTCATTATGAATTTTCCTAATTCCAGGAAAAAAAATCTCTTTTCAAGGTACTAACTTAGCTTCTACTCCTTTGCTTCTATTTCATGATCAACCATACTTCAGTAAGTGCCTACCTTCTAAAACAATATTCCATACCTTTCCTTTATCTTTTAACACCTTAGTAAAACAGTTCTCTTCTGATAATACTCATTTAATCACTGCCTAAACATAATGGAATACAGTGGAAATCATACAGAATAATTTTATTTATACATATTAATTTTAATTATTAATTTTAATTGTAAAGTACACATAACATAAAATTTATCATCTTAACATTTTTAAGTACGCATTTCAGTAGTGCTAAGTACATTTACACTGTTGTGCAACCCATCTCTAGAACTCTTTTCATCTTGCAAAACTGAAATGCTACACCCATTAATCAAAAACCCCCATTCCCATCTCCTTGACAGCCATCATTCTACTTACTTTCTCTATTAATCTGACTCCTGAAGTACTTCATGTAAGTGGAATCATACAGTATTTGTCTTTTTGTGACTGTCTTATTTTGTTTACCATCATGTCCCCAAGGTTCATCCATGCTACAGTATGTGTCAGAATTTCCTTTTTAATGCTGAATTAATAGTCCATTGTATGTACATACCACATTTTGTTTATTTACTCATCCATTGACAGACATTTGGTTTACCTCCATCTTTTGCTTATGTGAATAACGCTGTTATAAACATGGGTGTACAAATATCTTTTTGAAACCTTCCTTTTAACTTTTTGAGTATGTACCCCCAAAAAAGAATTGCTAGACACATAAAACATAAATATGTATTATATATATATCTCAAGATACAATTCATATACATTTATGATATACAGTTCAGTGGTTTTTAGTATATTTGCAGAGTTGTGAAACTATTATTACCACCATCAGTTTAGAATACTCATTTCTTCTAAATAAAACTCTACCCATAAACAATTACTCCTCATCTATAAACTGATGTCTCTCAAATTTGTATCTCCAGCCTGTACCTGGAGATTCACAGATTCAACTGCTTAAATATCTAATCAGCAAAACAAACTCGACGTATCTGAAAATAAATCCCTGAACTTTCCCCATAAAACCTACTTTTCCCACAATATTCATATCTCATTTATACCTTCTTTCTTGCATACCCTACACTTAATCACTCAATAATTCTCTTGAACAAACCTTCAAAATATATCTAAAATCCAACCTTTTCTCATCACTTTGTCCACCACCACCTATTTCTGCCCTTACTTTCCTACAATCTATTCTCAACACAACAGCCACAGAGATCCTTTCTAAAGTAAGTCGGATCATGTCACTCCTCTACCTCAATTCCTCCACTGGCTCCCTACTTCTCTCTGCCTAAAAGCCAAAGTCATTCCAACGGCCCACAAGGCCTTGATGTGGTATGGTTCACTGTTACCTCTGTGACATCATCTCCCTCCAGCCTCTTCCTTGTTTTGCATACTTTAGTCACACTAGTCTACTTATTGCTTCTCTGAATAAACCATGCACCCTCCCATCCTTGCACTTGTAGCTCCCTGTCTGGAATGTTCTTTCCCCAGATGCATGATTCATCCCCTCACATCATTCAGATCTTAGCTTAAATACTACTACCTCTCTATTTAAATTTGCAACGTATCTCATTCATCCTGCGCGCTTCCCTATCCTCTTTGCCTATTTTCTCTCCAAAGCTTCTTTTACCACATAACTTTATGTCTGATCCTACAACTTACGATTCTTCTTTCAATTTTAAAAATATTAAAAAGATGGAGAGGGCGCCTGGGTGGCTCAGTTGGTTAAGCGACTGCCCTCGGCTCAGGTCGTGATCCTGGAGTCCCGGGATCGAGTCCCGCATCGGGCTCCCTGCTCAGCAGGGAGTCTGCTTCTCCCTCTGACCCTCCTCCCTCTCATGCTCTCTGTCTCTCATTCTCTCTCGCAAATAAATAAAATCTTAAAAAAAAAAAAAGATGGAGAATTGAGAATCATATATTTTTTTCAAACAGACTAATGCTACACATATTGCTATGGAAGGTGATTTTTTTCCACTCAAATTATGATTTCCCCTTCAGTACCAACAATTATTTTATTGAAAAAGTCAAGTTCATATTCTTTCTAAAACAGTTTTAAACATTTCTTCCCATTTAGGTCGCTTTTACATTACCTTGCCGATTAACTTCATTTTGAAGTAGCTCTTCCATTGCCTCCTCCTCAGCAATATCTAATGGTGTGTCTCCTTCACTGTTGACAGCTCCTACATGTGCTCCCTGACCAATCAAAAATCTGTAAAATGAAAGGGAAAACAGTTAAGAAATGACGGTATCATTAAGACTAAAGGCATAACAAATGAGATAACTCCTACATAAGAGCAACACTAAAAATCAAGGATAGATGCATTAATTTGTTTTAAAAAAGTAGAACATGTTTTTTTATTTTAATTTATATTTCCTAATTTTTCTATAATGCACATACATTGCCTTATGAATACAAAAATGTTATTTAAGGATAATTAGAAAGTCTTCCATAGGATCATTTCAGACTGTCCCCACTAAATTTTTCATTACCTCCATACTGATTGGTTTCCTAACTGATATCCATGCTCCCAGTCTCATGCCATATATGATAGTTTTTTTTTTTTTAAGATTTATTTATTTATTTATTTATTTGAGAGAGAGAGAGAGAATGTGCGTGTGGGGTACAGAGGGAGAGAGAGAATCCACTGAGCATAGGCCCAACGTGGGGCTCAATCCCAGGACCCTGAGATCCTAACCTGAGCCGAAATTAAAAGTCAGACGCTCAACTGACTGAGCCACCCAGGTGCCCCATATGCAATAGTTCTTAACCTGGGGTTGATGGAACTAAAGTCAGAAGGTCATTGAACTGATGCAGATATCTTAAAATACTATTTATGATTATCACTGTTTTGAAATTAAAGTAATTGTTAAATGAACCTTTAGGTCTCTTTAATGTGTTACTAAAGAAGCACATATATAACTATACCATAAATGTGTTTTTCTAATGTTCTGAAAATGAAACCTAATAGAACTGGTTTTTGGTGTACTTTGTATTTTATTTTATATATCCAAAATACAATCCTGAGAAAGTATCCACATGCTTCATCAAACCTGACGAAGTGATCCAGATACAAAAAGGTTAGGAATCTCTTTCACTGCATCAACTATACATCTCCCAGAATCTCCCATTTAAAATGACTGGAGTCAATTTCCCACTTAAAAATCTTTGCATGGTTGTACCATTCTAAGAGAAAACATACATGGCCCTCAATGAGCTGGTTTTGTCTTCTTTTTCAGCCTCATTTCTCTTCTGTCTTGTATCACACTTTAGGCCCCAACAATACAGAACTATGCTTATAGTGCCAGAACTAACCCATGCTCCTTTGGCATTCCTGATTTTACTTTTGTATATGTAAAGAATGGGCTTTTTTCCTCTATGTCCCTAACCAACTTAACTCTTATTTATATATGTTTATGGACTACACAAAAATATTCTCATTATAAAAATAGTAAAAAGGTCCAGTTTAAAAAAAAGAAAAAAACAAGAACACCTTTATACCTCTCCTTCTACTATTATGCTCCCTCCTCAGAGATAAACATTACGAACAATATCTTCCTAGTAACTTTGCTATGAATTTCTTTGTGTGTATATAAACATATGTACACAGTCACTTTTGAGGTTCTTGTTGTGAAACAAAAATTAATGAGATTGTTTTCAATGTACAGGAATGCAATGCATTATAATAGTTGAAAGATATTCCACAGTATGGCTGAATCATACTTTTATTTCATACTATCCTTCTAATGGACATGTTCTTAAATGGACAATTGACATTATCAATCTTTAAAAATTTTCCCAACATCATGGGGATAAAACTTTATTTCCTGATCACACAAGAGGTTGAAAATATTTGGATATGTTTACTGGCATTTGTATTTTCTCCTCTTGTGAACTTATTTACATCTTTTGCTGGTACTTTGAATGTGTTCATTAATTTAACAAATACTTAGGGAATGTTTTTATGGACTGCATGTTTGTACCCCCAAATTTCATGTTGAAATCCTAACCTCCAATGTGATGGGTATTAGGGGGTGGGACTTTTGGTAAATAATTAGGCTTAGATGAAATCATGAGGGTGATGCACCCATGATGGGATTACTGTTCTTACAGAAGAAGAAGAGACTAGAGCTCACTGTCTTTCTGCCATAAGGGGCACAGCAAGATGGCAGCTATCTGCAAGTCAGGAAAAGGGCCCTCACCAGACACAGAATTGGCCAGCACCTTGGTCCTTTAATTCCTGAGTGTCCAGAACTATGAGAAACAAATGCCTATTGTTTAAGTCACTCAGTTTATGGTATTTTATTATCCCAGTCAAAGCTAAGACAGGTATCTAATATGTACCTAGTACTATGTTATATGCCAGGAATACAATGGTAAGCAAAACAAACACAGACATTTCCCTGCAAGAGCTTACAGTCTAGTAAAAGAGTTAGATTATTGTAAAATTTGGTAAGTCTTATGACAGAGAATTTTGGGGTCTCTACGAGTGAATAATAGGATAATCTAATTCAGTTAGGTCAGGAAAGGATTCTCTGAAGAATATGTAGGTACTAACAAAGACAATGGAAGGAAAGTGTGTTTCAGGTAAGAGAGAACAAAAGGTACCATATACCCTGTGACAGTAAGTATGTATGGCCTACAAGGGCCTGGTTCATTTTCCTGAAAGAACTGATCAATCTCTATGTGTATCTGTCTTACACACACACACACACACACACACACACACACACACACACGGTGTCTATTTTCCAAGATGTTATATGATCAGGAATATGTTTCAAAAAGATCACTTTGTGCAGTACGGAAAATAGAATGAAAGTAGGAAGATCAGTTAAGGAGCTACTGCAGTAGTAAAAAAAAAAAAAAAAAATTATGTCGTAAGCTTGAATTTTATGGAAGAAATGGATGAATTCCAAAGATACCCAAGAGGACACTGGGAGATCAGTTGGATATGAGAAGTGAGGGTGAGGAAGGTGTCCAGGATAAATTGAAGTTCTTGACTTGTATGATGTGATAGATGAATGGTGGTACTAATGAATGATATAGAGAAAATGAAGTTATTTCCTACATCTGACTAACAGCTATGTAACAAATATTTCTTCACACTGTAACTGCATTAAAAAAAAAGAAAAAAAAACTTTTCAGGGCGCCTGGGTGGTACAATGGGTTAAGTGGCCGACTCTTGGTTTTGGCTTGGGTTGTGATCTCAGGGTCATGGGATCGAGCTCCACATCGGACTCTGTGCTCAGTGCAGTCTGCTTAAGACTTTCTCTCCCTCTACCCCCCTCAAATAAATAAATAAATCTTTAAAAAACAAAAACAGACACAAAAAACTTTTCTTAAAGTATTTTGTATCTTACTAAGTTTAAAGGTTGTATAAAGGCAGGTCTGTCAATCTTTTGCTTTAAGAAGGCTTTTACCATCCTATTACATGTATCTATGTGGAGATGTAACTTTTACAGACACATACATGGAGAAGAATAAAAGAATATACACTATAAAGTTAACAGTGATTATCTATTATCTCTAAGTGGTAATTAGAAGGGATTTTTATGAGTAGTTTTATTGGGGGGAATTTTTTGTTACCCAAATTTTCTGTAGAAAGTTTATTTTGTATATGTGTGTCAGACCACAAAAATGGCTACCATACCATTCTGCAGCCTGATGCTTTTACACTACACTTAATAATACATTATAAACATTTCTCCCTATATAAGGTAATATTTCATTTTTATGATCTTCATGGGACTTCTACAAAAAGAAGTCATGCTTGAATTGAGGCAACTTTTTCTGTTTCAGAGTTTTAAAAAATGTAATATAAAACTAAATGAGAACATTTACATACTACAAATAAATAAATGAGTCTGGAGCAAAACAGAAAAAAAAGATATAAGTAGCATAATAAACTGTGCTATGCTCCAAGAGAGTATGTAAAATAATCTGCTATGCAAAATATCAACCAATTAGCCCTATTTATATGAAACCACTTCTATTTTCCTTAGGTAGAAATCACTCATAGGATATAAAGACTGAGAATCACTCATAGGATATAAAGACTGAGAATAAAAGGAGTACTTCAGAGTAGCTCCAGTGCTTGCAGCAGGGGGAACTACATGGGAAGCAGAGTCTCAAGGAAATACCAGGTCAAAGCCAAATACAGACAATCCAAAATTTTTATAAACAGGAAGGATGTTAAGAGAAACTAACAAGAGTAAAGTTCCAAAACTACTGGCAGGAAACAGAGCCTGGAGCAATTCCTGAGCCAAAAGTTAAGGTATATGTATGTACTCATATAATTCACAAAAATCGCCTGCACTCCAGGACTATCATTTGCAAATATAAATTTTTTACAAAGATACATAAAAATAAAGAAATAAAGTCCCATGGCATTAATTCTTAGCTACAATGAATAATCTCAAAAAACCATTCAAAGATTGGTTGTGTGAAAAAAAGCAAATGTCTGACTTCTGTAGACTTTGAGTTAGGCTCTCAACTCTGCCTCTTGACAGCTGTGTGACATTCATTAGAACACTGGAAGCCCAGTCTACAGGAAAATTACAGGGCTATGTGAAATTTCAATAAGTTAATGCCTAAAAATAAAATTCTACCTTTTATCCCATCATGCAAAATCATCACATTTAAAAAGCAATGTTTAAGATAATGTGAAATAAAATAGTACAGACTATCTGGAATACCAGAAATTGACTCTGCGGGGTCCTCCAGATACTGAAAACAGATGGCTATATTTCCTTCAGAACAAAAAAAGCTAGGATATTATAAGCAGCTCATGTGACTGCTAATTAGGAAACATTTATTTTAAGATTTCTTGGAAAGAAAAAAGGAAAGATTTCACATAGAATATCCCAAGTGGAAAGTCAGAAGATTGGGCTGTTTCTCAGATGAGTACTTTTTTTTTGTATGCTTTAGAGTTGTTGTTTTTAGCAGGGTTTTATCGCCTTAACAATGGTTAATGATTTCAAGTGATACAAATGAGGCCAACATAGGAGATGCCTATAAATGATGAAATTCTTTATAAATTGTAGAAGTGAAAAATGTTAAACCACTAGGTTTATTGAGATTTATAATTATCTAGCACCCTGAATCAAGAAATAATTTTGGATAAATTAACTGACCTCAAAATCAAGACATGATCCAAATGGACTTTTACAAAATTACTTGCACATGTCCTAATTTAAAAATCTGACAAAAGGTGTAAAGTTCTTAACCAAGTTATTGGTTGCAACTTGGATGGTATATTAGATAAATTTGCAGAATTATTCAATGTTAATTGAATTTGGAAGACAAATTTTGACAGTCTCTATTGTCTTGGATTATGAGTTTTGTCAAAAACCAATCCATAGAAGAGATTATGAGAAAGGGAAATAGTTTTCACTTAAAAAATTTGATCCTTTAATTAAAATTGTCTTTAAAGTAGAAGCTAATGAGGACACAATGATCAAAGAGACAAGGAAGAAGAAATTCCATCAGCAAGAGCTGAATATATTTAGTGTCCAAATTTAACGTATACTTACTTTTTTAATTCACTGTAATAAAACTAGTATCAAGAAGTCATTATAACCAATACACGAACTTTCATGTACTCAATACATGAATCTTTAAAAACTAGAAAGTCAGTACAGCTTTAAAAAAGGAAATTCTGTCACACAGATGAACCTCAAGGTCACTGTGCTAAGCAATATACGATAGTTACAAAAGGACAAATACTTTATGATTGCACTCATATGAAGTATCTAAAGGTATCAAAATCATAGAAACAGTAAAAATAGAAAGCTGGTTACCAACGGCTGAGGGTAGAGGAGAGGGGAAATTAGTGTTTAGCGCATAGAGTTTCAGTATTACAAGATGAAAAATTCTAGAGATCTGCACAACAATGTGAATATATTTGACACCACCACTACACACTTAAAAATGGTTAAAATGATAAATTTAGTATTATGTGATTTTACAATAATTTTTTTTAATCAGAAAGTCACAAGAATACCACTGGAATAGTTGTTCCTTGAAAATCAAAATGAGTTCCTCAAAGCCATATAACGACACAGAATTATGAACTACCTGAACTTTTCAAAGATGGGTAAGTAGAACATTACACTATTAAGAAATATATGCTATTTTCTTTTGGTAGTCTCTGAGCAACAAAAATCTTAAAATAAGTATAAACAACCTTATGCATCTTCAGCAGAAACGCACTTTGCTATTTCATTCTTGAAGTTCTATACCATGATGAAGAATAGTTGAAAACAGCTGTAAGAATCCAAACAACAGCTCTGATGTGGAACCTTTGAAAAGTTTTATTAGAAACAGCAGTTCTTCATTCAGCACTTGATAAACGTTATGCCCCTTTCTTCTGGTCTCTATGGTTTCTAATGAGAAATCTGTTGTCATTCAAATTTCCCTCCTTAAAATACAGTTTCTTTCTCACTGCTTTCAAGACTTTTGTCTTTAGTTTTCAGAGGTTTGTATATGAGATGTCTTGGTGTGGAGGGCTTTGTTTTATCCTGTTTGGAATTTGCTAGGCTTTTTGAATCTGTAGGTTAGTATCATTTGCCAACCACCTATCATTTCATTAAATACTTCTCCAGCCATGTCTTCCTCTTCTTTTCTGGGACTCTAATGGTACAAATGTTAGCTCTTTGTTATAGCCCCACAAGTCTCTGAGGGTCTACTCATTTTATTTTAGTCTATTTCCTCTCTGTTGCTAAGATTTGGTAATTTCCATTGATCTATTTTTCAGTTGACTAATTCTTTCTTCTATCCCCTCCATTCTACTCAAGTCTACCCATTTTTATTTTGGTTATTAGATTTTTCAGGTCATTCTCATTTGATTCTTCTTAATATCTTCTATTTCTTTGCAGACTTTCTTTTTGCTGAGACTTAATTTTTTCATTTGTTTCAAGCATGCTCATGTAATTGCTTGTTGAAACATGTTTATGATAGCTGCTCTATCATCTGTCAGATAATTTTAAGAGTAGTATCTGTCAGTTCCATGTTGGTCTCTACTGGTTGTCTTCTTTCATTCAATTTGGGAATTTCCTTGGTATGACAATTGATTTTTAATTGAAATCTAGACACTTTGAGTATTATGTTAAAGGACTCTAGATCTTGCTTAAACCTTCCAAGTTAGCGGGCTTTGTTTGGCTCTGCTGTAGCAGAGGAAGCTGTGGAGGTGCCACTTCATTACCACAAGGTGGGGACAGAAGTCTCTGACACCAGAGATGGGGTGATGGCTCCTTGTTACTTCTAGCTTACCATCAAGACTTCACTGATATCTCCCTGAATGAGAAGGGTATGAGTGCTTCATTACTACTTCCCATGTGGCCTCCACTGACAATAAGGGGAGGGAGGTAGGCATCTTTAGTGGTAGGTGGTGGTGGAAGTATTCACTCCCCACCAGGCCTCTTCTGACATACTCAAGGGAAGAGGAGCAGGAGCTGGTTAGTATCTACTATGGGGGGGGGGGGGGCTAGTTAACCATTTGATGGGGATTAAAGTCTTGGCTACCTCTGGTCTAATCTGACATCAGTGCAGGACTGTTGGTGCACCTCAATATAGCCTGGGTAGAGTGGAGGTCTACACTCCCTACAGTCTTCGCTGGTGAGGGCATGGGTGAGACTAAGGTTTTTTTCCTGTGGACTTTGCCTGGTTAAATAGAGTGGTTATTATTATTTTTAAGTTTTCTGTCTTGCTAGGGTGCCCCTCTCCCAGTACTTGGCTAAAAAGATTAGGCTTTTGTTGGGACTTTTTCTTTTTTTGGTGTGCCCATTTGTGCTTTTTGGATTATCATTGTTTTCACAAAGATACTATGAGGCAAAAAAGAAAAGCTAGGAAACTCACTCCTGTGGGTCTTATGATGCCTAGCCATCATGCCCTCTTTCTACCTCTCAGAATCTTATGTTATATATATAAGATTCAGGGTTTTTAGTAGTTCTTAGCAGGAAGAATAGGGAAAACCACGTCTACTCTATCTTCCCAGAAGCAGAAATTCTTTTTTAATTGTCAAATTTCAATGTGTAGAACATTAGCAATTTTAACCTTAATTTTTTTTAATTTGTCAAGACTCTAAAGGCAAAAGTATTATCTTCATATATAAATCATGTTGTTAGTCCAACTGTTAGTCCTGATACCTTGCCAAATACTTTGCTTAATTTCTGACATCACAGTTCCACAATTATGTCACAGATATAATTAATTATGCCAATAGCAAAGACCAGGCTAATACTTGTGAGAGAAATGAATCTATTTGTGAAACTGGAGTCTATTTTCCAGTTGTCTAGGAACCTGGATTATCATTTGTAAAAAAAAACCAAACAGACAGACAAACTCAAAATGTGGGAAAGTATTTAAATTCCTCTATTCTCTTTGTAAAGCCACCTTTTAAATATAGGAAATCCTCAAGGTTCTGTCTTTAGCATTTCCTGTTTCTCTCAATTACTCCCCAGAACAGTGACTCTATACTTCTTTGATGATGCACTAACTCCTGAAAAGGCGTATTTGTTTATTAAAATCAATTATATGCACTACTGTCTTACTTTATTACTGCAACTTTCAATTCCAAGAGGCAAAAATCCTACTCATTATGCAACAATTCTAAAATGTACATTTCCCTCACATTTTAAAATCATGGAAATCTTCTACAATCAATGAATGTTACAATCCATGATGCCTTACAATGGCTATTGGCCAGATGGCAAACACAACATGGTTGTGATTATCTGTTCTCATGTGACCTCGGTCACAGCTATTTATACTGTTTTCACTTCAGTCAACTTATGTGCATTGTTGGTACCTTATTTGTTGAACTTAAAATGTCTTCCTGGATGTCGTCTGAAACTTTTTGTCAATACTTTCTGGTAAGATCAAGAAAGCATCAAAATCAAAACTTGTAGAATGCATACCAATGCCTTAAAATAAAATTCCAAAGGCAATAAGAGAACATTCTTTAGTAATGTTGCATCAATGACACTCTAAATTGCACAGAAAATAATACTGTGTGAAAAAATCTAGGTGATTAAACACACACACAAACACACACACAGTATCAGTTTCATTTTCTTAACCTTTTTTAAGTTGATATACAAAATAATGACACTGTGTTACAACAAGGGCATGATAAACTTCATGAAATCCAATATATGCCTTACGAACACACCCAATATATTCCTGGCTTCCTACAGCACCATTTCCATTAACATCTCAAATAGGGCCTAGTTTTTTTTTTTTTGAAAGATTTTATTTATTTATTTCAGATAGAGCGAGAGAGCACAAGCAGCGGGGGAGAAGGAGAAGGGGAAGCAGGCTCCCTGCTGAGCAGGGAGCCCAATGCAGGGTTCAATCCCAGGACCCCGGGGTTTCATGACCTGAGCCAAAGGTAGACGCTTAACTGATTGAGCTACCCAGGACCCTCAAGTAAGGCGTATTTAAAACCACATTCCACTATGGTCTCTTCTCTGCTTCCCCCTGGTCTTGCTCTTTAGGTCTCTTAATAAGTTTAAAGGCATCATTTTGCTAATTGCAAAGGTTAGACAAGGAGGCAGAACAGTGTACTGGTTTAAGGTACAGACTTGAAAAGTTAGGACTGACTAGGTTCATAACCCAGTTCTGCCACTTACTGGGTGTGATTACTCCCTGACTCAAGTTTCCTCATCTATAAAAGAATAATTATCATACAGGTCTACCATCACTCACCCAAACCCAAACTTCAAAATTTTTCATATTTCAGAAAGATAACATTGCAGATTATGTAAAACCCCCACTGAATCTGAGGCAGTACTTTATAACCAAACACATTAATATTTCTGCAAAAAATAAAGATACAGTAAATGGGATCAAGAAAGACTATAAATAGCCTCGTATCAGTTTAGGCCATGGTTTGCTGCTAAATGAGCCTACACCCAAATTTACAATTAGTTTGTCATTTTTCCAAGTTTTTGGGGTTTGTAACTGTGCATATAGGCCTGTGGGGTGGTGGTAGCAACATATTTTCATGTGATTGTTAGGATGACTGAAATTATATAAAGGACTGAGAGCAGTGACTAACACATATTAAACACTCAATGAACATTAGCTATTATCAGGCATTATCACCACCTTTGATTTTTCCTCCTACCTCACTACCTAGATCCAGTGAATCACAACCAAGCCTTATCAATTCTATTTTCCAACTTCTCTCAGATCTGCCCCACTTCCAATTTCACTGCCACTGCCCTAGCTCTCTTGTCCAACAATACTAACCTGTGAAAAATAGTCTTCCTAAAATACAGAATGAGGATCGTCACGTCCCTAAAAATGAATCACCATAAAGGTCAAACTTAGCAAGGCATACAAATTCCTCTATGCTGTAGACTCAGTTCATTTTCCTAACTGGATCTGTTACTCTCCATATACCACTAATGCTCTTCTTCCTTAAAAACTACAGCTCCTGGGGCACCTGGGTGGCTCAGGCATTAGGTGTCTGCCTTCGGCTCAGGTCATGGTCCCAGGGTCCTGGGATCGAGCTCCACATAGGGCTCCCTGCTCCGCGGGAAGCCTGCTTCTCCCTCTCCCACTCCCCTTGCTTGTGTTCCCTCTCTCGCTGTGTCTCTGTCAAATAAATAAATAAAATCTTAAAACAAAACAAAACAAAAAAAACACTACAGCTCCAAAAAACTACTTTTATCCAATGGAATCAGAACCAGTATTTGCTTGGTTAACCAGAAAAGCTGATAAAAATAGGGAATCATAAAACATAATATATATATGAAAATAATTAAATATAAGTAAGATAATTATTTCAACATTGAAGATACTAGAGAATGTCTCCAATGACTTAAACCTATGCTACCTTTCTTGCATAAACCACACTCATAATGCATTCCCTAAGACTTCCAAGTGTCATTAAAATGAAGCAAAAACTTGAAGTCAACAGGAGAGCAGAGTACACAATCCCTCTAGGTCTTTTACTTTCAACCTTTCACTTATCACAACCACATCTACTTAAATAGCAATTATATATATATATGATTATTTATTTTAGAGAGAGTGAGTGCAAGCAGGGGAAGGGACAGAGGGAGAGGAGAGAGAGAATATCAAGCAGACTCCCTTCTGAGAGTGGAGCCCCATGCAGGGCTCAATCTCACAACCCTGAGATCATGACCTGAGACTAAATCAAGAGTTGGACACTCAACTGACTGAGCCACCCGGGCACCACATCAGCAATTATATTTTTAAGGCCTTGCCTTTATCAAGTCTTTCAAAGTATTTAACTTTGTTACAATAGTAATTTTCTTTTTTGTACACATTTCATCAGTTTTGGACTATCTAATTAAATAATAACAAGTTCAATAACACAATAATTTTTGGTAGGCTTATAAATCAATCGGTGAAACAGAAGTGAGTAAGCTTAGTAGAAGTAGCCTATGTGCTGCAATGTTCAGTTTTAACAACTTTATGGGGATCAGTCATTATATTTTAACAAAGCAAATGTTATTTAATACAGTGGAGGCCAGTTAAAAGAGCTTTACCATATATTATTTCTCATTCATGCATAACATGACTTTGTTCAGATAGCTCCCAACTCTCACAGGCATAAACCCTGCTCACTGTTTAAGATAACAGTTAATGTCATCTCCTCTAGGATCGTTCTCTGGCCTAATCAAAACCAATCACTTCAGTGTTCCTTGTACATTTCTTGGTCTATTTATTCTATGTAACTAACTTCACATGTATCTGTAAGTTTGAGATTAGGAACGGAGTTGTAGCCATTATTATATCTCACAATGCCTAACGTTACTGTAGGAGATATTTGTGATATAACAAAAAGAACATCAGAATTTAAGTCCTGAGAATGAAGGTTCAGTTCTGAGTGTAAAATAGAAGTAACAGTGAACATTCCCATAGTGTTCTTTAAAAAAGCTGTAAGAATGTATATGAGAAAATGATCTTTATAGTTTTAAGCAAACACATCTCATTATTATTATTATAGTAAGATATAAGTATCTCTTATATAAAATTTTAATATTTGCCTAGGATCCTAGACTTAGTTTTGCCTTCTGAGATTCCTAATCAAAATACACAGTCTGCTTTAGACGAATAAAGATTCATTCCTGATAAGAAATATGTAAATAAAAGCAAAATTCATGGATTTGCCAACTTTTCTTGAAGCTCAAACATCCACATATCAAAGTAGGTACACATATGACTACTTTACTATCCTCTGCTCCTCCCATCACACCAGATGACAATTTTCTTTATAATCAGGAGAACCAAGAGCTTAGCTATTTTTCACTAAAAGTAATGACCTAATACAGTTATTCTGAATAATATCAACTTAGCTAACATTTACTAAATACTAAATATGCTGTGTATTGTGCCAAGTGTCTTATATACATTATCTAATCTTCAAAATAATCTTATAGAATAGGGAGATGAGGAAACAGAGGTTTAGAGAAGCTGCCAATCTGCCTAAAGTTAATAGCAATTCTGGCTTTTACTCTGAAATGCATTATGAATCCACTGGAAGGATTTGAATAAAAATGTGATGTTATCCCACTTGTAATATTTTAAATGGATCATCCTGGCTGCTGTGTGGAAAACAGATGGGGGGAAGTGGGAAGAGCATGGTTATAATTAGAATTGTTGCAACTATAATAATTCCAGTGAAAAACAACAGTGTCCAGGATCAGGAAGAAATTAAAGAGGTGATGAAAATAGTCAGATACTGGATATATTTTGAAGGGAAAGCCAAGAGAAATCTTGAGGATTATACTGGATGTTTATGGAATAAAGCTATAATGAGGAAGAAAAGCCAAGCCATAAATAAGCCACCACAAATATTTAAAAGTTATCATATCCTTAAATAGCTGATTCTTTAATGATCAATGACAAAGCTCATGAAACTTTTTCCACGTTGTAAATAAGACCATGAAAATGTCACTGAATGTAATCCTACTAGCATTTTTTTTAAAAGATTTTATTTATTTGAGAGAGTTAGCGAGAGAGAGCACAAGCCGGGGCCGGGGGTGGGGTGGGGGCAGAGGGAGAGGGAGAAGCAGACTCCCTGCTGAGCAGGGAACTCTATTGCAGGGCTCCATCCCAGGACCCTGAGCCAAAGGCAGATACTTAACTGACGGAGCCAGCCAGGTCCCCCCTACTAGCATTTTATAATGATATAAGGTCTTCAATAGTAGTGGCTTTGAAATAACTCCAAACACAAAGAAAAATGCATTAAACGTACACATTAATCACTATTCCATCCTATGTACACTACATAATGCTAGCTTTATACAGGGCTAATTTTCTCTACTATTGAAAAATTTTGTGGCAAACACCAAAGCTACTCAAGATAAAAGCACTCCTAGGAGTGCCTCAGGGGCTCAGTTGGTTGATCTTACAACTCTTGATTTTGGCTCAGTCATAACCTCAGGGTCATGGGATCAAGCCCATGGGCCCTGCTCAGCATTGAGTCTTCTTGGGATTCTTTCCTTCTTCTTTTCCCTCCCACACTGTGCCCCTTCCCCTGTTCACACATGTAGTTTCTCTTTCTCTCTCAAGTAAATGAATAAAATCTTAAAAAAAAAAAAAAAAAAAAAAGGCACTCCTGAACATCTGCAGTAGAAACCTAAAAAAGAAAAGTGGTGATGAAATTAAAATATAAAAAGATATCAGAATAATAATCACATCAATAACCAAAACAATGAAACAAATTGTTTAAGTTTTATTATTCAAATACAAAATTTTTTCACATAAACATAAAAATTCCTATTATTTGCAAAAATGAAAAGACAATTCCAAGGCTAAAACTAGAGTTATTCAAATAGACAGCATTCTTTGGTCAACCAAGGACAGGCTGAATAAACCACAATGACATACTATTCAATGGAGTACTTAAACCTAAATAGAACAATGAGAAATAGCTCTATATATCCCACTATAGAATGATCTCCAGAATAGACTGTTGAGTGAAAAAAGCAAGTGAAGAAATATGTATATGGTATGGTATTTTATCATTTACCTACAAGGGAAAATATTTTCAATGATACTTGTATTAAAAAACAAACTGGGATAAAATAAAAAATTTCAAAATAGTGTAGAAGGAAAAAGGACAGAAGGGACTGCCATTAGAACTCAGTAACAAAATTTAAAAAAGCAAACTCTAAAAAATAAATAAAATTAAACAATGAACCTAATAGTATATCTAGTTGGTGGCATAACCACACAGAAAAAAACTATTTCAAATGCTTTCAATACACAGTAATTTGATGGCATATCTGAAGTGGGATACCTTAAAGACTAAAAGAAATGCCCCCACACAAAACTTCAAACTGCTTTCAGTAATCATATTGTTATTGTTAGTGGTATTGTTGTTATAAGTAGTCTAATGTATGTGTAATATATAATGAAGCAAATTAGTAACCATGTGTTATTTTAACACTACAATTCCTGGCAATGAAATAAAGGGAGAAAGGAAATATTGATACGAGATAAGGGTAAAGGAAAACACCTCGGTGCCAAATATGAATTTGAAACAATGACCAACTCAGTAGCAATGAGCACTTCTAACACCCATTATAAGGAACAGGGCTCACTGGAGAAATGGCAATTCCAGACCCAGGGCAGGGGGAAAAAAAAAAAAAGAGTCTGGAACATCTTGTAATACTAGATACCAAGGAAGGTTTAAAGATCACTTAATTAGTTCATATCCCAAGGTCTTAGAAGCCAACGTGAAGAGACTCTTGATAACCAAAGACATATAATTTACTAATCAATAAAGACAGTAACAGCAATATATTAAGCACATTAAGTATATTTAAATGCAAGAGCTCCTGAAGTTGCTTATCCCTCAAAAAACCTATTAGTCCTCTTTGAAGGTAACTAGTGAACCAACTCATTATTTTAAAAATCAGTATACAGAGGAAAAGAAAAAAAGACTATATCCTCTCTTTTCTATAAAACTTGTATCAGGAGTGACTAAAGAAATATGAGGAAGTTTCTTTTACAACAATATTCCAGTTAATAAATGAAAAAGAATGATAAAATTAAAATGCTGCCACTGTATAGCTCCTATGTTTTCATTTATTTCTTCAGTCAGAGGACTTGGTTTTCAATGCTTTGTGCATAATAATTTAGTGTTTTAAAAAGATTTTATTTATTTTAGAAAAAGACAGAGCACACGAGCAGGGGGAGGGGCAGTCAGAGAGGGAGAGAAAAATCTCAAGAGGACTCCAGGCTGAGCAAGGAGCCTGACATGGGGCTCGACTTCATGACCCTGAGATCATGACCTGGGCCGAAATAAAGATCTGGATGCTTCACCAACTGAGCCACCCAGGCACCCCTGTACATAATAATTTCAATATATAATTTATACTTTATGGTTAGAGAGCTAAGTTTAAATGAACTTATATATCGGAGCACTAAATTAAATACACAGTTTTTTGGGCTCTGTAACTGCCTTATTCTAATATGTCCAAAGCCATACTATTCAATTTTACTTTTAAACCACAACCCAATGATGACACTATAATTTTTAGGGAAGAATACCTTGATACAACAGTAAGAATTTTATACTGCCTATATTAGTGTACTAGTGTTACCATAACAAAATAGCATTAAAAAAATACCACAGACTAAGTGACTTAAGCAATAGAAGTTTATTTTCTCATAGTTTTAGAGGCTTGAAGTCTAAGATCAAGGTGTTGGCAGGTTTAAAGGGTTTCTTCCAAGGGTTCTCTTTTTGGTCACAGATGGCTACCTTTTACACAGCATAGCTTCCGGGGGTCTTTTCTGTGTGCACGAACTAGGTGTCTCTTTTTGCATCCAAATTTCCTTTTTTTTTTAACTTTTAATTTTATTTTTAAAAAAATTTTATGTTAATCACCATATATTATATCATTAGTTTTTGATGTAGTGTTCCATGATCCATTGTTTGCATATAACATCCAGTGCTCCATTCAGTACGTGCCCTCTTTAATACCCATCACCAGGCTAACCCATCCCCCACCCCACCCCAGAACCCTCAGTTTGTTCTCAGAGTCCATAGTCTCTCATGGTTCATCTCCCCCTCCAATTTCCCCACCTTCTTTTTTCCCTTCCTACTATCTTCCTCTTTTTTAAATATATATGATGTATTATTTGTTTCAGAGGTACAGGTCTGTGATTCAACAGTCTTACATAATGCATAGCACTCACCATAGCACATATCCTCCCCAATGTCTATCACCCAGCCACCCCATCCCTCCCACCCCCCCACCACTCCAGCAACCCTCAGTTTGTTTCCTCAGATTAAGAATTCCTCATATCAGTGAGATCATATGATACACGTCCAAATTTCCTTTTCTTATAAGGAAACCAGTAAGAGTGAATTAGGGCCTATCCTAAGGGCCTGATTTTAACTTAATTATCTCTTTAAGGGCTGCATCTACACAATCACGATCCAAGGTTCTGGGGGTTAGAGCTTCAACATACGAATTACGTACAGACACAATTCCGCATACCGAAGGAAGAGAATGATGTTAGTGCATACATTTCAATACCTGACCCATCAGTATTTAGTAAAACAATGCATATGCTGAGTTAACATCATACTCCCCACAAACCTCCTTTACTGTTCCTCTAATCCACTCTGGAGAAGGGGCATTATTAAACAATCTCTATTTTTAGTTTTTCCTAAGACTTCTACCTTATTCAAAGCAGGGAGGTTGAGAGTAATTATTTGGTGAAAAGGTAAATTAATTGAGCCATAATATGAAGAGCCATCATCCATCTATTCACTTGGCTTCTGCTAGGCTACAAACCAGATGTGAAATTGTTAATGTCTAGAAACTAAACTGTAATCTCACGTTCTCTGTTCTACTATGTCCAACAGAGGTAAAAATTTATTAATTTTTTTGGTAAGATTTTATTTTTAAGGTAATCTCCTTGGAGCTCAAACTCACAACCCTGAGGTCAAAAGCTGCTTGTTCCACTGACTGGGCCAGCCAGGTGCCCTTAGGGATGAAAAATTTAGAAGTCACTGTATCCAAATCATCCCCAAAACTTCAGAGTAAACTATGTGTGTTTCATTGTTTGTTTCATCTCTCATTTCAATAGGGATGAATTAGAACTATTCTGTGCATAATGGAGTTCCTATCAAAGCATGTGAACATCTGATATGTTGTAGAGATGATGATGATGATGAAGAATTAGCCAGGAATATCAGAAATATTTCTGGAAAAAGCGACCCTTATGTAATTGCATTTGAGAGTTTGGCAGGAGCTGGTCAAGTAAAGAAATAAGGCAAATGAACCAATATACGCAAAAACTCATTAATATGAACCAGCAGTAAAAATCTGGAGAATTAAAAGTAGTCCAGTTTTGAGAGAATGAAAAATATGGAAAGCGGTAAGAGAAATAAGAGGTAGGAAGAAGCCAGATCATTCCTACTGTATAAATAGTATTAATCATTGAGGCGAAGTAGCTTGGCCAAGGGCAAAAAATTAGTGAATGGCAGAACCAGGATTTATAACAAATTTAACTCCAAATACTTCACTTAGCAGAGTGACCCAATTTTCCTAGGTTGTTCCTGGTTTATAAATATTATTTCTACATCATTATTAACAGGGCCTTCTTTTACCCTATAAACACTCTGACTTGGGGGATATCTTCACCCTGTGTCTTAAGCCACCATGCTATACTTTTCTAGACCAAAGAAAACTAGGGTTTCATTAATTTCTCTCATTAGTGAGATTAGCTGGTGAAAGAGCTAATGCTGATAAAAATAATCATGTATTTGGAATGGTTTTGGACTATCATCACCTTAATAACCCAGTCAATATACATCAGAGTTAAACTGTCTTTTATAAACATTCCCATTACTTAAAAAAAAGCAGAAAAGAGCAAAAAAGAAAAAGTCATCATTCTTCCAATTTTAATTTTGTTCAAAGACACTATGAATTTAAATACTTAGGTTATACCACAGACAGAAATTCAAACTGCCTAAAGAAAGGTAGTTAGATCAGCAAAACTCTACTCAACCTTGGCCAAACCAGGTCACTTTTGTTTGTGTTAAGTCCTATGAAGCACTTTGTTCCATAGCCTACCCTCTAAAAAAAAAAAAGAAAAATTGTAGTTATTCTACTGAAAATATTAACACCTGCATCAGACTGCTTACCCTTCCTCATACCTATTTACTGACATGTAAAACAATGAATATGCCAAGGACTTGCTTTTCCCAAGGTAGACATGGGCAAGTGACCAAGCCCAGGCCAACGGAAATCCCTGAAGGGGAAATGTGATGCACTCAGAGGACTCTCTGGGAAAAGTTCCCCTCTCTGACATGCATAGGATATGGAGAAGATACTTTCCATTCCCCACTTCACTTTTTATTTTGCTCTCGGATGTACATATGTAAAAACACAACTGAGGAGTTGCAGCAATCATCCTGTGACCAGGAGGGGACAAGGCTAAGAATAAAGTTCATATTTGGGAAAGGCAGAAGAAAAAAACTGAGAGATCCCAGGCCCTTGGAGCAGTTCCATAAACTTGAATGCTCTTCCTCTAAACTAAGATTATATACTGTAAAACAAGGACCCTTACTTTTTAGGTCATTTTAAATTTGATACTGGTACTGCAGCTAAAATCATTCCAACATACACAATGGGTTATCAATCAAGTGGAAGAAATTATTCAGTGTAATTATTACTGTCTTTTCGAACTCAGAAGCATAAATTAAAAAAAGGAAACACAGGGATTAAACATTTGAAGAAAAAGGTTGAGTTTTCATTTCCCAAGAGAAGTTAAACAAGATAATGGTCAAAAGTTAATATATATTGAGTATTTACTATGTGCCAGGTACTCTGATGGATCACTCAGTTAACTCTCATAACAAACCTAAGAAATACTACTCCCCTTCTACAGAGGAGAAAACAGAAGCATATACAAGTTAAGCTACTTGCCCAAGGTCATACCCCTTTGAGAGTGGCTGAGGAAGCGTTCAAAATTCACATCGTTTGACTCCAGAACCTGAGTACAAAATATTTAAGGGCAGCTAAAGATAAATGCACATTAGCTATTTTTTCTATGAAGAAGAGATTCAAGTCCTCTGTTGAGGATGAAAAGAACAGAAAGGAGTAAGGAAGTTGAGAACCACGACTGTAATTATGAACAACCACTACTGTTTTGCAATGACAAAAGACTACCTCATTTTATACATAGAGAAATCAAGGCCCGGGGTGCTTGGGTGGCTCACTTGGTTAAGTGTCCAACTCTTGATTTTGGCCCAGGTCATGATTTAGGGTCCTGGCATTGAGCCCTGTGTTGGGCTCCGTGCTCAGTGGGGAATGTGCTTGAGGATTCTTTCTCTCCCTCTCCTGCTGCCCCCACCCTGCTCTCACACTCATGAGCGCACTCTCTCTCAAATAAATAAATAAATCTTAAAAAAAGAAAAGAAAAGAAAAGAAAAAGAAATCAAGGCCTAGAAAGGAAAAGATGAAATGTAATTAGTGTTACAGGTAGTAATAAAACTCAAGTGACTCAGACATTCTATTCCTAGGCCAGAGTACTTTTCATTTTACCAAACACTGCCTCCCCTTTAAAATGATGTACTGGGGCATCTAGGTGCCTCAGTAGGTTAAGCATCTGCCTTTAGCTCAGGTCATGATCTCAGAGTCCTGGGATTGAGCCTCAAGCTGAAATCCCTGCTCAGCGGGGAGTCTGCTTCTCCCTCTCCCTCTGCCCAACTCCTGCTCATGCACACAATCTCAATCTCTTCAATCAAATAAAATCTTTAAAAATATATGATGTATCATAGTTCCAATACACACAGGGGGAAAAATGAAATACACGAAGAAATAACAATATTTAAGGCTTACTAAGAGAGATTCACAGAGTAGAACTCCCATATTCAATATTTACCATTGATAAACTCTGATGTGAGCAGATAGACAATAAAACCTGTTTATGGTATTTGATACATAGTAACAAAAAAGTGAAATAATTTAGTGAAAAAATTATTTTGTCAGGAAACTATATTTCCTTGTTAAATGTTTGAAGAATCAGATTTTCCTGGAAACTACCATTAAAGGTCATCGAATTTTCTAAAAAACATATTTTTAGAAAACAATCTTAATAACTAAGTATAAATGTTTTGACTAATTACAGAACTATGTATCATATTCTCCCTATAGCAAAGTAACCTGAGTTACTGTTAGTTTCCCCGAACAACTCACAATTACATAAGGATAGACTAGACTGCTAAGTATTAACCTTGAATCATTTGACAATGCTCTACATGAGATAGGAATGGAGAAGTGTACAATTACTCATATTAATACAAAGTACCAAAAGCCAAAGAGGGTGGGGAGACAGAAGATGACCTCCCAAAGAGAGACTTGACATATGGATTCCCAAGAACTGCTTATTCTTTTTCCTGGGAAGAATACTTTTCATGAATTAAGGTAATATAAGAGCTCACTAATTTATCTGTAACAACAATTTCTATAAAATCTCAGGTATCTAAAATAGTGTTTGGATATTTGGACAAAAGTAAACACAGAACTGCCTTACTCTGCAATGTCGAGATATCCACAGGAAGCAGCTGCATGTAGTGGTATCCAGCCTTCATTATCAGGTTGATTAATATTTGCTCCATTTTCAACCAGAAACTTCACCATATCAACATTGTCATCAATGCAAGCCTAAAAACAAAACAGAAAGCAAAATAAGAAAAAATCTGAATCAACGCTAATAAACTTAGCAGCTTTTATAACATAAATATTCTTTTAGTCTGCTGCTCTCTCGACTGTACTGCCATCAAACAGGCTAATGGTACCAACTAAACTGCAAGAGTCCTTGCTTAGATGCACATACAGCAGTACTGTATGTGACTAGACTATGCCAATCTATGATAAAAATAAATACGTATTATAATAACAATCAAGACATTACATAAGTACCAATAATATCCTCTACAGCAGTGGTTCCCAAAATGTGGTCTGTTGAGGGGGGAGAGATCCTTTCAAGGAATTCACAAGGCAAAACTATTCTCAAAATAATACTAAGATGGTATTTCCCCTTTTCACTGTGTTGACAGGTGCACTTGAGGGTGCAGAAAGCACCAGTGGCAAAACTTGCTTGTGCCTTAGTACAAATCAAGGCAATGGTCAAAAAAATTCTAAGTCACTATATTTGCCACTATGCAGTCATAGTTTTCTTTAAAAGCTATTTTTATTTATGAATGTCCTTGACAAAGTAGTAAAACCTATAAGTCTTATTAAATTTTGACCCTGAATACACATCTTTTTAATATTCTGCGGAACAAGATAGGAAGTATGGATAAAACACTTCTTCCAAGTATAATGACTGCTCTAAGGAAAAGCACTTGTGCAACTAAGATGCAAGCTGAACTAGCCACTTTTCCCAGGGAATACAACTTTTACTTAAATGAGAAACTATACTTAGTCTAACTTGGGTTTTTGGCATGTATTTTCTTAAAAATGAACAGTTTGTCATTTCAAAAGAAAAACAGTATTTGTTGTCAATGATGAATTCAAGTCTTAAGAGCAAATGAATGAATTATTTTAATTTTAAAATGCTATTTATTTATGGAACATGGGTACAGTATTGCTGCTTTAAAATGAATTAATACTTAAATCCTGTTTTAACCTCTATATTATCATGTATTAATACATACACACCACAGAAATAAAAGTTCTTTGGGGTCTTTCAATAATTTTTTAGAGTATAAAGCAGTCTTGAGACAAAAAAGTTTGAGAACTGCAGCCTATAGTAACTAAGAAGGGACTTTTGTTTACTTTGTGCAGGTAGTATGACTGGTACTTTATCTATTTTACTGATTTATATACAGTATCCTCACATAAACCCTCATGAGAACAGGAATTTTGCTGTATCTGCAGCATCTTACACAGTTCTTGGCATGTGGTAGGGGCTTAATAAACGGATGAACGAATGAGAAAGCTAAGATTCAAAGAGATTAAGCAGCTTGAATAAGTCGACAGGTGGGCGATGATAGCTGGCACTCTAACAGATGTTTAGATTCCAAAATAATAAGCCCTCTTCCACACTTAACACTGTTTTCCACAGATAGTCCTAGTTTATCAACATACTTCTCACCTCTTTGTAGTCTCTGCAACAGGATATCATAAGTTCTAGGCACTTACAAGGTGTTGTATGAATGAAATCAATTTTTCTTTACCTATCACAGAAGCAAAAGAAAACACTTTTGGTAGCATTTTCTTAGGGAAAAAAATGAGTGTCAAAAAAACCACTATGGACAAAGTACAAAGGGGAAAAATACTGACAGGGAATCATAGCTTTTAATTCTAGGCTCTAGTTTTGGCTCTGTCACAAATTTTGTAGTGATGGACAAGTAATTTAATCTTTTGAGGCTTAATGTCCTTATTTTTCAAGTGGAGGAAAGAAGCTGGTGGGTTATATATCTCTAAAATTCCCTAATATGTTTAAGATTCTTATGTATCTGTGATTCTTCTCCTTGGAACAAGTTATAAGCAACCTGATGGCAAGGTCCCATAGTGTCAGAACAGTACCTTACAAATGGCAGATGGTAAATGAATATATAAGTAACATTCATATGGACTTTAAGTATATATTGCTTGGGAAAAGAACCATTTTCAAGAAGCAGTGGTTAAAGAAAGGGCTGGAGAGATTTGAGAACCATTAAGCTATCTAATAACAAAAAAAGAAGAAATGTCAAAATACTATTACATTAGAAAGCAGTCTATAAAATGTTATTTAAGATTGCTAATGACTCACAGTGGCATCGATTAATATTAGATCTATTTATAGGCTTAATCATTAATTTTCCTTGAGAAAAGATATTGATTTAATACCTTTTTTTTTTAAAGATTGATTTAATTCTATTACCCTTTTCACTCAATCTGCTTTAATTCGTACAGGCTCCATTAACAGTGTTCTGACTTTTATCATTGATATAAAAAATATAAAACTCTATTTGATAAATCCATCTAATATGAATCTGATTATCATTTTTAAAAAAATGAAAGAAAATGTCAAGCAAACAAGAAATGATTCTTTATAAAGGGATATGGGAAATGCTCACAATAAATTTTTAAAAAAGGATGTAAGGACTGTTTACCTAATACGATTTCAATTTTACTAAAAAAATATGTATATAAGGGGCACCTGGGTGGCTCCTAAAAAAATATGTACACAAGGGATGCCTGGGTGGCTCAGCTGTTAAATATCTGCCTTCGGCTCAGGTCATGATCCTGGGGTCCTGGGACTGAGCCCCACATGAGGCTCCCTACTCAGCAGGAAGCCTGCTTCTCCCTCTCCCACTCCTCCTGCTTGTGTTCCCTCTCTCGCTGTCTCTCTCTCTGTCAAATAAACAAATAAAATCTTTAAAAAAAATTTTTTTTAAATGTACACAAAAAAACCAGAATATATACTGAAGGTTAACAGGCATTATCATTGGTTGTGAGACCGAGAAAAATTTTTATTTTCTTCTTTAAATTTTCCTTTATGTCCAAAATGTTTACAATAAATAGGCAGTTTATATAAGAAAATTTAAGACTTGATTCTCTTTTTTTTTTAAAGACATTATTTTTAAGTAGTCTCTACACCCAACGTGGGGCTCAACCTCACAACCCAAAGATCAAGAGTCGCATGCTCCACCAACTGAGCCAGCCTGGTGCCCCAAGACTTGATTCTTTTTTTTTTTTTTTTTTTTAAAGATTTTATTTATTTATTTGACAGAGACAGAGAGCGAGAGCAGGAACACAAGCAGTGGGAGTGGGAGAGGGAGAGCAGGCTTCCCGCCGAGCAGGGAGCCCGATGTGGGACTCGATCCCAGGACCCTGGGATCATGACCTGAGCCGAAGGCAGACACTTAACGACTGAGCCACTCAGGCGCCCAAGACTTGATTCTTAAAAAGAGAAACAGTAAACCTATTTTAACATGGAGAAACAACCAAACTGTTGGTGAAAGTGTAAAATTCATACAACCCCCTCAGAAAACCATTTGAAAGTGTAACAGTATAATAGAATATTATACTATAAAGTATAATAGAATAAAGTGTAGTAGTAAATAAATAAATAGCATGGAGCGTATGTGTGTGAGAAGATTCTATTCATGTAATGGGATCTTATACATTAATGAGAAAAGAACAGCAAACAAAAAGAACAAACCATTGCTACCTTCAACAACACAGATGATCTTCACAGACATAGATGAGTGAAAAAAGGCAGACAGAAAGGATATATACTACAGGTTTCTAAGCAAAACTAATCTCTGGCACTGAAGTTCAGAATCATAGTTAAATTTGTGGGGAAATGAAGGGAGGGGCATGAGGGAGTTTTCTAGAAGACTGGAAATGTTTCCTTTTTTTCTGATTTTTACTTAGGCATATTCATATATAAAAATTCATTAATTGCACAATCCAAAGCTGTATATTATACAGCTTTACTGTAAATTATACCTCAAATTAAAAAGAAAAAAGTAATAGGCTACCATTTACTGAAAGTCTGCTCTATGCATTACCTCCAGAATAAGACACTTTACTTATCTCTCTCTAAATTGTACATGCTAAAATAAAATAGATCTTCCTTTAATTTCTATCCCCCGGTCCCTGATGCTCCAAAATCAAATAAAATCCCTCTCTTAACTGAGAAGGATTCTAAGAATCTACCCCCCTCCAAGAATTCTCAAATACTCTTTTTTAGGCTAAATATTTCAAATTTCCTTTAGCTACTCTTCACATTATATATACTAAAAACTGTATCAACCAAGGCCCTAGGAATACAGGGAAGGGGAAGGATCACACTGTAATACAGCAGGCTTGTCCATAAATAAATAACAATGATCTTATAAGAGCATAACAGCAGTGGCTAGAAAACTACTAAAATATCATTGGGACATAAAGATAACTTCTTGTGACTAAGATGGTCCATATAGGTCTCATTAAGAAATATACATCTGAGGAGCGCCTGGCTGGCTCAGTCAGTAGAGCACGTGATTCTTGACCTTGGGGTCATGAGTTCTAGCCCCATGCTGTGGGTAGAGTTTACTCAAAAAAATAAAAAAAGTATACGTTTGAGCAAGGTTTTACAGATTACATAAGAGTTATTCAACTAGCAATCTGACTGGAAATAACTTCACTGGGCAAATGCACTGTGATTTACAAAATGCATGGAATAAAGTAAGTAAATCATCCAGTGGTATATAGTAAGTCATAAAACAGGATAAGGCTATGTGCTAAAACATCTCAGTATATTCCAGGTAAAAGATCTGAATATAATGCAAAGATGACTGGATTTGATACGCCTGGTGGTTTTCAATCCACTTTCTACTCCCACACATCCAAGGAATTGACTACAATACTACCATCAGTAATACTGGCTCAATTCAGCAGTAGAGAGAAGTAGGAGAAAACATTTTATAATTTTAAGAAGATAATGTTTGAAAAGAGCTCTTCAGAGGTTTTAAGCAAAGGGGTGACATGATCAGATCAGTATTTCAGAAAGATTACCGGAAGTAATATGAAAAGAGAAGAGCCTGAACTGAGCCTTAGCAGTTATTCAGACTGATCTATATTGAAAAACTTAAGAGAAAATATGCAAGGCTTAAAGACTGGATACATAAGGTGAGGGACAGGAAGAAGCCATTCATGAAAATAAACACTACAGGTTCAAGAAGTAGGTTGGGGAAAGAAAGATGATTTCATAGCTTTGGATATGCTGAATTTACAGGTGTCTGTATACCTATCTAACCATGCATATCCAGTGGCCAATTGGATATGCAGATCTAGAGCTCTGAAAATAAATGTGAAATGAAAACATGAATCTGGGAATTATCTGCATTAACGTAATAATACAGTGGGGCTTGAAATCCCTTGGGGAGAGGATGTAGAGAAGTGACTCTGAAAATATTAAGAGAAGTGTTAAGATTAAATTATGATCTGTATATTCTATTTGGAAAACAAAGACATTTGTGGTATTTTATTCAGTCAAAGAGAAAGTTCTCAAGAAGCTTACCATCCAGTACAGAAGATAAATACACATACGAGATGACTATATTAAAAGGAATATGATATAGTTATAGGGCTGTGCACTACTTATTGTGGGAGCTCAGAAAAGGAGAACTAAGGAGGAACGGTGGATGAGAGTCTGGGAATATTTCCTGGAGGAGGCTCTACACTAGAGCTTAACAGATGAACAACTGACAAACATTTCCTGGTGTATGAAGATGCAAAGTCACATATAGTGAGGATAAAGGTATGCAGGATCTAGAATAGAGTTTATTTGCCATCTTATGAGTAAATCTTTGACACTGAAAAGATTTTCAAGATGAATGGTTAATTTTTAAAGTTTAGGAAGGCAATCCCCTCTGGCTCTTCAAAAAAATTAACCTATGGGTATAGCTAATTCCCAATAAATGAAATGTTGCTGATTCTGATTTAAAATATTTGTTTTTAAATCAGTATAATTTAAAAAACACCAATAAAAATACCTAAAGCAGTTAATGCTAAACCTGCTTCTTCCTTTGTTTATAGCTGTAGTAGGTTTCTGAAATGTTTTAATATAATTTAAATGCTAAAAACGTTGTCACAAAATTATCTATTACATATGAATCTCAAGTTTGTGGTGCAAGTATTCTCCTGAACATTTATAAAGCATACATAAGAAACTGGCAAGGCATGCCCATAAAAATATTGTTGCTAAGAGAAAGCTAAAACATGCAGCACATTAAGAGACACATGACTTGCTAACCTGTACCTCTGAAACAAATAATACATTATATGTTAAAAAAAAAAAAGAAGATAGCAGGAAGGGAAAAATGAAGGGGGGGAAATTGGAGGAGGAGATGAACCATGAGAGACTATGGGCTCTGAGAAACAAACTGAGGGTTCCAGAGGGGAGGGGGATGGGAGGATGGGTTAGCCTGGTGATGGGTATTAAAGAGGGCACATACTGAATGGAGCACTGGGTGTTATAAACTAATGATGTAATGTATGGTGATTAACATAATAAAAAATTACTTTGAAAAAAAATATTTGACTAAATATGGTCAGTTAATTAAGCCATATATGGAAAGGAACAATGACTCAAACTATGTTAGATAAGATTTTGGAGGTGGGTATATCTTAAGTGTTTCATGAATACATATCCAGAGCAACTGCCAATAATAAATGGCTGTGTGAAGACACATTTGTCATTTAATTCCTGGTACAGGCAGCTTTGTCAACTTGAGCTGTAAATTAATTCAACAAACTAGTTCAGGTAAATAAAACAAATGTTTTTATTGAAAAGGAGACCTAGTTATTTTTCTCAGCAAGTTAGCTCAAGGACAAGCTTTGTTTCCCACACTTCTAAAGAAAAAAGCTGCAATCTAACAACAAAGAGTTGAATAAAGGGACTATACAACATTGGCTGAAAAGTAGACAAAATCAGTGGCCTAATGACAACTTTTGGGTGGGGCATGTATAGTTTGAAAAATCATTAAATTTCATTCCTAGAGAAATAAAAACAACTGTGTTAAGCGACTACATAATTCAACTGAGTAAAATCACAACTACAAAATTAGTAGCATTTGAAATAAATTCTAACACTGTAATATTCCTTTTCATGAAACTGGTTTTGTTTAAAATACATAGGCTAGAGCCACACTGTAAGGGATTAATCCAGTTCTGCCACTTACTGGCCAGGTGTTGTTGGATAAATTACTTAACATCCTGTGTGCCACAGTTTCCTCTGGAAAATGAGGGTAATAATAGTACCCACCTCAAAAGTTTACTATGAGAAGTATATGAATTAATATAGAAAGCACTTAGAGTAGTACCTGCCAAATATTAAGTGCTTTTATGTTTGTATTAATACATAATCACCATGCTAAATCACCTCCATTTAAAACTTTTTTTTATATTCTTAACTAAAACTTACTTTCTCGTCCCTCTATAAATTACAAAACAAGGTTATATGCTGGAGACTTTTAGTACCATTTTTGGTAAAAGTCCCACTCACAATTATTGGGTGGGAGGAGGATTAAATGTTAAAAGATGCACTAAGGAAATCTTCAGGATTTCAAACTTCCTTCAAACTTTTATATATAAAAGTTTTAAATAAGCTCATGCATACAAATTATATATGACTCAGAAAAGAAAAGCAAGAGAAAAAGATTTAGTTGTATAAATGTCATTAGAGAACTTAAGTTTAAATGAAATCGTAACCAATTAGTTGAAATGTTTACAATCTGTGCCTAATCATTAGTAACACAATTAACAGACAAATCAATTTGAATATGGAAGTTATCTAAATCAATTTTCACTTCCTGGAAACAATTCTTTAGGACTCTTACTAATGAAAACTTGGTTCTGCTCAACTTCTGATAACAGAAATCTGTAGATATATTAGAAAGTAGTCCATACTCTAAGCACTCAGATTGACACACATGTCAGTGAGTATGCTTAAAGAGGAACTGAACTAAAGATATCCAAGCAAGTATTTGTCTATTTTAAAGAAAACTGAATTTGGACTATCAAAGGAGGTTTATACAAGAAAAAAAATGAAGAACTCTAAGCAGTACTCTCATATTGAATAATAAAAAAATAAATACCTTGGTCTTGCATTAAGATGGGCAAATAATGAGCATGTATAATCTTAGGAGTCATCTAGTATATTAGTTATGAAAACAAGTAACTAGTTCAGTACTGCATTAACTTTATTTTTTTTTTTAATATTTTTTACCTCTGAAACAAATAATACATTATATGTTTTTTTTTTTTTTAATTTAACAGAGAGAGAGAGAACACAAGCAGGGTGAGCTGTAGGCAGAGGGAGAGGGAGAAGCAGGCTCCCCATCGAGCAAGGAGTCCAATGTGGGGCTCAATCCCAGGACCCTGGGATCATGACCTGAGCCGAAGGCAGACACTCAACTGAATGAGCCACCCATGCTCCCCCAGTACTGCATTAACTTTAAAAATATTTTTGGCTTTCTACTCTTATCATATAAGCAGATAGGAACTCTAGATGTAAAAAAAACAAAAAAACAAAAAAAAAACTTGTCTTCATAATAAATCATATATTCAAATGACAAAACGATCGGGACAATAAATTTAAAACACAGATTATACGCAATGCTGGAACATGGGAAATTCTTCATTTGGATTAAGAAAAGTTCAGGCTTACGTACATATGGCATCCTAGAGAGAATAAAGGAGACACATATCTGACAAAGAGAAGATCCAATATGTATTTGTGAACTGAATGAACTAGACAGGGCAAAGAGACTACAAAACATCTGAAAAAATGTTTTTTGAGACCAAAAAAAAAGTTTCTAGGGGAAAAATAATCTAAGTACTGCCTGAACATTCATGCCTCATCCAACAAGTACTACGTATTTGAAAGACAACACTAAAAACTGGAAACTATAAATATTCAAAGACTGAAATATAGCCTTATCCTCTTATTCACTGTTATTTCCTTTAGTGATAAAGCTCTATAAAGTAGTAAGTTAAACCTAGATCTTTAGAGGCCAACACTTTTATTTGGGAACTTAGGGAACAGCATTTCTTCTAGAGTTTAAAATCCTTAGGGATCTAAAAAGAACTGAATTTCAGGATCACTCTCTCGCTAATAATTTTTATTGATTGCCTACCATATATAATGCATTCTGGTGAATACAAGGAAGAACACTAAAGAATATATTGTTTCCTTTATGCACAGTGCCCGGCACACAGGAACTATAAAATAAATACATATAAAATGAATCAAAACAAAATGTTAACTTCTCCTTAATGAGTAGGCATTTATTACCTAGTGTGTGTATGTGTACATAAAACTGTGCTAAGTACTGTGCGAGACTTGCTGCCTTTTATTGTTTCATGTGTTCCTGTCTTTTCTCCCAACTAGATGACAGTTCCTTAAGAATAGGAAATGCCTTATATACCCCACAATACCTAACAGAGCCACCCAATAAATTTTTGTTAATGAGCTAAAACAGAATCCTTATAATCTATAATTAGGAAAAAAAGCAGACAAAACAGAAAAATAATAAGCAATTTTAAAAATATAGCATTAATCAAGAAAAAGTATGGGAGTAGAGATGAGTTAAAGAAAACTTTTTGGAGTAAATAAATCTTTGGCCAGGTTTCATTAATGTCTGAGCGCTAGACAGGAAAGTAGTTACAGGTTGCTGTTTTCCTTGTAGTCTTTTATCAGAAGCGGTCACACACTGACCTGGAGGGGTTTAATCAATGTATATACTAAGAAGAAAATAATTTAGTTTCAGGAGAGGAAATAAAAGCTTCTACTTAATATTTCTATTAAATCAAAAAAATAGCTTACAAAAATATGTATAACATGATACCATTCTTGCCATAGATATACCTAATGAAGGGTCTGGAAGAATATGTGCCAAAATGTTAATTAACACAAGTCAAAGTCATTGAGTTATTTTCCAAAAATGTCTCTATAGTGAGGACATAAAATTCTTACGGCTTTCCAAAACAAAACAAAAAAATTCACATACTTGTTATTTTTCTTGATGAGTTTCTTCAGTGTCCAGCAAAGTATGTGGCCGATAAAGAGCAGGAGATTCTTCGTTAACTCAGAAAGTATTTACTGAGTGTCCAGTTCAGCCACTATGCTAGTTGCTAGAAATATACTGGTGAAGTATATAGACCAGATTTCTGTACTCATAGAGCTTAGAGTCCAGCAGGCAAGACAGATAACTAAACAAACAATAGCAGAAAGAGGTATAATAAACGCTATGCACATAACTAGAGTACTTAACCTGAATTTGGGAGAAAGAGGAGAAATCAGAATTTCTGAGGGTGGTATCCAAGAATTTCCACTTTAAAGAAATTCCCCACCTAATTTGTAAAAACAGACTAGATTGAAAACCTCTGATATCCAGGGTAACTGCAGCTAGAGATAAACAATGCACAAGCGCCATTTATACAATGGGATCAGAAAAGCCTATGTCAAAACTGGAGGACCGGGTGCCTGGGTGGTTCAGTCGTTAAGCGTCTGCCTTCGGCTCAGGTCATGATCCCAGGGTCCTGGGATCGAGTCCCACATCGGGCTCTCTGCTCGGCAGGAAGCCTGCTTCTCCCTCTCCCACTCCCCTTGCTTGTGTTCCTGCTCTCGCTATCTCTCTCTCTGTCAAATAAATAAATAAAATCTTTAAAAACAACAACAACAACAACAAAAAAAAACTGGAGGACCATCAGTATTTAAGAAAGGGGAGACAAAATAAAAGGAAAGAAAAAAATGTGTTAGTAGGCAAAAATCCAGAAAGAGAAGGCAGTATGGAAGAAAACACAACGTGATAAGCCAAATGCCCCACATTTTGGTGCTCCTTAATAACACACTAAATAAAACACGAGATCAAAGGTAAGATGATAAACCCTATTTAACAATAAAATCCAACCAATTAAATAAAATATATTCAGAAATCAAGACAGGATGATCAAAGGACTCATAAGTAAATCAAAAAGAATCTAAATATTATAAATTCTAACAGACTAGAAATATTAATACAGCTAACAAAATGAAAGGAGGGGAGAGAGGACAAAAATGGATGAGTGCTGATATGCTAATCTTTCTTATAGAATAGTCAAATCTTTCTAAAATTGGAATGTGGTCTTTAAAAAAAATCTTATGTCACCGTATTCATAGACTATTTTCTTAATCTTAAAGGAACATTTAAAGAGATACTCCCTCTAGTTGTAAAGAAAATTTAATCTAAAATTCAACCATTACTTCAGTCTTCAGTTGTTTTCTTTAGCAAATTAAAGCAAAACTAAATTTAACACTTTTTAATTAAAATAGTATATGCAATATGTGTCCTTTTTAATAAAAGTATGTCAAATGGTCTGCACAGAGAGACCCTAAAATAATGTTCCCTAAATGATGGTAAGTTATGGATAATTAACATCCATTGGGCAATTATTACTACTCTTTTTTTTTTAGCATACAGCACAGTGCCTGGCTCAAAATTAAAGAGCCAAATCCTGCCTGCAACTCAGTCTAATCAGAAATAAACAAATGCATAGATAAAAAATCTCAAAACGACATAATCTTTCTAAATCTCAAATTCTCCTCTGTATTTTAGTATGCATGGATTACTTTAGTATATACATTTTATGAAACCTCAAAAATGTTGAAATTTTAAAAAATATGTATATGTATATAAATAAATTCAAATTGAAGAAAAGGGGAGAGGTTTGGGAAGAGAAACAGATTTTTTTGTCATGCCCATGACATAGATGCGGGGGGGGGGAATTGCAGAGAAGAAACAGGCTAGGTCTGGAAACTATATCCCTGCATCCCTTTCAGAAAGCAAAGAGCAAAAATATTATCTGACAGGCTGAGAACCTGATACTTGTTCTGCCATATTCGGATATGCTTTGGCAAAAAACATCAAAGATGACGTTAACAATATATAATTCTGAGTCCTAGGAGAGAAAATTTAAAAAAAAATCTATTTGGTTATTATAATCAAATATTATTTTCCATTTTAGACTACTAAGCTATTCTATATTTCTGGGACCACTGACGGAGGAGTTAAGAAAGCAGGAGTTAATATTTCCAAGTCACAAAATAAGAGGGTCACCAAACATTCAAATGGAGAGCAGACGGGGATAAACAAAAACAAATGAGCAAAGATGTAATTGATTTTCAAGTACTTTGCTGAAAAGTAAGAAAGAAATAAAGTTACTAGTAAGCAAAGTAGTTAAGCACAGTACTAATAGGAAGCAACTGTTAAATATTTACTAATATAAATTGAGGGATATAAAATGCCACAAAAATTATTTTATTTTATTTTTATTTATTTTTTTGTCTTTTTTTTAAAGATTTTATTTATTTATTTGAGAGAGAGAGAATGAGAGACAGACAGCATGAGAGGGAGGAGGGTCAGAGGGAGAAGCAGACTCCCTGCCGAGCAGGGAGCCCGAGGCGGGACTCGATCCCGGGACTCCAGGATCATGACCTGAGCCGAAGGCAGTCGCTTAACCAACTGAGCCACCCAGGTGCCCAAAAATTATTTTATTTTAGTTTGCTGTTATGGTAGGTAGGCTCTAAGATGGCAAAGATCTCTGCCTCATGGTAGTCACAACCTTGTGTAAATTCCTCCCCTTGAGTGTAGGCTGGACTTGCTTCCAACAAACTGGACAGGGTAGAAGTGATGGGATGTCATGTATGTACTCTCTCGTCCTCTCTTGGATCACTCACAACCTGGGAGCATACAAATGCCATGTCAAGAGGCAGTCCTGGTAAGAAGACCATGTGGCAGGCAAGCAAAGCCTATCAATAACCATGTGAGTTAGCTTTGAAGTGGATCCCTACTTACCCACCCCCCAAGCCCAGTTAAACCTTCACATAAGACTGCAATCCCAGCCAACAGCTTGAGGGCAATCTCATGTGATATCCTGAGGCAGAAGCACCTAGATAAGCCCCACCCGAATTCCTGAACCATAGAAAATATGAGATAATAAATGTTTATTATTTTAAGTTTAGAGGTAATTTGTTACGCAGCAATAAACAGTGGCTACATTACCAGATTGGGGATGAAAGTAAGAGGTATTTATACCAATTTTCATTGCTTCAGCCTGTGTGTATCCAAACATCATGCTCCCTTCTCTACTTAATCTCTAATTTGTCATTTCTCCTATATTTCAACTCCTTTTAAATGCTATCAAGTGGTCCTTTACACAAAGAGTTATCTAAATTATCTAGACCTATCTCTCCATTTTCACAAAGTAAAAACTTTAATCACACTGGACCACCTCCATTTCTTGAATATGCCAGAACAATCTGAAATTATAACTTCAGAATAAGTAAGTAACAATCTCCTGGTAATGTGCCAGTGAGTACATGTTTGATGAGTCAAAAGGTACAAAAGAATAACCTTCTAACTAAGTAGAGCTATCCTAATAAATAAATTTGAAAACCCCTATTATTCCTACAATATTTACTTCTGAGGAGGGAGGGCATATGAATAGCAGAAAGAAAAATAATCAGCTTTTATATATTACTTTGCATTGAGGGAAAGGGAAATGCATGATTTTCTACTGTATAATATATTCATTAAATAATTTTCCCCAAAATGTTATAAAAAGATGCTAGTACTTTTACATTTACATAAAATAAAGTTTTTATATTCCTTCAAATGCAGATCTCTATCTAGTCAAGAGAAAATAACAAGGCAGAAATAAGAATACCTAAATCTTCAATTTGCCTCCTGAAACAACTGTCGGTATGGAGCCCTTCTGAAAGCAATTTATCACAAAAATTTACTGTTGTATTTCCCAAATTGTTTCCATGAAACTACTAAAAAAGTTAATAAATGGTTTCTGACAAAAATGTTCTTAAAAACTTCTAAAAATTTAGGAAATACTGGATTAAACCTTTCTTTACTAGTACTTGTCAACAAGTCCCTTTTCCCAATAAAATCCATTTTTATCACCAAAATCTATTTTTATGTCCAAGCTGCGGCATTCAGTCTGGGGCTACTGTCCCATACAATCCATCTGAAATATAATAAATGAGTGTACCACTGCTCTGTAAATTCCAAGAGCCCCTCAGATATAATTAATCAATAGTGAATTAGTATTTTCATAATTTTATACTATTTTGCATCTTTAGGACAAAAACTTTGTATGCAGATTTTATGCACCAATAACTACATGGAACCAAGAAACTTCTGAAAGATCTTTTTATTATTTACCTATACTAGACATTCAATGATTAACATGGCTGACTCAATACATTACAAATGAGATTTTCATCTTTGGGGATGATTCTCCAGTTATCTAAAAGACTCTGACACATGGGTATTTCTGACAGAAAGACCAGAGGCTACAAAATTTTGCTGAGGCAAACATGACACTAAAGAGTCTTTGGATAAAACCCGATACTAACCATCCTAAAGAAACATATTCTTAGGTGCCACCTCAAAAAAAGATGGTTGATAGGAGGGGGTTGAGTCCAGGTGCCAAGAAAAAGTAACCTGATGATGAAATTTCGTTTCTTTTTGATCATAAGACTTAACTAAGGCAGTTTGGGACTTTATAACTTCTCTGGAAGATAAATGGTACCCCTGGAGTAATGGCTGAGGTACTGCTGGATCCTATAGATTGCTCCTCAATTTAGTCTCCTTTTAACCATCTTAAGCCTTCATTTCTTAGGCTTTCCCCAGCTTATGTTAATGTAACTAGAGTTAAATCACTCTCTCCCATTTTCTGTAACATATAAACTTATCTGTCTTAACATACTTAAAATACTGTGTTACTATTACTTTCCCATATGTACTATCTCTATATTCACTTTCTTCTCATGTCTCCACTATACTATGAGCTCTCAAAGCCAAGGATCCCATTAAGTATTCATAATACAGTATCTAGAATACATCAGATAGTAATCAAATGTGAAACGGAGGAACCTACAAGTATGATTTAGCTTCATTGGTAGGACTCAGAAATAGGTTGCTGATTCTTTGTTACCTGTAGTTGACTGTACCAGAGAAATTAATACTACACGAAGAGTGGTTGCAAAACATTTTGAAATCTTATGTTAGGGGGAATAATACCTTCCCTTTTCAAATATTTTATTTATTTATTTGACAGAGAGAAAGACAGCGAGAGAGGGAACACAAGCGGGGGGAGTGTGAGAGGGAGAAGCACGTTCCCCATTGAGCAGGGAGCCCGATATGAGGCTCGATCCCAGGACCCTGGGATCATGACCTGAGCCGAAGGCAGACGCTTAACGACTGAGCCACTCAGGCACCCCAATACCTTCCCTTTTCATACATGAAAAATGTGTAACTGATACCAAGAGTTCTAGTATCTACAAAGTATTAAACTATCTTGGGAGTTAAATGTATGAATGAGTGATATTCATGATATGGTCATTCAGAAACATCACTTTCTTCGAAGCAAAAAAGATGACTAGAACTAAGTAAGATCATACCAGTGTAAAAATAAGGTACTATTTTAGCAGCCCTTTCACTGGCCATCACTGCTGCTCTTGAAGGTTCACACCCTTTTCACCCGTGTCCCCTAATCAGATAGCAGGAGTTCCAAGGAAGAAGACTCCAAGCAAATAACTTCATTTTCACTTCCCTAATACCTGTCATTAATGAAACCTACACTTTCCAATTGCACCACATGCATATATGATCCCCTCCCCTCCCCTGTAGTGAGAAAATAAACCAAAACTGCTTTTAAGTTTCCTTAAAACACACACACAAAGAAAAAAACCCCAAAATTATATAACCAATAGCATGCAATGTTTTGTTAAAATAACATTAGCATTCTAGCATAAAACTACTGCCACAAAAGGAATTCCTTCCACTAGTAAGACAGACTCCCAATGCACATAAGGTTCTTAGTAATTTAGCTACTGTGGTAATAAAAGCAGCCAAGAAGACAGTACTGAAGACAAAGTGAAAGCCAGCTAGTTGTTTTTTTTTTTCCTTTCTTTTTTGGAGTGGTGCCTTGCATTTCACTGAAAGTCTAAAAGCTCAGTCTTGACCATATAAGGCTTTGGGATTCCCATGGATGGAAATGCCTAGGCAACAGTCAAATCTAATAACCCTAAAATACATGAAACATAGGTACTAAGCTACCATGACAGCGTTCTTACTTTTTTTTTTCTAGTTTCACTTATATTCTTGCAGATAATCCTAAAAGTGTTCCTGCAAAACATTATGATCAAATTCACAAAGTTAAAACATATAAAAAAGAGTATATATAAAATCATGGAAATTTCCTTAAAAAATACTTTTGATGGATATCTTCCTATAGTCTGTTACACATTCCTTTATCATTTTAAATAAGTACAAAAAAATGTAATTTTATTTTTCTCTATCAACCCATTATGATATCAACTATTAAAATCTGATGTTACACAACAATGTTCTTGTAGCCAATAGTTTATGCAGCTATAATGATACTTAAAATGCTTTACGGGGATCATTTTTGCTTTTAATAGGTTTCTGCCTTCTATCTTGCTTTTATCTATCACCTCTTGAAACTATCTGATAATTTCCTATCTTCATTTTAATTTGTAGCTCTTAATTTGCCAAACACTAAAAAAAAAATTGAGCCTAAATAAGAGCACATAGAAACTGTGTGAGGACTTCTCCTTAGTAAAATAAAAATACTCACGCTTAAGTGTGTAGATTCTGCAACGTCTGTTTCAGTTTTATGAGTAATGCTTATTTTCCAGTTTTTTATGTTATAAAGTTCCCAATATGAAAAAATGTATTGAAGAAACTATGACCTACCTATAAAATGTAGAAGGCTGACCAAGTGACATCAAAACTGACAACTGCTGGAAAAAACTAGAACTGATAAATGTTATTGGCAATGTTTTCTTTGCACGGATGTGATTAAAAAGAACAATCAAGTGACACAACTGGTGCTGATCATTTCAGAGCTCCTGGAAAAAAAGGTGGTGACCCCAAGAAAATGATCAAAGACCCTGAGATAACAGTTCACTTTTCTATTATTTATCTTTTATTTACAGCTTTGCATGCTCATGTCTTTAGAATAATAAAATATACGATGACTTACTTTGCAATTTAATTTTCAAGAATTCAAGAACAAAAAAAAGGAAAAGTAGAAGTAGTTCATTTTATAGAACTTAGCAATATGCAAACCTCAGTGGAACACTCATGTCTGATACATATAGAAGTATATTCTGATACGGCTATTTCATGTTAATAAGAGAACAAATTATACAAATAAGACATGTACTTAAACCCCAAAGCTCTATTTTGTCACAATAATAAACTTCCTCTCCCAGAAAACATCTTTCAGAAGACCAAAACCAGTTTGTGGACTTTAATACTCCTCACCAGCACTGCTACACTATTCAGGTCTTTTCCAAAACTACTGAATATCATTAGGTACAATATGCTTAGCATACAAAGGAAGATCATTTAATATAGATGGTCATGAAATAGATGATTTTAAGGGATCCAAACAGGAAATAAGATGATCTTTTTTGTTGTTGTTGTTGTTTTTAAAGATTTTATTTATTTATTTGACAGAGAGAGAGACTGCCAGAGAGGGAACACAAGCAGGGGGAGTGGGAGAGGAGAAGCAGGCTATCCACTGAGCAGGGAGCCGGATGCAGGGCTCGATCCCAGGACCCTGGGATCATGACCTGAGCTGAAGGCAGACGCTAAATGACTGAGCCACCCAGGTGCCCAGATGATCTTTATTTAATATGGCAAGTGTCGGATTTTCTAGGATCTCAGAAAACAGGAATAGCCTAGAGGAGTCAGGGCTTCTAGGAGAAACCTAATCTATGTTTTTAAGGGTAAAGAAATGGGGAAGGCTAAAACAACTTTCCTAAAAGGGGGAAGCAGTCTACTGGATAGAGAACATTTGGTACTGTTGAAGGATCACAAAGTATAAGGGATGGTAGGTGATTAGGGAGCACTAACTAGAAATGAGAGGGGGAGACTAGCTAGCCTCATACACCAGGCTAAGGAGACTAAATTTACTATGCACAACAGTATTTGTCAAAAATGAGTAACATGAGGGAATCCCACTAAAAGGAAAAGAAAAAAATTCCCACGGCCTTCCCTAAAATTGAAATTATTTTTATTATGCTATTTAAACAGCTATGGACATAAACCTAGGCCTTTATACATGCTGTAGTACATACATAAGCCAAAACAAATTTATAAATTTTCTCACCACTTTTTTCTTTAGTTTATAAAGAGGGCTGTGATGTCATTTGGTTGGGAATTGACCCCCACCCGTTACAAACATGACATTTTCATTAAATCCATCCAGATCTTTCCTCATTTGTCTACGACTGTTAAATCTGTTGTATTTGGCACCAAATCCAACAGAAATAAAATGTATGCAACTAAAATGAAGAAGCAGTATTCAACTGCAAGATAGTTGTTTGTCTACCCATCTATCTAGCTACTCATGTTCATACAGTTTAGATTATCTTCACAATGAAAACTCAAGAATTAAAACATTCTTGTTGATATAGAGATCAAGAAGAGAAGAGTTTTAAGAATGCCTTCTAAATTTCTGGCTGATAGGCTGAAGTGGAGAATGATGCCACCACTTCCAAATGTCACCTCTAAGATCTCAGAATGATGAAATTCCCAGGAAGCGTACACTACCCTACCCTCCATCACTTTCTCCCTCTTTTGACTGAATCTCTCTCTCTTTTTTTTTTTTTGGTCCTCACTGTGAATTCCTGATTCTTGACCCATTCTAATTCTTTCCAGTCTACCTTCACAGGCTTTACTTGCCTATTTTCTATTTCAACTATCCATTCACCACCCAAGAATTCCTTATAACTCTTGTCAATCTCCAGGGCTGAACAACACCATCCCCTTGCTTTCTGTGCTCTAATGCAGATGCTGTTGGAGCAATGCTAGAAAAATCATGAAGCCACGTGGATATGGTCCACTACAACGTCACCCTAACCTCATTGTAATGTTCCACTAACAGATCAGTCTTTTGCCTGAATTCCTGTCATGCTGGTTGTATTTACCACTCTAAATCTTCTCCAGTCTCCTTAAGATCCAATTGATATTAAATCCTACTGCTCCATGACGCACTTATACTATCAAGGAAACTGAAATGGTCAACAGCAACTTTCTAAGGATAGTACTCCTTTCACGTTAGAAGTTCCTACATCTTCACACCCTCTTTGTTTCCTTTGGTTTGGAGGAAGAAATGTCTTACCATTCCTAAACAAAATTCCTAATGACTTCTCACACTTCTCACTTTTCTATGTTTATGTTTTTTCAATATTTTACCCAATGCTTCAGCCGAAGTGAACTACTTACTAGTTCAATTCTTATCCTGGTATTTCTTCTAATGCTGTATCTTTCTTCTATCATGCTTTCCCTACTCCTCTGCCTAGACGACCCCCCACATTCTTTCTATTCCTCTAGATCCTAAAAGCTACATAAAACCTAAAAATGTTTCTTCATACCACCTTCCACATAAAACACTCTCCCTCTTTTCCTCCACATTTTATTATGAATATGTTCGAACACAGAGCAAAGTTGAAAGAATTTTACAGTGAATACCTATGCACTCACCATCTAAATTCTACTATTAACACATTACTACCTGCTTTGGCACGTAACTATTTATCTTTATTCATCTGTTAATCCAGCTACTTTGAAATGTACCAAAAAGTAAACCAGTAGAAATTAGTATAGATAATTACTAAATTACCTCCTAAATAGTTCAGCATGTGTATCATTAAGTAGAGTTCAATAATTGTTTAGTTTTCTTCTGATACAACATTTACATACTATGGAATGCAGGGATCTTAAATGTACACTTGCTGTTTTTTAACCAATGCATAAACCTGTGAAACCGAAACCCCTATCAAGATTTAAAACACATCATCACTACAGAAACTTCTTTCATGTCCCTTTCTAGTCAAACTGCTCCTCCAACCCCCCAAGGCAACCATTATTCTGGCTTTTTTCCCCACCATAAACAAGCTATTGCCCTTCTTAAATTTCATGTAAATGGAGTCCTAGAGTAGATCCTTATTTTGTAAAAGGCTTCTTTAAGCAAAATGTTTATGAGATTCATTCATGTAGCTGTGGCTATTAGTAGTTTGTCCTTTTTACTGCCAAGTAAGTATTCCCTTGTATGGCTACATCATAGTTAATCCATTCCTTTACTGATGACTACCTGGACTGTTTCCACTTTTCAACTACTAGGAATAAAGCTGCTACGAACATTATGTACAAGTCTTTTCAGAACATATGTTTTTATCCCTCTTGGGTAAACATTAGGAGTGGAATTTCTGGGTAGGTGTATGTTTACGTTTATAAGAATTTGATAAACATTTTCCCAAAGTAATTGTACCAATGTACATCTCCACCAACAATGAGAGTTCCAATTGCTCCACATCCTCACCAACATTTGATGATGTGAGTTTTTATTCATTTAGCCACTCACTGGGGTAACATCCTGTTTAATATAATTGGCATCTTATTCTATATAATATTACTTATGTATGTACTTGCCTTGCCTCTATTAGACTATAAACTTCCTGGGGTTACAAATGGTGTTAGCTCTCTTTTTTCCCCTACAATGTTTATAGCAGAGTGCTCTGCACATGTTGGAACAAGTATCAGTTTAATTGAACTGCTTAATAAAATTTCTTTGTCCTTCCTGTTCTGGATAAGCCATTAAAAAATTAAAAATTAAAAATTAAAAAAAACAACAACACCAAAAGGCAGATCTGTGAAATGAGGCTACAGAAAATCAAGGGTTGGTACCCTCCAATTTTATCCTAGTCCTCTGCTAAACTATGAAGCAACCCTAAAACATTTATTATGTTGATTATCCACAACAGTGTCACATCTAGATACAAACATATGGAAACATACAGAAATAGAATGTAAGCTCCATAGAAACTCCACAAGTGAAGGGATTTTTGTCTGCTTTGTTCATTGATGTGTCCTAGTGCCTAGAACAGTGCCTATGCCTACTGCATAACAGGAACACAAATACATAAGGAAAATATTTATGTTGAATATGCACAACATACACATTTCCATAAATGTGCCTTTTAAATTAATAGCAGTGAACTTATATAATGAACAAAGCTTCTTACAGCTACAGCTTTAACAGCTTTAACCTTAACACCCACGAACATATCCTTCCAGACATAGATTTAGGTTTCTATCTGGGATTTTAAAATAGTTTCCAAAGTTTATCTTCCTACAATCTGAAATGGTTATTTTCTTTAACTTAAGTATATGACTCCAGGAAGCATACACACTGAATTTTAAGAGAAGGCAGCTCCTGAATAGTCACTGGAGATGTACCAAATCAAGCTGGCAATTAATGAGATGTCCTTCCTGTACCTTAGTATAGAAGGATTGCCCACCTATTAAAAATCTTAATCTAACCACTCACCTGTGTATCTATACAACAAATAAAATAGGGAGAGAGATTTCCAAATGTGCACTTCTATTCAAACCTTAAGATGAAGTCTTTGAAATGGGTCATTGTGAAAAGAACTCCTCAGACCATTAAACATTTCCTGCATGTCTAGCAATCAGTATCCCAGGTACTAGGTGCTAGGTGCTAGGGCTACAAAGACAAAATTAGGGGACTTATATTTTAGTGGAAGAGACAGTGAAGTAAATAAACAATTATAGAACTGCTGTAGAAAAAAAGCAAGATGTCAAGGACAATACCCAAGAGTGCTCTATATCAGGAAAAAGTTAGGATAAGCTTCTTGGCAGAATTGACTGCCTGAGATACTTAACTGCATGAGCTAGAAAAATACGGGTCATCTCTGAAGGAAAAACTCAGCAGTAGTCATGCTTCAAGAGCCAGTTTTCTCTAGAGCAACTGATCCTCTTCAGGAGGGTTCCTATAGTTACTGAGGGACAACTGAAGGACATTTGGGTTATTGACATGACAGCTGAAGGGCATTTCATTTGTTTTCAGTTCTAGGTGATTACAAATAAAGCCACTATAAAAATCTGTATACAGGTTTTTATGTAACCATATGTTTTCATTTCTCTTGAAGAGACAAAAAAAAGTAAGCTTGCTTTAATATGCTCCTCACTTCTTGGAGTCATTACTAAAAAAAAAAAAAATTCATATATATGTGTGTATATATATATACATATACATATATATGATAACTGCATAGCTTCCTTAAAGGTAACTACTACCATGCAGTGATAATAAAAGCTATTTACTATCTGAATCTGCCAAAAAAGAATAAGAAAAAGGAGCAAAATAAAAATTAGATTAAGATCTAAAGAGAAGCTACTCAATTTTTAAATTCAATCATTCAACAATTTACTGAGAATTCACTATGAACCAGGCACTGTGATATGCGATAAATGTTTGGGCTTCAATGGCAGACAAATAAACAAATAAATGCATAATCACACACTAAGAGAAGTATGAGAGAACAAGGTGCTAATAGGGAAAGATAGTTTTGAGGAGAATAAGGAAGTCAGTGAAGGTTTCCATCAGGAAGTCACAAAGCTTAATGAACAGGAGTTAGCCAAGGGGTGGAGAGACTGTTACAGGCAAAGGGATGGAGGCATGGAAGAACTTAGTGTGTATATTTGAGGGTCTGAAGGAAGTGTAGCTAGAATACAGATGAACAAGGGGAAGAGACTACAAAAGTCAACAGATCTTGAGATCTTGGGATCTTCTTCCCTACCAAGTTTGTTCAGCTTGGATCAACTACTTTATATACCTGACAATTCCTGAAAATTGAGAGAGACAGAGAAATTCAAAGCAAATTAATCTAACAAAGAACATCATTTCCTCTGACTTCAACTGTTACTGATAATACAGTACCAACATTTAAGGTGAAAATTTGACATTTCCTCTTAAGCCCTTTTGTTAGTTGCATTTTATACATCATTTTTATTTTATTTTTAAGGATTTTATTTATTCGACACAAAGAGATAGTGAGAGAGTACAAAGCAAGGGGAACGGCAGGCAGGCAGAGGGAGAGGGGGAAGCAGGCTCCCCACAGAGCAAGGAGCTCAATGTGGGGCTTGATCCCAGGACCCTGGAATCAGGACCTGAGCTGAAGGTAGCCGCTTAACTGACTGAGCCACGCAGGCACCCCATACATCATTTTTATACATCTGGTATTTCTTTTAATACAATAAATTGGTCCACTTTTTAAAGCAAATACTAGATTTTTGAAATCTTTGATTCTCAAATTGAAAAAAAAATAGCATGATTATTATTTTAGAATTACAAAATTCAATTCAGCAGGCATTTATTTACCTGATACTCAAAAGATGGGTTTACAAAGACATAAAAAAAAAAAAAAAATGCTGAATTTTCAAAGTAACTTTTTTTGAAAGTCTTGCTTCCATGCTGTTTAACTTATGAAGTCATTTAAACTGACTCTACCAAAAATACCAATCAAATAGAACCTAAATTTTTGTATTATTCTAAATGCTACAATCTGGATCTTAATAAATTCAGCCCAAATTTCATGCATATATGCTATCTTTTATCTATTTTGCTCATTACAATTAACTCTTTGAGAAAATTAAAGTAAATATAAACACAATCATTAATTCACAGCTCTTCAAAATAATCAATGTGAAACCACACTACAAATTATTACTGTCTAGCTAAGTCATTTTCCCCTCTACTCAAAAACTCTGCCTCTCCTCCCATGCAACATTAGATATTTTCCCCTAAAAATCTGCTTGTGTTTATCATCTACAAACAGGGAAGTAATTGGTTTTATGTAAAAGTTCTGTTTCTTCCCAATTCTCCTGGACAACAATAAAATACCATTTCTATGTAGTAATTAAATAGAAAGAATGTTCCTGAATGACTAAGGTCATTCAGATACACTCACTCTGTATCCCCAAATAGATTAAAAACTCAAAACAGATACGTCCCATTTGTGCCCCAATACCTAACATAAGGTCTGAAACTGAGTAGTTACTCAAATAATTAGCTCTCTTTCCCTTTTGGTGAGAAAGGCTGTGGTAGGTACCTTCACATATACCATCTCATTTCATCCCGGGAACCCTGCTGCAGAATATTATTCTTGCTTAACAGACTCTGAAGGGGAAAGGCCTCAGACAGATAAGTAGCTCATTCCAGGGATAGAAGTTCTTCCCTTTACGTTTTACTAGCTCTTAAACACCTATACCACTCTATAACATTTTATTAAGCAACTGGCTGTTTAATAAACTTTAATATCTGCAGATATCACTTGCTCCACATTCAACTTTTTGAAAGGCAACAGCTCTAGATACTTTAGAGGGGCCAAACAAAATTATGTGGTATAGAAGTAAAGCAGAAAGCAAGGTGAGAGAACTATTGTTTGACCCTTTAAGACACATTGAAGCATCTTCACTTGGCCTGAAGTGAATACCAAGATCACACAAAAGTTCAAATACAAATACAAAAACATTTCTAAAAACCTAAAATAGCAAAATTCATGTTTGAGAATCCACTTTAACATGTTCTACTGTAATTCAATTCACAGATGGCTTGGCTAATCTTTCGTCCAGCTGCCATGTTCCTAAAATAATCTTTCTTTACTAATTCATGTTTTACCAGAGCTATTATTTTCCTGCTTAGTATACTTAAAACACTTTCAAACAACTTTTTATAGGCCGTTACGTAAAATTCTATATAAACATTCTAACAAAATAAAATTGAAAAGCCCACTAATTCAAAGACAGCATCACTAGAGCTTAATAACACACAATAACGGTAACAATTGAGAACCAGAGCTATATAAAGAAAAGTTTCTCAAATATTTTATCCTAGTATCTTTTTCCTTTCTCTTTTTTTTCTTTTTGAAGGAGAGGCATACAGTACCTTTTATTCTAAATCTTCTTCCCTGACTTCCCAACAATCATTTTCCAAGCTTACATCATCCACATTTTATAAAAAAGGAAACAAGCTCAGAAGAGTTATATAAGAACAGAGAGCTAATAAATGGCACAGGAAAGATTTATACCTAAGACAGAACCAGTGTTCTTTTCCAGCTACCATCCCTCTCTTGCAGTGTTAAACTTAACTCATTATTTGTTATCTGGTATATGTTTATGTAGGTTTTGCTTCATTCTTTTTTCTTTTTTTTTTTTAAGGGGGGAGGGGTAGGAGGAGGAGAGAGAGAATCGTTAAGCAGGCTCCACGCCCAGTGTGGAGCCTGACATAGGGCTCGATCTCACAACCCTGAGATCATGACCTGAGCCAAAATCCAGAGTTGGATGCTTAACCGGCTGAGCCACCCAGGCGTCCCGAGTGTATGTATTTTTACTTATGATTCTGAATCAAGCATTTCCTATAGAAGAAGCCATTAAAATAAATTATGAAACAGATTCATTTATACATATTTTAAAAAATTTACATAACCTACCATAATATATTGAAATGCTAAGAATTATCCACGCCATTACATTCAACTGAAAGGGGGTGATGATATGTGTACAAAACAAGTGAGGCTCCAGTAAAACAGACTCCTGTTTCAAGTGGGCAATAGGGCTGGTACAACACTTTGAGAGCAATTTGGTAATGTGTATAGTAAGTGCTTTCAAATATTCCTTCATTTTGATCCAGAAGATTCAGTTCAGAGAAGCTATGCTTAAGAAATTACCCTACTTACACAGAAAAAATTCTTACACATTAAAATGCACATCAAAATATGAGAGTGCCAGAGTAAGCACACAATAAATATTTACTGGTTGAATGAATAAATGAAAGAATGAGTGAGCTATGAATAATGAAAACCTAGAAAAAGAATTGGAATGGTTAAGAAAATTATAAACATCAAATGAATATTATTCAGTGGCAAAAATTAAGAAAAATTAACTATACAGTAAGTGGGATTAAAAAAGTATCTATAGGGGCACCCGGGTGGCTCAGTTAAGCGACCAACTCTTGATTTCGTTTCAGGTCATGATCTCAGGGGCGTGAGATGGAGCCCTGCATTGGGCTCCATGCTGGGCTTAGAGGCTGCTTAGGATTCTCTCTCCCCTCTGCCCCTCCCCCTTCCCCCCCCAAAGTATCTATAGTACAATCACAAATACAGAAAAATACACACAACATAGACATACACCTATGCAAGGTAGAGTTTCTCTTTTTTCTCTTTCTCCTTCTCTCTCTTCCTCTCCCTCTCATATTTTTCAAGTTTTCTTTAAGGCAGATATTTAATCATTAAAAAAGAAAAAAAAAGCTGAAAACCTTGAACACTTAGCAAGTATCAGTAGAAAAAAAGTCAGCTTGCTTTTCATTGCTTATTTTATATAAAACTAATTGTACTTCATGTTTCTTTTTATCTGTGCATAAATTCCTAAATGCATTTTATTAATATGTAAATATAAGTTATAATTCTCTGGTTCCTCTCACTTAGTGATCCCTTAGGTGATTTAGTATGAGAGAGAAAGGTAGATCAACAGAGCGTCCCTCCCATCTAGAAGAGAGCCCTTGTGAAAAAGATTAAAAAGAAAATTAGGATGTTTTTTGATAAACTTTCTAATTATCCAAGGAGATTATTAAGACAAGTCCTAATCCTTTCCTTAGTTCTACTGGAACTCATGTGCCCATATTTTTAATGTACAATAAACATACTTTGGCTTTCAAAGACAACTAAGAACATAAAACTCAAATCTAGAATTAACTTCAAAATTGAGGAAAAAAAATTTAAGTGCCCAAAGAAAACTTAGCTTATACTAACAAAAATATCAAGGTAAAAAGAAAAAAAAGAATAAAGCAAAAAATGTAAAGTGTGGAGTATTTCCTTGGGAAGGGATGAAAACAAGAAACTGGTAAGCAGAGCAAGTGCCTTCAAAGGAAGATGAAAGTCATTCTATTACTGTCTATTTTCACTTAATGGTGGGCTTAAACTAAATATATAAAAATAAATCTATTTTCTTTAAAAATTGGAAGACTGCTGGGGCACCTGAGTAGCTCAGTCGGTTAAGCATCTGACTCTTGATTTCAATCAAGTCATGATCTCAGGGTTGTGAGATCAAGCCCCACAACAGGCTCCTAGCTCCACAGGGTCTGCTCGAGATTCTCTCCTTTCTCTCTGCCCCTCTCCCCTGCTTGTGTGTGTGCTCTCTAAAATAAACAAACAAACAAATAAATAAAATCTTTAAAAAAACTGTAAGACTGCTATACTTATAGTGTATAAGTCAACAAGGATTCATACTATTTTAAATGGAGTGATCTCCATTATTATTAGCCTAAGGAGCAACTAGATTGCTTGCCACAGTAAGTTTCTGAAAAAACAGAAAATTTCTTCCTATAAATGGATCTCTGGGACAGTACATGTTTAGTTAGGATACTAACTTATAATTCATTTCTTCTATATAAAGCTTTCTTTAATCAATGTTAAATGTTATAGTACCTTACAGAGTAATTAAAGAGTAGAATCCTTCCTGAAAAGTCACTTCTATTTGAAACAGGGTGATGATTTAAAGCATTGTATTTAATTATTCAGATCTTCAAAGAGGATACTGATAATTACCATACCCAAACGAGGCACTAGTTTCCAAAATAGGAAGAGAGCAATTAATAGAAAAAAAAACAACAAACAAAAAAGGAGATGCCTTTGAATTTTTTGCTGAAACTAGGAACTGCTTTTCTTGTAGTCTTTTTGTTTTTTATCTGTCATCCACAGTCCTGTAAAACGTAGAAGTTCTAAACTTGGAAGAGATTAGCCAATAAAAACAAACAAGCTTTTAGTAATGGAAAAAATGACTTAATACAAGAGAAGCTAGGAGAAAAGCAGGTATATAAGCCCATATATGTAAATTAAAAATGAAACAAGCACTTAATAAGCTTTTTACATAATATCTTCTAATAAAAGGAACATTTTAAAGAACTTAATGAAAACATAAAATACTAACATAAGACCTGTGACCTGCTAATTCTGTGTTACATGTTTAGGCATTATATGTTCAGTTAATATTTTTCAGGTAAGGTATTTAGACCCAAGGGCTGATAATACAGAAATTAACCATACCCAACAGGATCCTAAATTCCTTTTCCAGTTATCACTTACAATCATAAACAGTGAGCCCTGGGATGGTAGAGCATGTTAGCTGGCAAGAGCTAAACCCTGATTTCTCTGGCTGTATCTAGAAAGCTTCTTGGAACCATGACACAGCTTCAGGAATTAACTGACCTACTGGATCTGTTCTGGCCTAGTGTCCTGTATTTAGTTCTAGGGATTCCTGAGGATATCATATGGATGGAATCTGAAGATTCAAGTAGTACAGAGGCACTATAACAAAGTGTTGGGTCAAACTGCCCCAGTTCAACTCCCAGCTCTGAAATTTATGTTGTGACCTTGTAGTTAAAACCGTTACCTTGTTTTCTTCCCTGGTATAATGGAATAGTAAGACTAAAAATATTTACCTCATTTGATTGTTGTAAGAAAATATAACTGCCTAAAACAGTGTCTGTTATATAGTTAAACACTATTATGTGTTAATTTATTGTTTATTATTCCAATGAAATAGGTCCTTCTGAAGATGCAGAGAGATTAATTCCCACACTTGTTATAAGAATCTGTTATAAACTAAAGTTCTACATCCTAACTATTGTGTCTCTTTATGTCATATTGTTTTCACAATAAAAAGGGGAAGAATTATTTTGAGAGCTTGTTTGGAGGTTCTAGCAGGGGAGCGCAGCTACTCGTATACCCTTGACCGAAGAACGGTCCTCCTCTATCGGGGAAGATTGTCCTCTTCGACCGAGCGCGCAGCTTCGGGAGGGACGCACATGGAGCGGAGAGGGAGGAAGGGGACACCCGCCTAGCCAACCAGATCAGCCGAATCAACCCTGGCGATCAATGCGGTGACAGATGTCGCAGCCAGATCGCCCTCACATCCAAGAATTATTTTGTAACTGACAACAAGTATTAATCGCTTGGGGGGGGGGCGTTAAGAAGAGAAAAGATTACTGGGTAAGAAGAGAAAAGATTACTGGGTAAGAAAAGGGTTTATGTAAGTTAGTCTAAAAGACCTAGCTGGAACAGAATGGGATGGGGTAACTATGACATCTAATTAAAATGAACCTTAAAAGTATATCTCCATGAAATTACTTTGTTCTTAAAAATTTTTTCTGATCTTATAAGCACTACATAAAACTAAAATGCTTTAAATTTAGTTTATTCTACAAAGAATTTCACTTCTAAAAAAACTAAAATTAATGCATTAATTATTAATTCTTATTTAAGGTCTCCTTCATTTCCTCAAAATACATTACAATTAGAATTATAATTAAGAGTAGGTATACTGTTCAAGGGGACCCAGCCCCACCAGCCACTGTTGATGATCTAAAATGGGGACACATGAATAAACCTAAGGTGGATCAATTGTTCCCTTTCCTGGGAATTTGGGATTAGAACTCTGAAGATCAAGATATCAACATCTAGATAAAGATCTCTCTCTAGATATCTAGACCAGAATATAAACTCTAAAATTATTGGTGTCCTTATATTTTGCCTTTTGAACCAGGAAAACAAGAAATCTAGTTTGCTGTACAAAAAAATAAAGTGGATTTGTCAGAAACAATGATGAAAAATTTAGGTAGAGTACTTCCTGGACTGCATAGAGCTGCTGGTTCGAATTCATTCCAGAAGTCCAGATTCTATGAGATATCTCTGTAATCTTACAGGGAATTGCTCTACTTTATTTAGGCTAGTTCTTTTCTTACTTAAAGAATCCTAACTAATACGTGCAAGAGGTCCTTCTAACATTTTTCTACTAGTGGTTAAGTAGGTATATGCCTTTGAAAATTAGCTCCCTTCTTTTTTCAAGGGTTCAAAAGAAAATAGCTGAGCTGATAGTTTAGGGGGCAGGTGTCTTAGAGCATATGAAGAACTGCAAGTATGTGTGTGTAATTATGTATAAATTCGTTAACAATTCTAGAAAATGGATTGGAATATAGGTTTGTTTTTCTCTGCAGAACTTTGTTACACAAAGCCATGCTCCTGGGGGGTAATCAAAAGAAGGCTGTAGCTGGTAATACCTACTCAAACAGCAGACAAATCTCAAACTGTAGAACTAGATACCGTTCTACAGATGTGATCTCACAGTACAGAGGAACAGATTTTTTTTTAAAAAATCCAAACACTAATTTAGCTTTACAAAGATTTAGTATGTTTTAAAATTATTACAATGTTGTCAGACACGAGGCTTGTTGTTAAATTTTTAGTAGCCTTTTTTCATGTTTGTCAAAGATGATCTTTACCGACCTATATGATCTATACCAACTATATTAATACAGATATTTTACATTAATACCCAGTATCTTTTCATCTTATTGTTTAAAACCAACTATTTTATGTTTTTGAAGTTCTCAGCTCCTACAGTTTTATCTACTAAAATGTTAAATAGGATAGGGGCAAAATTAAGAATGCAAGGACCACCACTTTAGTCCTCTCTTGGTTGCCACTGAGTGATTGATTAATCACTGACGTGCATATGATGGTTCATCCAGCGGTTAATCCATCTAATCCTAATATTTGTGCCACATTTTTGTCACATTAACCATAAATATCTAACAAGAGCCTGTCCCAAGTGGTTTACTAAAAAATCAAGCTATACTTGGTTTGCAACATTTTCCTCATTTAAATTTACCAACCTCGTCAAAAAAGGAAGTTAAAGATAGATCGACATAACTTAGTTTTCAGAAAACTCAATCTGCCATCTAGTGATCAACACAATCTCTTCTAAAACAATCTGTTTAATAATGGATATCAGAATTTTGCCAGAGTAGAAGACCATTTTATACATGTAAAAACATGTAACTTAAATGCCATGCCATCAGTTACTTCCTCCTATTCTTGCTGCAGTTTACACCTCTTAAAAAGCCCTCTTTTTGTACAACATAGGGAATGTAGTCAATGATACTATAATAATGTATAATGACAGATAATAACCACACTTATTGTGTAACATATACAATTGTCAAATCACTATGTTGTATACCTAAAACCAATATAACATTGTATGTCAGCTACACTTCAATAACAGCAACAAAAAAATTTTAAGGCCTCTTTTCACTGTCTTGAAAAATATTTTCACAAAATTCATGTAACTCTGGGCTTCAACATTCTTGATTCTACTCTTAGAGATTTGGGGCCATTTTCCAATTCATTCTTAAAACATACCTATCATTAAATGCTTTTACTCTTCATATAAACAAGGCAAGAGTTCACTGTATACAAATTGCTTTTTTAGATCTTTTCTGTACATTTCTCCCACTGGAATTATTTAAAATTCTGAAATCCAAATTTTATCTTTTAAAATCCCTTTATTCCTCAAAGACTAGCTGCCTTTCCGGGAATTATGCTTATCTTTTCTCTGAATTTTCTGTAGTCCACTTGCCAAAAGCTTCAAAATATATCTAACTATCCCCTTGATTAATTTTCTTACTTGTTTTTAAAACTCTCCCAAGGTATCCATCACATTGCCAATCAGTCTTTCCTTTTCAAATAAAAAGGTTAAGAAAAAAAGCAGGCATTAAGTGCAGAAATAAAGAACTCTCAACACCAGCTTCCTTGAGTGGCCAAAGACTAGCAAACAAATATCCATAAATTATATCAATATCTCTATATTTAATCCTTAATACATTACTGGAAGTAGTTATTTAAGCATTCTTTTCCAATTCAGATTCATCTTCATCATTTTTTCTCCTTGTTTTAAAAGATTAAAAAATGACATAATTAGAAATCTGCTCTATTTCCCTCCCAGAGATAACCACTGTTAACAGTTGGAGTAATTTCCCCAGATTTTTTTTCTGTGCAAACAACTTTTTCCCCCAAAATGGAATCATACCATACAGTCTAGAAACTAACTTTTTGATACTTAAATATTTTTTGGAAGAGAACAATGTATGTACTATCAATCCATTTTCACATAAACACATATATCTCTCCCCACCACCCCCTATCCCAGATTAGCTTTAAATGTCAAGGGTGGGTTGAAAAGGGGAAAGACGCCATGTTAATTTTGCATTAAAGTTTAAAATATAATAACCATTTCCTATTTTGTCTAAGCTGAAACAAGTCTAAAGATGCTTCCTCAAGGTCAAAATAACCCACACAACCTTTGTACAACTGCTACTTTTCTCATTAAATGTGCATTAAAAAGTATTAAAATGCAAAAAAGTCACAAATACTCAAAGCAACCTTTGTAAAATTTTGGGCAAAAAAAAAAAAACCCAACAAAAAACCGTTTAAAATATATTAGGTAAAAGAATAAGGGAAATCATCAGGGAAAAGCAAATTAAAACCACAGTGAGATATCACCTCACACTTATCAGAATGGCTAAAACAGAAAAGACAAGAAATAACAAATGTTGGCAAGGATATGGAGAAAAGGGAACCCTAACGCACTATTGGTGGGAATGCATATTGGTACAGCCACTGTGGACCATAAACAGTATGGAGGTCCCTCAAAAAATTAAAAATAGAATTACCATATGATTCAGTAAATTCCACTACTGGGTATTCACCCAAAGAAAACAAAAACACAAATTTAAAAAGATATATCCACCCCTATGTTTACTGCAGCATTATTTATAATAAACAAGATATGGATACAACCCAAGTGCCCACTGATAGAAGAATGGATTAAGAAGATGTGGTACACACACACACACACACACACACACTGGAATATTATTCTTCCATTAAAAAAAGAACATCTTGACATTTGCAGCAACATGCATGGACCTAAAAGGTATAATGTTAAGTGAAATAAATCAGTCAGAGAAAGACAAATACCACATGTTTTCACTCACATGTGGAATTTAAGAAACAAATGAACAAAAAAAAATTTAAAAAATCAGACTCTATTTTTAAATAGAGAATAAATTGGTGGTTGCCAGAGGGGATGTAGGTGAGGAGAAACGTGAAATAGATAAAAGGAATTAAGAGTATATTTATCTTGATGAGCACTGAGAAATGTACAGAATTGCTGAACCATTATATTGTACACCTGAAACTAATATATCACTGTATGTTAATTATACTTGAATAAAAAATATATTAGACAAAAGAAATATATCAGGTTGTAAGTCTTATTTATAACTAATATTTTATCTTTACTTTCCCTGAAAACACAACTTAGTAAATTTAGAAACTGAGGAAAGTTAGAGATTGTTGACTGAATGCTTTAACTGTACCACTCTGAGCAAAATCCAACATGCTCTGAAAAAAATGTACTCTCATCTCTCATTTTAATCTATGACCTTATTTTCACAATGCATTATTTTAGGCAATAAAAGACTTTTAGATTGTTACTACTACCATGACTTTATTCCTAACAGCTTTGTGCTCCACCCCCTGAAACCCGTAAAAACACACTCTGTTCTCCCCCACAATATCATAAAAGTAAACCTGGCTTTACTTCTAAGTTCCTAATGAACTCTTCTGAACTTGAAAGGCACAGGAAAAACAAACACAAAATTTTGCATTTATTTTTAGATAGTTCACCAAAAAAAAAAAAAAAAAAAATCTAACCATGAATCCTTATCGTCTGGTTTCTCTATAGCCTCATAGATCATTTTCTATTTGGTATTCACATTTCTAGAAAACCACGGAGATCTAAGAAAAAAGGCTAAGTCCAAGACTTAAAAACAAAAAAAACCTCCTAACAAGATTTTGATTTATTATTTATAGTTAGGCCACCCCTTCTCCATGCTGGCTCAAGAATTTGTATATCCTTTAGCATACATTTTGCACTTCGTTATAATTTCTTGTTTACTGCCAGTCTCCCCCAATAGCATTCAAATATACTCTGCTTCTGACGTATACAGTAAGCACACAGTATTTATTGAATAGAATATATGCTGTGAAAAGCACCTTCACTCCACTCCAAACCAGAAACCAAGTGCATGCACATCTCAGACTCCTAATTCCCTCAGGTCAATCCACTTCCAGTTCATACTAATTCTATTTCCTAAATATGTCTTGAGTCCATCTACTGTTTTCCAACTCCACTGCCATTAAGTTAGTTCATCTCTTAGACTACTCAGGTTCCTAACCTAGTCTCCCTGCCCCCAGTCTTGTTCTCTTTTCAAGTACGTTCTCCACATTGCAGCCAAAGTGATTTTTCTTAAAGAGAAAATTTGATTGTCTCATTTAACCTGATTAAAATCCTTCAACACTTCTGTTCACCTCCAGCTCTCTTTGAACATACTATTCCCTCTCTCTGAAATAATTTTCTACATCCTTCTGTCCCTCACAACCCTGGCTTTTACTCATCACTCAGCAGCTCAAACATCAACTTTCCCCAAGAAGCCTTCCTCCTCCCCAATTCCAGGTACGATGTGCCTTCACAAACTTCCACAGCACTCTGTACTACTACCATTATATATCATTACACATAACTGACATAAATTTATAATTACCTCTATATTTATCTACATACCTCAGTACACTGCAAGCTGTGTTAGGGTAAGGATAATGTTTGGCCATCCTCTTTGCCACTAAGCTTAGGGAGTTGGGGGGACTAGGAGAAGATGATTACAGCCTCTGCCAATGCCTCAATTCTTAGTGGCGAACACAAATTGAGAATTTCATTTTTAAAAAGATATCAATAGCTTATTGAGATATAATTCACACATCACACAATAACCCATTTCAAGTATAGAATTGAAAGAGTTTTAGTATATTAAGAGTTGTGTAACTATCACCACAATCAATTTTAGAACACTTTTTATCATGCTAAAAAGAAATGGTATACCCATTAGCAGTCACTCCCCATTTCCCCTCAACACCTCTAGCCTTTGACAACCATTAATCTATCTTCTATCTCTATATATTGCCTATTCTGAACATTTCATATAAATGGAATCATCCAATATGTGTTCTTTTGTGACTGGCTACCTTTACTTAAGCATAATGTCATTAAGATTCATCTATGTTGTATCAAGTATTAGTACTTTGTTTCTTTTTATTGCCAAATAATACTCCACGGATTCCAGTAACATAATATAGGGCATTTTATTTATCCATTCAACTAATAGACATTTGTGTTGCTCCCACTTTTTGGCTTTTATGAATAATGCTGCTATAAACATTAATGTACAAATTTTGTGTAGTCAGCTGTTTTCAATTCTCTTGGATATATACCAAGGAGTATAACTGTTGGGTTACAAGGTAACTCTATGTCTAACATTTTGAGGAACTGCCAGACTGTTTCAAAAGTGGCTGCATCATTTCATATTACCACCAGCAGTGTAGAAGGTTCTAATTTCTCCAAACCCTAGTTAATACTTGTTATCATCTGTTATTTTTATTAGAGCCATTCTAGTGGGTGTGAAGTGTGGTTTTGATTTGCATTTCCCTGATGGCTAAGTAATTTCATTCGGTAAATTCTATGAGGGTAGTGTTACCTGTTTTGCTTAAAAATAAAATCCCCCCAGCATTCAATAGCATATGGTACAGAAGAGGCCTTTGATTCTGTTAAGTGAATACATAAAAGCTAGTATGTATTTGGAAGAATTTCTCTTTCAGGTGTGCATGTAATAGGAGATATTAACTGATTGTAGAAAGTAAAGAAGAAAACAGAAGATGCCTCCCTCCGCTTGTGTGTGCATGTGCGCTCTCTCTCTCTCTCTCTCTCTAAAAAAAGTTTAATTTAAAAAGAAGTTTATAAACCAGAAAATTAAACAGAATCCCATTTATAGAAAATTACATACTGAATAAAAATCGATAAAGTAGAGTTTACTAAGGTTTAGTAAGGCCTCAGGCCTGAAAATCTGAATAATCTTTTTTTTTTTTTTAAAGTAGGCTCCATATCCAACATGGAGCTTGAACTCACGACCCTGAGATCAAAAGTCACATGCTGTACTGCCTGAACCAGCCAGGCATCCCAGTATTTCTTTCTTTCTTTTTTTTTTTATGTTTTTCTATGATACTTTACTTAAATAATTATTCTTAAAAGTTTATTTGGGATAAAATACATATAGAACAATAAACAAACTTGAAAGTAAGCCATGTTCTAAAGTGAAAAGGAGATGGAGAGGACAAAAAAGCAAGAGCAAAAGACACTGAAAGCTTAGTAATTACTTAAGGCTTTTTCATGTATATCACAGGGTAGGTAAAAGTGTTGAGATGACCATTTAAAGACATTTTATTGTAAAAAAAAAAATGGTGGTCAAAAGAGTTAAGTAGGAACAGATGTTTTGTAATGAAAAAAAACCCTGAATATGAGACAGTTTTTATGCAGACTGTTCCATGTACTTGGAAAGGATATACAGATTGCTGAACATGTCATCTGTTCCAATCTTTTAAGAAAAACTACACAAATTAACATACTTTTGAGAAAAACAATAGCTCTTAATGAAATACAGTGTCACGATCTGGCAATAGCAGCATCAAAATCTTTTGTGGAAAACAAACATCTACAAAGAAACATCATGTTCAAATCACAAGCTAAAACACTGACTTATTTCACGCAAAGTCTAGAACACAAAGAGTACACCAGGTTAACATGAAGAAATTCTGAAGCATATATAAGTCCAATGTAAAAAGAGTTAAATAAAATCCAATACAGCCTCTTTATGATTATATTCCAATTAAAAATAAGCATTTTTTAAAATATCATCTAATCACTGATGATATTAACTATGATTATCCACGTTCACCAGACATATGGTCTGGTTACCAAATAACTATCCATTTCAAAATTAAACTCTCCTGAAAGAAAAGAAAAAAACAAAACACTTCAGTACTGAAGATATTCAAAAGAGCATTCTGGAGCTGAAGAGTTCCAGAAATGCTCCAAACAAAAGTATTAATATTGGAATAATTTATAATCATCTAAAATAAGACTAAATAAAATGTACACACTTTAGTATGTTTCCTATAAAGGTAACTGGTATGCGTGTATGCATGTGTTTTGAAAGTTAATCCAGGAAAATACACTTTTCCACATGGTTAACTTCTAAGAGGGTATCAATTCACATTCTCACAAAATTCCTCTTTTGTACTATGCAAGTATTTAAGAAACTGACACAAACTTTCTATAACCTTATATTTTTGTTAGAGAACATGTTAAACAAAAAAATGTAATTTCAGCTCAAATATGACTTAATAATCAAGCTAAAGTAATGCTTTTTAAGTGAATCTCTCCCTGCAGAATATCTCACTCAATGCACATAAGGCATTTAAAAAGATTACTAAGAAGGTGACAGCTGAGGAATGCCTTCATTTCTTTTCATGGTTTCTACCGAATGTCATTTCAGAAATGCCTATACAACACATGACCATGTGGAATGTCTCCACCCATGAAAGAGCATTCGAGTCAAGCAAGCACACTTAGGGCAGTAACACAGTGCTCAAGTTTGTCTTTTTATGGTTAGCCAGCATAACAATGAAAAGATAAACAACCAAAATACAAATAAGGTCAGAAAATACTGGCATATAGCGAAACAGTGAAAGTGTTATTTAGAAAAACAAAAAACAAAAAAAAAAACTGTGATTAAAATCATTTGAAAATATGAATTAGCTTCTAATGCCAGTATGCTAAGGACTCCTTTCCTAAACCAACAACCAACAATTTGTCTGAAAAAAATTCATTTTTAAAATATGTTGCATAAATGGAGCAAAATTCTGCTTATATTGGTAGTCAGGAATATATTCCATTTCAAAAATAAATCTAAGATCCTGCTAAATTTTGACTATAACAATGGCTACCTCTGCATTTTAAGCATTGTAAAAGTAAATTAATGGTATAAGCACTTTTATTACAATATCTTTAATGTCTGTTAATTCTGTTGTATTTACTCACACAAACTGTCATCATTTGGTTTTCTATGATCTCAGCCCTTCACAAGATTGGTCTACAGTGTGTTCAATTTTTTTTTTAACCAACAAACTTTTACTGTGCACCTGCTAAAATAAAATTCAAATACCAAAGAGGATTTAAAGAAAAATGAATCAAAATCCCTATTTGAAGGAATCCACTATTTTGTCTGGAGATAAGATATACTAATAATAGCAGGAGGCGTATAGGTGCCAAACTTAAGAGTTTAAACAGTAATTTAGAGAATCACCATGTGCAGTGGTCATGCAAGTCTACACTTTGTGCTTTGAGCTGTTTTAATATAAATAAGCTAGGAAATACATTCCAGAGGAAGATTACACGTGCAAAGGCTTATGGAAATATAAATATGAAACTGGTGGTTCCTAAAATATGAACTGGTGGGTCACTTTCACTGGTTTTCTGAATCTCTCTAGGTAAGTTCTTTTTTGCTCCATCTTGGGTAATCAGGGGCCAAGCACTTGTACTTTAATGATCTGGCCTGCCACCACCTGAGTGCCATCATATTCTACCAAAAGGAGGACACAGGGAATAGAGTCATTCATGAAATCTGTTCATCCTCAAATACTCTCTCTACTTGCATGAAAGACTATCAAGAAAATTTCTGGTCAATACAGTAATAATATTATAGACTGACATGAATCCCCACTTTCCTTTATTTATCTGGATACCAAAGCCTTTTGTTGTTAAAATACTCTTTTTCTTTATGAAAATGGTGACGATAGTATAAGGTGATCACGTTGGCAAATAAAAATTAGGCTATCCTCTTTTAGTCAGTGAAACTTAAGCAAACATTTTACAGGCCTATGAAATGTAAAATTCTGGGAATCAGTGATTTAATGGACAAGTAAATCAAATTTCAAATGATCCTCTCACTTATTACCAATAAGAAAAAAAAATTCTGTTGCCATTTCCAAGTTAAGATCTAAAACATAATTTGGCTGAATTTTGCAAAATGATTTAAAAAATATTTTTATAACTTGTATATTCCTACTAACACAAGGCTTCCAATTAAAATCAAACATGATTAACATTAAGAAGTTTGTTTTACTAATTCATAAGTTAATTCAGTTAATTTTATTAGCATTTCATGTATTATCTCAAGTCCTAATTATAAACACCAATATAATCACTGTTCAAGAAGTAAACTGCAGATTAAGTGGTAATGACAAACTCAAGGTTTTCTTTTTTTTTTAATTAATACTGGTATGAGTATCATATAACTTATCTCTATAACTTATCTCTTTTCATTAAAAGTTAAGTGTGTGTGTAAATATATAAACAAAGCATGTACTATAAATGCATACATAAAAATGCCTAAAGCAATAATATAAATTACTATTAGGATAAAGGAAAATAGAGACGGTTAAAGACTAAACTCTATGTCCTAAAAAAAGGAGTTTTTGTTGCTTTTGTAACTTCCTTTGCAACTTCCCAAAGCACTTGATCAAATATTCTGCACATAATGACCAGTCAAAAACAATTTTGGCAGTTCCTAAAAATTAGAGCAGATTCTGAGATTAATTTAGATACAGTACTACTGCATTTCAGTTACCACAGAAAGCTCATAAAGGGGTTGGCTAGCTAAAACAAAAGTAAATGAAGAAAAAATTGTGTGTGGGGCACCTGGGTGGCTCAGTTGTTAGGCGTCTGCCTTCGGCTCAGGTCATGATCTTGGGGTCCTGGGATCGAGCCCCGCATCGGGCTCCCTGTTCGGTGGGAAGCCTGCTTCTCCCTCTCCCACTCCCCCTGCTTGTGTTCCATCTCTCGCTGTCTCTCTCTCTCTGTGTCAAATAAATAAATAAAATCTTGAAAAAGAAAAGAAAAAATTGTGTGTGTGTTTCATTTGATTCTCAGCTGATTAACTGAGAAACCTCTAACTACTAATCATCAGCCATAATGACCGAAGATTTAAGAATACTTCTGCAGATTTAAAAGAAGAAATCTAGCATGGTGTTAAGTTTTGGCTTTGGAATCAGATAGACCTGCATGTTAGAATCCAGCTCTGTTGTTTATTATCTTGGTAATGTTGAGCAAGAAAGAAGGGATGGTGTAAGAATTAAATGAGATATTGGTTGTAAAAGCATGTACCACAGTGTTCCACATATAAGAAGTCCTCAGCAAATGTTCACCAGCCAATTTCACTTCTCAATAAAACACTGATAAGTCATGGCTAATATCCAACTCCAACTTAGAATAAACTCAAAAGGACTTCTGGAGGTCCTCAATCTTTCAAAGAGGTATACCAAAATGCCAACACTCCATCTTTTCAACATGACTGTGGAACCCCATAAACTTTCGAAAGAAAAGTGGGGTAAAAACGGCAATAGTTTTCAGGCAGAAAGGGAATGAAAACCAACTTTAGGAACCCTCGAGAAGTAATATGTTATAGCAGTAACAAAATAATTTTCTATACTCCCCATCCCCCATAAAAGTCATCTTTCTAGTCATCTTTAAAAAAAATCACCTAACAAGACTTTTTTTTTTTTTTTTTTAAGATTTTATTTTTAAGTAATCTCTACACCCGACACAGGGCTTGAATGTACAACCCTGAAATCAAGAGTTGCATGGTCCACCAACTGAGCCAGCCAGGTGCTCCTAGACTTTTTTTTTTTAAGTACAAGTACTTTTCTTTTGTGAACAGTACTTGTAAAATGCGGTAACAAATTTCTTCTATCTAGTGCTTCTCGCTGGTTGTACTAGAAAATGCTCAGTCACAGCTTGCAATCACACTAGCTGAAGCACATGAAAGATGGTCTTGGTTATGACACTTGAAAGTCAGACCACAAAACTGCTGCCAGGAAGCACAAAGGCAGCAAGTGCGGAGAAGACACTGTAACAGCAGCAGTGCGGGCACTGGTGCCCTACCAGCGCACCCCATATATGGCTAGGGTTGTCCATTTATTTGCAGGAAGTGAGGGGCCAGTTTGGAGGGGTTAGAAGTTTTGTTTGTTTAGGTGGATTTTTTTTCCTTTTAATGGATTTAGGATGGTTTCAATAAAGAGTTTTAAGGGCCATCAGCATAAAGTGTTACAGTCTTTCAAATAAAAAAATTATGTAGAGAGAATAATTTATATTGCATTCTTTTAAACAGGTATTACTGTTATTTTTAAGTGATTCAGTAGATTCTTCTAAGATCTTAACAATCCCTCACCCCCCCCAAAATAAACAATAAACTCTATATTCAGTTTTAAACAGATTTCTCATATATAGCAATTACACTATTCTCTAACAAGAGACTCAATATCCACCGCTCCAATCTCTCTTCCTTTTGGTTGGAAAACACTTTAAGTAGCCCTATTAGAATACTTTTAAGGAGAGTTACATTTCAGGTTAAGATTCAGTGAAAACGGCCTGGCTGAGAAGATGAAGCACTGAAGAAAAGACTGCACAAAAGTATTCCTTTTACTGTCAAGAGGGGAGCCACATATTTTTACAAAGAAGCTTCAAATGGCTCCCTTAAAGTTGATAAAATTTGTATTTTAAGAGCAAAAGGACTGAATACTAAACTTATCTGCAAGTCTGTCTCTATTGAAAAGTAAAAAGGAAAACTTTATTTTAAAACTATAATAGCACAGAACATGGATCTAATTCTACTTTGTATTCCTCTATAAGACGTAGTTCAGACTCTTATGAAGATGGTGGCAAATTAATTGATGACTCAACTAAATATTTTTCTCTCACTTAACCAAGATTTAAACTGGTTTAGGGTTTTTTAATAGGAAGGAAGTTAATATTAAGAACTTTTTAAAAGCTCAAGATATTTTTTAAAAATCTGCACAGAAGATCCACAGCAAAGATTTTCATTTGTTTTATGAACAGATAAGTTCTACGATGTGTAAGAACAGTAAGTACTGGATGTGAAGGCTTTATAATTTATCTCACAATATACAAGTAAGTATAAAACTTTGTACTTACAATACAAGGTAAAAGATACAAGTCAATAAATCTTTAGTGAGCACCTAATATGTGCCAGGTTCTGGAAATACAAACATGTGGGAAATTGGGTCCTTATATTCTATTAGGAAAGACAAACTTAAAAAGAAACACAATTCAGTAAGAAGTGTTTCAAAAGCAGCAGAGAGGCAAAATAGAAGATACAATAAGCACCCCAGAAGAAGAGTGTTTCTCCAGTGCCATAATATTACACAAATTCAAAGGACAGAAAGAGGGCGCCTGGGTGGCTCAGTTGGTTAAGTGACTGCCTTCGGCTCAGGTCATGATCCTGGAGTCCCGGGATCGAGTCCCGCATCGGGCTCCCTGCTCTGCGGGGAGTCTGCTTCTCCCTCTGACCCTCCCCCCTCTCGTGTGCTCTCTCATTCTCTCTCTCAAATAAATAAATAAAATCTTAAAAACAACAACAACAAAGGACAGAAAGATCCCTACTGGCTGGCAATTCCATTGAACTCTGAAGAATAACTAGGATTTGACTGGCAAAGAAGGGAGGAAGGATATTCTAGCGGCAGAAAAATCATGACCATAGGCATGGAAATAAAAAGGTAAAGAGTAAAAAACAGAACAAATGGAGATACATCAGTTATAAGCTAAATGATGAAACACTTTAAATTTAAGGAGAGGAGTGACACAATGAAAGTGATATTATTAAAAAATTATTTTGATAGCAATATGAATGCTGGATTGGACCAGAGAGAGAATAAAGGCAGAGAAAGCAATTAACCTATTACTACACTCTAGGGATAAAATAATAAAGGTATGAACTAGGTTGATAATGAGAGTAGCAAGGAAAAGAACTGATGCAAAGGCAATTGTGAAGACTGGTTGGATATATAGAGACAAGGGGATGAATAACCAATAACTGAGATACTTAAAGCTTGATCCAGAGACTGATGACATCATTAAAAGAATCAGAGGTATCAATGAGAAGAGTAGGCTTGGTGAAGAAAGATTTAAGTTTTATTTCAGGTTGAATTCAAAGAAATTCCTGACAATGATGTAAAACTAACAACTGAGTATTACTTAGACTGAAAGAAGGATACAGGTAAAGTCTAAGGATATGAAAACATATACATATGTATTGAAACTGTTGTGATAGAAGTAGAGTATAAAACTGATTTATAACTATGAAGATTCATGTTTGAATAAGAATCCTTTGAAGAAATCACAAAGCTAAATGTAAATGCAGTAATTGCTATTCTATGGCAGAGGCGGTTAACCTCTATTTACTATATTACTACTTAAAAATACATTTTTAAATATAAAATCACAACACAGTGAATAATATTTCATTTTAAATCAACACATCATCACCAGAAAAATGGAAATGAGGCACTGGAGCTCTGCAGAAATGTGAGAACTGGAAACTGACTTGGAAGTTACTGGCACAGAGGAAGTAGATAAGATTTTAAGGTAAAATCAAAGGTTAAACTCAACACTGTTGGAAGAAATCTCAGTCCTATGTTTATGCATACCAGTATCAGTAGTAATCAGCAATAAGGCATTCTACAGAAACCTCTATTACTCTCCTAAAATCTTTATAATGTATACTGAAATATAGATACAGATCACAAGGCAGAAAACTCGACCAGGTACCTATAAAATCAGAACTGATTAATGCTCACCAATAAAAATGAAAATCTACTCTAGACCTCAGTTGCAGAAAATGAGAAGTTTACTTTAGCTTCAATACTGTTCAGTATTGTTTTCTAGCTATGGGAGTCAGGGGGAGGGAGGCTATTCTAGAGACCAAGACAGGAAATTTGACAAGAACACTGCTTTTTCTCCAATATGGATGACATACTTCTATACAAAAAGAATAGCTGAAAATTAAGTAGCTTTTGTAACTTCTAATGAAAAGGCACATTCAACCAATAAACTTTTAAATATAAGCTGCTTACATTAAAAATGGAAGTAAAATATTAGATTATTATGGGTTGTGAAATTTCTAAAACTTTTCTCCTGACAGTGAAATTTAAGACACTTGATTAAAACCAAAAAGGTAAATGAATATTCCAAAAGACTAATCAATAATTAATCTAGCAAAAACATTTTAGGTATCATATGATCTTTTGAGAAGTTAAATTAAAAAAACACTATTCAAGGGTTATTAAATCAGTGGGTCAAAATGTTTTATAACTTAAGTATTTAAAACAAGCAGCATTCAAGAAATTTCTTAAAAGCTTAAAATTTTCTTGTGATTCTTTTTTAAAAAGTTTTATTTATCACCTTTCACTATCTGTTGTCCTGAATTTGCCCAAAGCAAACTCCTTGTTCTCACAGTTACAATGGGAAAAAAGTACAAGAGTTGATAAAAAAGAAATGAGAGTGGAGAAAACATGATAAAAATTTTAGTACTTGATATTTTAAAGACTTTAGCGTCAGTGACTTAAGGAATGTGCAGATAAACTACAAAAAGATATTATGCAAATAATTATGCATAACTTTGAAACTTCTGCTTAAAAGCTTCTCAGCTAAAACAAAATACCCAACTAAGACTATACCTATATGGTGCCAAACTAACTACTGAATTCAGTTTATCAGGAAAATATTGATAAATTTGCTGATTCTTGCAACATGTACAAACTGAGAGGGAAAAAAACCCTTAAAGAGTCTGTTACATGTATTTTCTCTTCCTACTGAGGCCAATATTACACCAATTTCCTCTTCCTCCAAGTCAATACAATGGGGTCCCTCCACAAGTGTGAAAACTTTAAATTTCTATTTGACAATTTTAATAAAACATATTGATGTAAACCATTATCCAACTGTACCTTGACCCAAGCATACAATAACTGTGTCTTTCAGAATCAATTCCCTACTAAAACATATAAATTGCACTTGAACGATCCTTCATCTTACACAACTACATTATCATTTTTAGTGCCAAAAGTTTCTTTCATGCTCAATGCCATGTTTTTAGAATCTAGAGTTTGCTATGATTTAAAATAAACCTCAGCCAAATAAAAAGTATGCTATACTTTAGAGACTCTAAATTTACGGAATAGAAAAACAACTACAGACCGCGCTATATTTTTACTAGGTGCCACATTCTGAATTCCAGATTTGTCCTGCAATTTGTCAGTGATTTCAATCCATCAAGTCAACTTTGTAAACAAAGGCTATAAGCCAAGTTTGATACGAGAATTCAGTTAAATAAAACTTAAAACGGTCATCATTCACCGAACAGGAAGCAGTAAAAGGAAAATGCCACCACACACCTTTTAAAAAGGCAGCAAGGCAATATTCATAAAATATAAAGCCTTAAGTTTCAACTTCTCAAACAAGTTTTTGTTGCAGTATTAAATAAAATACAGCTATGATCTTCCACGCATAACTAAGTCAACTTTGAGACAGTTTACAAATCTTCATTTTAAGGGGAAACTATTGCTGTAAAGTCGTTTTCTAAGTAATTCCAAATTGCCCACTAAGAAAATGGAAAGAGTCTATATCTCGTCACCTATTAACATCACTTAAAAATTGCTTTTTATGCAGAACTCTACGTGGTTGTGTTGCTTTTGGCCTGTTAAAGGCAAAGCAACATTATCTCTGGATTGCCAATAGTTTCTCCTTATTTGGCTAACATTGAGAGATCCCAATCAGACTACTATAAAACTTTAACATGCACAAAGCATCCATTTTGAGAAAAGTTTGTGAACAGATTTCTTTTTTTCCACCCCCAAAAGGAAAATCAGAGTTTGGTAATCGGCTCTGAAAAGCGTGCCCCGTGTTTATTCTTCTCTAACCCCAGTGCACACCCCAAGACGTGAGGCTCGAGGATCTCTGACACTGCGGCAAACTCTTCTCCGAAAGACACTTCAGTACAATCGGGTCCGGCGGTGGGCAAGCCCTTCTGAACGCTTCCTTACCTTATCCACCTCCATCCCTTCCCTTTCACCCGGAGCAGATCAGCTAATTACACCCCATTTCCCCCTCCCCAATGACCAAGAGTAATAAAGGAGAAAACAGGAAATCGTCGCTCAGGCACTACGCTTAGGGCTCTTGATTACTATTATTATCATCATCATTTGTAATCAAGTCCTAAAAACTACAGCAAATCCAATGCCCACCTACAAGCCAAAGACGTCCATCTGCCCAAGTGTCCCTAATGCCCCTTGTTGGTCGTTTTCTTTAGCATCTCCCGTCGTCCAAGTTTATCACTGACATCGGGCCCAGGTACAACCCCAGTACACCCCACCCGGTCTCGACCCCAAATCCCAGACACACGTCCACAAATGGCCCTGGGGCCCCAAGCTGATCACAGTCCGTTTTTCCTCTGCCCCGGAAATCACCCGGTTCCCAACTCCAGCATCAACTAGTCTGAAGGGGGCCTCAAGCCAGAAGCCCTCCCTCCACCAGTTCTCTCCCCCCTCCCTCTCGGGAAGCCGCCCCCTCACCCCGCAGCAGGGAGTCTCCCGCCGCCCCCAGCCTCCAGAGGCCGAGAGCGCAGAGAAGGCCCCAGCGGAAGGCCGACGAGAACCCGCAGAATCAGGGGAGCCGGCGGCGGGGTGCACAGACCTGGTGCAGGGCAGTGAGTCCGTCCACATTGGCGTAATTGATGTCCGCGCCGCGGTGCAGCAGCTTGAGGACTTCGTCCGTGTCGCCGCTGGAGCAAGCGGCCAGAAAGACGGCGCCATCGTCGAACTTCACCTTGGTCTTCTGGCGCTTCACCACGGGAGGCTCGAGGTCCGTCTCGGAGCCGATCCAGCGCTTCAGCTGCTCGTTCCGCTTCTGCTTCGCGTCCGCCATCTTCATCCCCTCTCCTGCCGCCGGGTCTTCTTATCGCGAGGGGGGGGGAAAGGGGGAGGCGGAGAGGGAAAAGAGGGGAGGCAGGGGGTGTGTGACTGTTTCTATGAGTGCGGGCCAGAAGAGGGCTGGGAACCGGGAGGAGACGCTCGAGACTTCCACTATCCCACAGAGCACTGGGGCGGCTCGCCCGGCCGAGCGGACCTCCCTTCCTACCCCAGAAGCCCTCCCGCCCCCGGCCCGGCCACCCGTCACCGGCGGCCAATCTAACGTAACTTCGCGAGATCCGGACAGGGAGGCGCCCTTCGGCCAGTGCGCATGCGCCCTAGGCCTGTGCCCGCCCCAGGAAGAGCGCTCCCGCGAACTGCGGCGGGGGCGGCCCGGCCACCGGAGGGAAGCGGGTGTGGTCCAGGGCTCCCGGGCTGCGGGGGCTGGGACCAACCTGGAAGGGCGGAGACACGGAAGGAAGGTTGTCCCGCCTGGCTGAGGGCTCCTGGGGTTCCGGAGGCCAACAGTTGGGCTGTACGGCGCCTGTACCGGGCCGACCTGCCTCCAGGGCTGTCTGAGCTCCGCAGAGTCGTTCGCTCAGGGCGGAGGATTTTCCTATTGGCTGCGTTATTTGAATGGAATGGAGGATAGGACGTGAATTAGGCGCTTGTGATTTCTCCTTCTGAGGAACTCGGATGAACTTGGGCATGTCAGTATTGATAAGCTCTTAAAAGTGGGGTCTGTGTAGCCGAGGGCTCTGGTGTCAGTTACCCCAGACCTCAGTCCTAGGTGACCGCCTGGTAAGAAGGGTTGACCTGCGGTTAATTGCGGTGGCTTCCTGCCAGCCTCCACTGTAGAAACGTCTTTCCTCTTATGCTTGTTTTTTTGTTGCTTTGTTTTGTTTTTTCTCTCACGCGTATTTCGAGTCCTCTTACCCTTTCTTCAGTGCTCTAAGCCTGCCTTGACCAATGACTTTAGCTCAGCCTTGTTACTGGTCCTAACCTTTTAAGGGATTTCTGTTTCCCGCTCCATTGCTTTCTAAGGATGGGTAAAGACCCAGCTGCTTCTAGAGTTCAAAGGAATGTTAATATTACGCAGTTAATTCATTTGGTATTTATTGAATATTTACTATGAGCCGGTCGTTGTTCTAGGCATTGGCGATCCATTGACCATAATGAGATATTTAAACCACCTTTTGAGGTTACGTGTCCAGAAAAAAAAGACTTTGTAAATCGTTATAATCATGAAAAAAAAAAAAAAGCTTTTTATTTTTGTCTTGTTTGACACCACACACAAGACTTGTAACAATAGCTAAAGTCTTTCAAGCCATCTATTTGCAGTCTCCACCAATTGATACATTTTTTGAAACACTCCATTGTTTTCATCCACTACAGTTTTAGAACATTTAGAGCCAAAGTAAGAAAACTCATTACTTTTTACCATTAAATGGAATTTTAGGGATCATCTAGACTGATTCCCCAAAGAACTAATTAACTAATTTTACTCAGCAGCAGGATTAGGATTCCTTCAGCAAGTATTCCTGTACTGGGCAGGCATTGTTCTAGATGCTGGGGATGCAGCAGTGAACAATTAAGCTTTTCTTATCCTCCAGTAGACTACACTGCAGCCTGTCATACTGAGAAAATAATTGAGTGAAATGCAAGTAGGAAGCCACCTGCAAGACTGAATTTTCTGAAATGCAAAAACTAGGGTAATAATAGAACCCAAATTAGGGTAAAAATATTTCCTCTGGAAATATTGTAGGAAGAGAAAGTGAGTGTAACATGCATAAAATGCACCAATGGTAATAATCAGACCTTGAATAATGATGGTGTTAGGAGCTGAAGAACTGTTAGTGCTAAAATAATAAAATTTCTATTCACTCTAAGAGCTCCAGAATATAGCTCTTATAATAAAAGAAAGGAATTTGAGAACTGCCGTGTCAGCTTTTCTGTCTACCTAGAAAAACTGACAAACTTATCCTTACTGTTTCCCAAGAATGTTATGGTCGACTTGGTAGCCCTTAAAAGTGCTCTGAAATACAGGTTGGTATCTCAAGGTTTCATGTGGACAAGAGTTTGATGGGAAGTATGCTATTTTGGATTCAAGTACTTCAAAATGTAGAATTAATAAAATGACAGTTTATTAATAAACCATAAATAGCTAAGTACCAGTTACCAAAGGCTAGCAGTCAAAAACAAAACAAACACAACAAAAGCCCACCTGGGCTATTGTATGCAAATTTCATTGAGTTTAGCTTTCCTTCCCCAGCTCTAAGGGTCACCAAGTTCCATGTTAATCTATTGGAAGTAGTCTTAAACTGCACCCCTGCTTTGCCTTGTAGGGAGGATTTTTTTTTTTTAAATGATATTATTGAATTAATACTGAAGACCTATGGCTAATTCCAGAAGAGGCAAAACTTCTTATTTAAAAAACAACACAAAGCTAATCACTTCATAATACTTTGGTAGCTGAGTGAACTTCAAACTTTAAGCAGAAGAAGAAATGAAAATACAAAATAAAAATTGAACTGTATTAATTTGCTAACTGGTTTTCTTTGCTGCAGCAAATCATCAGTCATGTTGGGGTCTTAATTACATGCAGGAAGTTGTCAAAAGGGAATATGTATTTTTTTTAAGATTTTATTTTTAAGTAATCTCTATACCCAACATGGGGTTTGAACTCACAACACCAAGACCAAGAGTCACATGTTCAACCAGCTGAGCCAGGTAGGTGCTCCCAAGAATATGTATGTTTTTAAAAGCCTAATTACACCACAGATATCCCCTACTAACCATTAATTTAGTTGTTAATTATGATCAATTTGAAGAATTTTTATTAATTTATTTTAAATGTTTACACACATGAAGCTTATTTTTCTGTCCTCTCTTTCTGATGTACCATTACCTAAAGAGTCCAGCAATAATATGATACTACACTTATAGTCAAATTTATTATTAGAAAAACAACTAGAGAGGGACACCTGGGTCGCTCAGTCGGTTGGGTGTCTGCCTTCTGCTCAGGTCATCATCCCAGGGTTCTGGGATCAAGTTCCGCTTTGGGCTACCTGCTCAGTTGGGAGCCTGCTTCTCCCTCTGCCTGCTGCTCCCCCTGCTTTGTGCTCTGTCTCTCTCTCACTTTGACAAATAAATCAAAAGAAAAACAACTAGAGAATGTAGTAATATAGGCACAAAAGCTTGTGTGTGTATGGCCTTAACTTAGTACCAACCTATACAATGTGGAGATTTGTTTATTTATTTACTTATGAATGAATCTAAACTTGAAAATATATTCGATCATATTGTAATATGTGAACGCAGAACGAGAAAAGGAAAATTTTAAAGTCAACCCAAGCAGAAAATAAAAATTTCAGAATTAGCCTTTTGTTCGGTAAAAGACTGGTGAATTGCCAGATGGTAAAAAGCTTTTTTACGCGGCAAAAGAAGTTCATCTCTAATTATTAAAGAAAATAGTTAAGGGTGGCTCAGTCAGTTAAGCATCTGACTCTTGGTTTCAGCTAAGGTCATGATCTCATGGGTCGTGAGGTCAAGCCCCACTTAGGGCTTTGCACTCAGCAGGGAGTCTGCTTGAAGATTATCCTTCTCATGCTCCTCCTGCACACTCTCTGTCTCTCTCAAAATAGATAAATACATCTTTAAAAAAAGTAGTTAACTCTTGGGATCCACATTGTTTCTTTGCTTAATTGATAGCTCACTGCTTTGCCAGCCTTTATAATCTTTATAATACTGAAGGTATATATCACTAATACAATGTAGGATACTAAAATATTCCAAAAACCAACTTCTGTTCAGTGAATCTTTTTCCATGTTAAATTTTATTATACAATTGGAAATGCATTTTGGTACAAAGTGTATGTAAGATAATAAGTAAAGTCTACATTTAAGTTCTCATCCCTAATTCAAACTTGAAATTCTAATTTACTTTTATACAGTTCAGAATAGAATAGTCAACAAGGCAGTTTGGTCTTATCTCCTGTACTCTACACCTGGGCTAGCCTCTCTTCTGTATAACAATGTCTTCCAAGTGTTGTTTTTAGGAATCTAAAGAAAAGTTTACAATCTGCTAGCATCAAAAGATATTCAGTCCCACCCAGATTGTTGACTGGGACCAACCCTGAATCACCCTAAGTTGCTTCAGACTCTACTTTTAGAACAACCCTGATTTCCAGATCATAGCATCTAAGCCCTTGCCTTGACTCTGGGTTACAAAGTCAGCCTCACTCTCCGTACCCAATGGTCCACTACTCTGAAAGTCATCTTGCTTTTAACTCTTCAGGGTAAATGCTCTGTCACATCTGGCTTCATCCCAAGAACCTAACCGTCATACATTTACTTGTGGCTGATATTCTCACGAAGCTCCTCTGGTCCCCATAAATAGGCAATCAGATGAATGTCTGGCAACAATTCAAAGTACAGAAATAGTGCTAAAAAGATAATGACTTGCCTCTAATGCACATGACTTACAACCTGTATCATGGTCAGTGTCAGAACATCACATGGCCATTCATATGAATTTCTTAATTTAGTGTTCCCCAAACTTTGTCATGATTTTTGCCTGATCCAGAAACCACAAATACTATTAAAATGTTTCCTTTAACTTTTAAAAAAAACCTTAGATTTATATTTTAAAATAGATTTATTTTAAAGGAAACATTATGTTATTTTTGTAAGTGGAAAACATTTCCAATTGACATAAATAAAAGAAGACCTTAAAAGCAAATGCAATGAAAACAAAATGCTATACTAGTTATGTTACCTATCTAGGTTCCAGGCCCAAGGCCTCTTCTCAATTTGTTAAAAAAGGAAGATTGGCAAGTGTTGGGCATATTAACATGAACCTGTTATTTTTCTACATAATCACAAAGATTAAAGTATATTGAAAAGAGAATAGCCTTTTTGCTAAGTGCTTCACTGGTATTTGAATGTCCCATCCATCAAAAATTACTTCGTGTACTCCCATTCTACATGTCCCACACTTTGGGGAACACTGGCTGACTTTAATTACCATGTATAATAATAATTATAATTAATTTTATGAGGATTACAAGAAGGGCCTTCATGACACACCCACCTCCAGTAATCAAGGCAACGCCATTGAAAGGCCTATTTATATAAGAGTATCTATGAGCTCTGGGAGAAAACATGACAGGAACTTCACAGCTAAGTGTCATCCTCCATAGCAATGAAATTACAAGAGCAACTAAATTCTGCTCCAATATCTGGAAGGAGAGTTTAGGTTCATGAGCTCCATCTTGGAACATTAGCATTTAGTTGAGGGATTTATTCAAAATGTCCTTCAACTCAAATCATAGCAAAAGCTTCTAAATTTCTCCAGAAACCAGAGTGCAAAAAGCTGTACAGAACAAATTACTAGTGAGAATGAACATGAGCAGTGACCCCAGACACAGCATCACTGGTAATGACTGTGCTCAGTTGTGGCAGGTGGGAATAATATATCAGCTTCATGTGCTGGTTTTCAGATTAAATGAATAATGTTTGTAAGAAAGAAAAAAAATTGAGATTTTGTTTCTTTTCTTGTATTTGCCTCTTTTCCTTCCCTCATTTAAGCTGATAGCACTCTGCTTCCTTGCTTCAGGGGATGTTTGTGGCAGGGAAGAAAGCAGAAGTTGCTTTCAAAACATTTTCCTTCCTCGCTTGAAATAGCCACCCCCAAATTACTATTTAAAAGACTTTAAGGCTAGTAATCTGGTTGGAAGTAGTGTACCAGGTGGCTATGAAATTTATGGAAGCCACATTTACATAGTATAGATCAATACAAATAGAAACATTTTTCTAAATTTTGTCCTCCCTTGAACAATGTTAATTCATAGTTATCATAAATTATTATTTTCGTTTAGGGTGGAGAAGGGGGAACCAGGCAGAGAGGTCTTCCCAATCTACCCTTGGGTACTGTCATGGGAAAAAAGGACCTCACTGAGAATAAAAAGTGATGCCTAGGCTAAAAGGATGAGAAAGAAGTTGGTGGGTCTCTAGAGCAGTGTGGATTTGCTACCTGATCCCCGGAAGTGTCCCTGGAATGTGGCAGGATCTGAGAGTGAATGGCTGAATGGCTGCACCAGAGAGGCTGGAGCCTATGCCTGGAACTCTCCCTAGCCAAACATAGCTGTGCCCCAACTTGGCAGGGACAATGGTCTGAATATGTGTCCCCCTCCCCCAAATTCATGTTGAAATCCTACCACCCAAGGTGATGGTATTAGGAGGTAGGGCCTTCGGGAACTGGTTAGGTCATTTATGCCCATTTGTGCTCTCTGAGGCCCCAGAGAGCTCCCTGGCCCCTTCCTCCAAGAGAGGGCACAGTGAAAATATTACCATCTACGAACCTGGAGGGGAGCTCTCACTAGACACTGAATCCTCTTGTACCTCAACCCTAAGATGCAATCTTAAGGTACAGCCTCCAGAACTGTGAGAAATAAATGTTCATTGTTTCTCAACTGCCCAGTTTATGGTATATTGTTATAGCAGCCCAAATAGACTAAACCAGTAGCAGTTTGGTAGACCTGAAGTCGATCAATCATTACCCTAGGTTCTGGGGATACAGGAATAAATAAATGAAGTGCCTGCCTTCAATAAGCTTCCATTCTAGTGGGTAGGGACAGAAGATGAACACATTTTAAATGAACAAATAAATTCACATATTGCAAAGTGTAGTGAAGGAAAAAAGTTCAGATGAGAAAGAACCTAAAAGACAATGTCTGAAGTTAGCAGCAATGGCGGGGGGGGGGGGGGGGGGGGGGGGGGGGGGGGGGGGGGGGGGGGGGGAGGCGGATGTGGGATAGGGAAGAAGGGAATACTTTAATTAGTTAATCAGGAAAGTTCTGAGCTGAGGGACTATTCGGGTTTTGTGGTGCTTCACATTTATACAATTTGGTGATTCCTTTCTAAGAAAAAGGATGGACAATTTCAAACACTCAATCAAGTATAGGGCCTTGGAAGGGACCTGTTCAAGTGAGAGGCCCTGAAGTTTGACAGTAAACCTACCCCTAGCTGGGACTTGAATGTCAGGAAGATACCTGAAGAGATCATACAGGCTAGGATAGGATGTTCCAGTATTAACTAGTGTGCAAACATGACTAATGACCACAGTAGCACTGTGTACTGTCATCTCAGAAACTTGACACACACAACCCTGGTAGAGGTGAAAGACCACCACCAAGGACCAATATAGAGTTCCCAGGTGTAAGGTTGAAATTAAGTTCTTTATAGAAAATTAGAAAAGAGGAGGAGTCTTTAAGTGAGATTCATTCCCAATATTGTGTAAAGAGTCCTGCATATAGTTTACATGTACTTCATTTTCTACTGGTGCAGTAAGAAATTATGACACATGTAACACCTTATAGCAATACCCATTTAGTATCTCATAGTTCTGTAGATCAGAAGTCCAAGTGGGCTCAGCTGGGTTCTATGCTCAGGGTATCACAAGGCCAAAAGCAAGGTGTCAGCTGAGCTGGTCTTTTATCTGGAGGCTCTTAGGAGCTCATACAAGTTGCAGTTGCAGGACTGAGGTCCCATTTCTTTGCTGGCAGTAGACCAGGAGTCATTCTCAACTCCTAGAGTCCTCTCTGTTTCTTAGGCCTGGTCCTTTCCAAATTTCCAGCCACAATGCTGGCTCTCATGCTTTTCTTCCTGTCTCTGCTTCCCTTTCTGCCACCAACCTGAGAGAGGTGTTTGCTTTTAAAAGCTGCTGAAATGAGCTAATCTCCTTATTTTAAGGTCAACTGACCATATAATAAAGCCTAATCACAGGGGTGATATCCCATCATATTTATAGGTTCCAAGGATTAAAGCAGGGACATCTCTTTGGGACTATTTTAGAAATCTTGCTTGACACAGGGTGCAATAAATAATAGTTCCTTACCATATTACATTTCAATGAACATTCCCTGATCACTTCCTATAATCTAAGAACTAATTTAAAGGAAATGAATAAGATATTGTCTGGTAGATCAAGGAGTTTACACATTACTGGAGGAAACTGATATTCAAACAGGTAATTTTTATATGATGATAAGAGCTAATACTTACACAGAATTTACTAAGTACCTATTCCTATTATAAGCACTATGTGTATATATCATCCTGCAGGGTAAGGGAAGGGATAAAGTACTATATACTCTTGAAGCATAGAGGAGTGTATTTTAGTGGGGGCTGAGGGGAAAGGCAGATAGGCATGGCCTATCAGGGAAATCTTTGAGAAGGTAATTCATCCTCAAAGAAGAATAGAAATTGACTAGGCACAAACAGGGTGTGTGTGAGAAGGAAGTGGGTGAGGTGGTGTAGGGCTCGGGAATTTTACATGCATAAAGGCAGAAAGAGGGACAGATTAATAGCACCAGAACACAAAACATCAAGAAAGTCATAACAAGATACAAAGCTGGAGGAATAATAACCCTATCAGAGAAGGTCTTATATATGAACAAGGGGACATATTTACCATCAAAATGGTAGGGATGATTGAAGGATTTGTAAAAGGGTCACACAAAATTATTCAGAGTAGCTCAGATAGCTTAGATAAAATGTGAAGGAGGCTTAATTTATCTGTGAAACATTTCTCTCCTCCTCAAGCATTTGTCCTGTGACTCATTCTTGCTATTAGCAGAGTTAATCAATCCTTGGCATAAACTGAGAATTAAGATCTTGGCTTATTAAGGCTTAAAATATGACCTATCTCATTTTAAAAGAAAATTCTCAAAGACTGATAAATCATCAGTGCAATGACAAGCCACCCAAACCCTCATATATTTAGATCAGAATGGACAATGCCTTTTTTTTTCTATTTGGAAGGCGAATTTGAATGGAGTTGCAGAGGGAAGCTAGACTTATTGTGATCACTTTGCAGTATATACAAGCACGAAATCCTTATGTTGTACTCCTGAAACTAATATAATGTTATACGTCAATTATACCACAATTTAAAAAAAAAACATAAAATGAATGGAAGCTTTGAGAAGAGCTTGGTGATTACTAGGCACAACTAAAGGCTCTTGGAAAATGAGCCATGCTAAATTAAGCTCACTGGTTTATTGGTCACCTACTTGTTTGTTTTGTTAAAAATGTGAGGCTAAGTCAGAATGATGTAGAGTGTGAGAGAGTAGCTACAATTTATAGTTTCTCAGAGCTGTTCGACTTTACAACTACATTATAGACACTGGATTTCTTAGTCTGAACAATTTCTCCAACTCTATCAGCTTTCCATTTTTCTTAAGTATCTTCCACATTAACCTAATCTATTTTTCTACTTTTTAACCCCTCCAATTTCTTTTTTTTTTTTTAAAGATTTTATTTATTTATTTGAGAGAGAGAATGAGAGAGAGAGAGCATGAGAGGGGGGAGGGTCAGAGGGAGAAGCAGACTCCCCGCCGAGCAGGGAGCCCGATGCGGGACTTGATCCTTGGACTCCAGGATCATGACCTGAGCCGAAGGCAGTCGCTTAACCAACTGAGCCACCCAGGCGCCCCTTAACCCCTCCAATTGTCTTTCATTCATCAAGAGTGAATATATCTTATTATATATATATTGGGCTTTAGATACTTCTAGTTTCCCCAAACTATATGAATTTTATTTAAGTGTCCAATATTATTACACCTATTGTACATATCTTCACCTCTGACTCATCATCCTTCTTACTGTTGGTATACACACACACCAATTCACCTATTATATGTAAATTACATATAACTCCTTTGATATTTATTTATTTTTTAAAAGATTTATTTATTTATTTCTGGGGAGGGGAGGCAGAGGGAGAGAATCCTTTAAGCCGACTCCCTGCTGAGCAAGGAGCCTAACTTGGCTCCATCCCACTACCCATGAGATCACCACTTGAGCCGAAACCAAGAGTCAGACACTTAACTGAGCCACCAAGGCACCCCTCCTTTGATATTTATTTCTCAAGTTATCTTAATTTATTTCACTTTAATCCTATTTCAGATTCCTCCTTGCAAGTTTTATCCTTTTTATATATTTTTGTTTTTATAGATAAAATTCTATAACTGACATTCTTTTCTACCTTGTTGGTACCTATTACATAGTTATCTGAGTAACTAGGAATAAAGAAGACTGTATAGTCTCCATTCGCACTTAGGGTTGTAAAAGAAGATATGAAAGATGTGCTGAGAGGGATAAAAGTTATATTAGCCATGTACGTATAGATACGTAAAACAAACAGGCTGAAATTATGAATGAAAATGTCCTTATTCTTATTTTTATTTTTTAAGTTTTTATTTAAATTCCAGGTGCTTAACATAGTGTTATATTAGTTTCAGGTGTACAATATAGTGATTCAACAATTCCCCATTAGCTGGTGCTCATCTCTAGAATGTCTTTATTCTTTTTTTTTTATTATTCATTTGAGAGAGTGTGTGTGAGTGGGGGGAAGGAGAGAATCTTAAGCAGGCTCTCCGCCGAGCACAGAGCCTGACTTGAGGCTCAATCCCATGACCCAGGAGATCATGACCTGAGCCAAAACCAAGAGTCAGATGCTTAATTGACCGAGCCACACAGGTGCCCTGAGAATGTCTTTATTCTTAATTAATTTACATCCAAGTGGGCAATGAGCTAAGATATTTCTACCTGGGAAGGTAACTAATTTTCACTTTTCTTTTAGCATAGGTTAAAAGCAAACCTTAGAGTAGATGAGAAGTCCATTCCTCTGCATGTTTTCATAAAGACTATTGCAATGTTCTACTTCTTCAGGTACAGGAAATATTGGTGTGGCATCAGATTCATTCAGCATGGAATGAAAGCTTGAAAACCTGTCCCTATAGCCTTACTCCGGTACTTTTGTAGCATTCTTCCGTGCTTACTATGGCACTCTTTCGGGCTTCCTTTATCTCCATCACTTCTATCACACTTCAACCCTGTTTACTTCATTTCTAGAGATGAACTCTGACATGGTGGCGTTTTTTTGTATTATAAGATATCTGGTATGTTATTGACTTAATTCTGAAGACAAATGTTTCCTCTGGCCTGAGTAAGGGAAGAAAAGGAAGAACATAGAAAGAGAGTACTAATATTTTGAAGTGATAAAGCTGTTCTCTATCTTGATTATGGTTATGGTTACATAATGGTAAACATTTGTCAAAGATCATAGAACTGTACGTGAAAAAGAATGAAATTTACTATAGGTAAATTATACCTCATTGAAAGAGAGAGAGAGAGAGAGAGAGAGAAACCACCTAAGTTCTAAGACTGTTAATGTTGCAGCCAGAAAAAATTATGCTATGTTCATAAGGTTATTTATAACCTGATAATAATTTTCTTGTTACAATAGTAAATATTACTAATCTTCAATATAGCTTAATTACTCTCTTTAAAACTGGAAGAAAACAGTTAAGTTCTCAAAAGCCATCTTATACTCTAGTCATTTGTTCTTCAGAAGTTTAAATTTGAACTTCAGTTATCAAACTGGTTAATGAAGTGTGGCAGGGAGTCCACGTCCAAGATGGCTCCCAGTTAGTCCCACCTTCTGGCTTTGTCAGGTGCTATATCTCTCCCTTCTTATCTCTCTATTGCTCTGCCTCTATGCCTCTATTCCTCTACCTCTTCTTCCCGTATCTCTCTGTCTCTCTCTCTCTACCCCTCAGTTTCTCCTTTCCCCACTGCTGATTTAACTTTCTCTCCTCTTTTCTTGTCCCTTTCTCTGCATCCCTTCTTCCCCCTTCTAAATCTTTCCATTTCTCTTTCCCTCTCTCTCTGTCTCTGTCCATCATACCCTCACCTTTCCTTCCATCCTCCTCGTCTTCCCCTCTTCCTTCCCTTCTTTTTTCTCCACTTCCCCCTCCTTTCCCTAATGTATCTGTCTTTTTTTATTTTGCATCATCTCTCATTACTTATTCTATCTTCTTTGCCCTTTTCTTCTGAAGGATACCTGCCTTCAAACTTAAAATATTATGAAGATTCTAAGATCAGCTTAATGATTAAAGTCAACTTAAAAGGTCCCATCAAAGTTTTCTGAAATACAAAACATCTCAGAAATGTGGAGGTTATGAGATCCTCAGAAATCAATGCCAGTATTGAGAAACAGGAAGACAAGAAAGACCTCAGAACAGCTAATGTAAATGTCTCAAAATCCATGAACCCATTTACTTTACATATGGGAGCTCCTACCTTTTCCTCTCCAGATCTTATTCTTAGCCTGCAGTAAATTAGGGGGGAAAAAAAAAAAAGGAGGAATGCTGCTAAAGTCAAATTCTTGGCAGCAAGTGACAGGTGACACCCGAAGAGTAAAGGATTATATTGTTTAACAACCATAACAACAAAAAGCAGACACAAGACCTGAGAAAACATAACAGCATGGACCCAATCAACAAATGCACAAACAGTCATATACTCTTCAGTAGTCTGGAACAAATTTATATAATAGAGGATATTCATTATAATAAATTATGGAGAAAATATCACATTTTATTTAGCTATTTAAGAAGGCAAGAATGTACATTGTGAATATTTGGGTAAAACATTAAAAAATGTGACCCTTAAAATGTAAGCCCTGGACATGAAGAAAATTTAGATATGAGGAATATCACATTTCCAGATGATTTTAATAAAAAGTTAATTATATTAAATAAAGCCCAACTATTAGTTTTAGTTTTTGTCATTGTTGTAGGAAAAAATTTCATAAATTCAGCTTTCGGTACAGTAGAGTCCAACAGATCCTAAGACACTAATGCCCTTAAAATTAGAAATTTAAAATGATACAAAAAGGATTACAGGTCTGCATCAACCTCATCTCGAGCACAAGCATTAAACTGGTTCTAAGATTAACTTCCTTCTGTCCATAAACACAAGTTAACAAGTTTTTAGACTCCTTACTAGTTAATAGTAAAAATGGATCCTGTAGATATGTTTTCATTCTCCAGCTAGTTCTAAGATCCTTTAAGGCACATTCAGTTTCTTCTATTCTCTCACATTGTGAAGTATTATGTCCTTTATGTTATGCATGCTTGACAAATGCTTATGATTGATTAACTGAGTGATACAGGAGTTTCCAACAGGGGCTGTTGGCAAACATAATACATTTTTTTCAAATGTGCTGCATACATGGGCATTGTAATCATTTCTCAGGGACCACAGATTAAACTTCCCCCTAAATGTTCATCAGACTTATTTTGAATAGTTTTTGTTTTCTGCTTTTAAAGCTAATTTATTCTCATTGCAAAATTATCAGGAAACAATAAAACATATAAAGAAGAAAGTAATGTCACTTGTAAATTCCATTACTCAGAAATCTGCTAGCATTTCTGTGCATTGAGTACCTTCCAGATTTTTTTCTTTCAATACATTCATGAATACATACCCATATGTATTTATTTATTAATTTTTTTGTTTCAAGTTTGTATTTAAATTCTTGTCAGTCAACATATATGGTAAAATTGGTTTCAGGTGGAGAATTTAGTGATTTACCACTTACATACAACACCAAGTGCTCATCACAAGTGCCCTCCTTAAAATCCATCACTCAGTTAGCCCATCCCCCACCCACCTCCCTATTTATTAAAATTTTTTTAATTGAGGTATAATTGACATATAACATTCTATTAGTTTTAAGTATACAACCTATATTATATTATGAAATGATGACCACAATATGTCTAGTCAACATCCATTACTATAAATAGTTACAAAATATTTTTCTAGTGATGAGAATTTTTAAGATTTACTCTCTTAGCAATTTTCAAATATGCAATACAGTACTATTAACTATAATCACCATGTTGTACATTATATCTCTATAACTTATTTATTTATTTATTAAGATTTTATTTATTTGAGACAGAGAGAGAGAGCATGCACAGAGGGAGAGGGAGAAGAAGACTCCCTGCTGAGCAAAGAACCTGTGGCAGGGCTGGATTCCAGGACTCTGAGATCATGACCTGAACTGAAGGCAGATGCTTAACAGACTGAGCCACCCAGGTGCTTATTTATTTTATAACTGGAAATTAGTACCTTTAAAAAAAGGATTTATTTATTTGAGAGAGAGAGAGAGAGAGAGAAATAGCACAGGGGAGGGGCAGAGGGAAAGAATCTTCAAGCAGACTCCCCACTGAGCATGGACCCTGATTTGAGCCTCGATTTCACGACCCAGGAGATCATGACCTGAGCCACAACCAAGAGTCAGATGCTTAACTGACTGAGCCACCTAGGTGCCCCTGAAATTTGTACCTTTTGACCCTTTCATTCGTATTTCCTGCCCCCAACCCCCACTTCTGTTCTCTGTATCTATGAGCTTTTTTTTTTTATTCCACATATTAGTGAAATGGCATGGTATTTGTCTTTTCCTGTCTGACTTATTTCACTAAGCATAAAGCCCTCAAGATCCAACCATGTTATCACAAATGGCAAGATTTCCTTCTTTAATGTAGCTGAATAATATTCCATTTTATATATACTACATATGTATTCATATATATACCACATTGTGTGTGTGTGTGCACCACATTCTCTTTTTCCATTCATCCATTCATGGACACTTAGGTTGTTTCTGCATCTTGGCTATTGTGAATAATTCTGAAATAAACATGGTGGTGCATATATCTTTTTGAGTTAGTGTTTTTGTTTTCTATCTTTTTTTGAAAATTTTATTTATTCATTTATGATGGAGAGATACAGAGAGAAGAGAGAGAGAGCATGAGCAGTGGGAGAGGCAGAGGGAGAGGGAGAAGTAGGGTCCCCACCTAGCCAGCAGCCAGACTTGGGGCTTGATCCCAGGACTCTGGGATCATGACCTGAGCTGAAGGCAGACGCTTAACCAACTGAGCCACACAGACACCCGTGTTTTTGTTTTCTTTGGATAAATAGTCAGAAGTGGAATTGCTGGATCATGTGGTAGTTCTATTTTTAGTTTTGTGAGTCACCTCCATACTGTTTTCCGTAGTGGCTGCACCAATTTATAATCCCACCAAGAGTGCACAAGTGTTCCTTTTTCTCCACATCCTCACTAACTCGTGTTATTACTTGATTTTCTGATATAGCCATCCTAATGGGTATGAGGTGATATCTCATTCTGATTTAGAACAGGTTTATTTTAATTTTTTAAATTTTATTTTGTTATGTTAATCACCATACATTACATCATTAGCTTTTGATGTAGTGTTCCATGATTCATTGTTTTCGTATAACACCCAGTGCTCCCAGAACAGGTTTATTTTTTATTTTTATTTTATTTATTTATTCATGAGAGATAGAGAGAGAGAGAGGCAGAGGCAGAGGGAGAAGCAGGCTCCCCGCGGAGCAGGGAGCCCGATGCGGGACTCGATCCCAGGACCCTGGGATCATGACCTGAGCTGAAGGCAGACGCTTAACTGACTGAGCCACCCAGGCGTCCCACAGGTTTATTTTTTAAAAAACAACGAGATCACTTTACACAGAATTTAATAATCATCTTTCTCACTTAGTGATACATCATGAACATCTTTCCATGTCAATGAATATAGGCCTACTGTATATAAATGTACTATACTTTTATCAATCTTCTTTTGATGACTTTTCAGGCATTTTATAATTTCCTACTATAAAAAAATGCTTAACTGAATATTTTTGACTCATCCTTCTTAAGGAAAAATTCCTTGAATGTAATTGCATAACAGAATTTTGAGCTCCAAGCATGAGATTAGTAAATACTTACTGATTGATCATCAGACTATATGACTGATTATAGGAACCCAAATATTATTTAGCTAATTTGGAATGGTTAATGTTTTAGGCAGATGAAGGTGTTTTATAAAAGTATATTTTTGAGGTATTTCTAAATAGCTCCACTGACAAGTACTTTGAAATGACTATTTAGTAAGGATATTTTTGAGAACTTTTTTGGTCTAAAGTTTTGGATAAACTCAATACACACATAACTACCAAAATCTTGATATCACTATCTCCCACAGGGAACTACTAAATCACAGTTGTTTTTGTGGTTGATACTCTCAGTGATGTTAAGCATTAATGATGTTCCCTGCTAATCATAGGGAGATTCTTTATAACTGTAGTTTGTTTATCACGTATCAGAGGAAGTGGTAAATTCATACTAGAAATTAAAACTTTTTTTGTTAACTCAAGGATCTTGGGGAGATATTGACCTTTTACACTTAAATGACTAGTGAGTTGAGTTTTAGAGAAAGCTTTTTGATGAAATTATAGTCAGACAAATTCATGAATTCTTGAAAGAATTATGTGATGCAGTTAATATTTTTTTTTAAAGATTTTATTTATTTATTTGAGAGAGAGAGAATGAGAGACAGCATGAGAGGGAGGAGGGTCAGAGGGAGAAGCAGACTCCCCGCCGAGCAGGGAGCCCGATGCGGGACTCGATCCCGGGACTCCAGGATCATGACCTGAGCCGAAGGCAGTCGCTTAACCAACTGAGCCACCCAGGCGCCCGTGATGCAGTTAATATAACAAAGTTAATATAGCATGGTATTTAGGAGCATGCATAGGCTTTGATATTTGATAACTTGGGGTGGAATACAACTGTTTTCTCTGGAGCAAGTAACAACTTTAAGCGTTAGTTTTCTCATTTTAAAAATGGAGATGATAATAATCTTAAAGTTATTGAGAAGGCCAAATGAGATAATGCAAGGTGACTGTCATATGATAAGCAGTCAAAAAAAAAAAATCAATCCTTCCTTCTTAGAATCATAACGACACTCTACCTCCAGCAGGTAACTATTACTACTGTTGAGAGATGAGAATTCAACCTCAACCAATTAACAATGACCATTAAAATTAATTCCACATATAGGGTTCTATATGATTTGGGGTGTGTAAATATGTACAACCACACTAATTTTATTGATTATTAGAAAAAAAGCCTGAATTAGTAAAAGACATGAATTACAGGTTTTTTAAAGTAAAGATAGCTATATTACGTTGAAATTCATTTAATAACCATAAGTAAACTAAAGGTTTTCAATCAGTTATTTGAAGGAATACATTATATTTCAGAAATAAAAGTAAAACTAGTGCTTTTTCATTTATAGATTGCTAGTAAGTTATTGTGTACTATCAAAACTTCTTAAGGTCACTGCACAAACTGCACAGTAATTTTAAACATTTCCCCCCTAAAATCTCATTCTCCTAGAGGACATTGTACTCAGAAAGGCAAATTTGTCAACTTAGGATTTTAAAAACTACGGGTTGACTTACTGTGACTTTTTTCACTATGTGAGTATTTTTTATATAAGCTGGATAAAGGAAAATTGAGAGGAAAATGACCTTTTCATTGGAAGCAATGTTAGCTTTAAACTAAAACATTATAAAGTATCAGAGACCCTAGCACTTCAACCTAATTCAACTAATAAATATTAAGCTCATATTATGGGTCCAGCATTGTGTTAGGAATACAGAGATGAATTCTAAGCAGATGTTAATGCTGGGAGGGAATTTAGAAATAATTTAATACAATCCCTTTAATGGACAGAGGAGGAAATTAAGGCCCCCGAGAGATGAAGTGGCCTTCCCACAGTTAGTAGATTAAGTAACAGAGCCAAGATTAGAGCACTTCCAATTTAGTATTCCTTGCATAGCCTCACACTAACTGCCCCAAGGTTTTACAAAAGATACTTGGTACCGTTTTTACATTGAGTAGAGCTCTTGTGGCTGGGCTATCCTAACAAAGCAGGTTGGGAAAATTTCCATGATAGTCAGCATCTCAAAATAGCAGCAGGTCACTGCAGTTTTGTTCCTAACTCTGTAAGAAAGAAAGAAATTCTAATTATACAACTGGCACTGGACAAATGGTCCCTCTCAATCAATTTAAATGCTTACCATGTGCCTGGCTCTGTGTTATACTCTAGGAATGTAAAGTAGATTCAGACAGTTTTTGGCCAGAAGAAACTAACAGTCTAATGGAGGAAACAAACCTATAAGGAAATTAATTTCAGTAACATTGCACAGCTTAAACCAATGCCCAGGAGAATGCATTTCAATTTTTAAAAACCATTAGTTGTTAAAATTTTGTTATATTTTTAGGGTGTTTTGGCCAGGCACAAATACCCAACTCCTACTCCAATTAACCCTCTAAGAAGTTCCTGGGGCAGGAATATGCAAAAGAAACCATGACAAAGTGAAGCAAAGTTAGCACCTTGGCTGCTAAACTCAATGCAGATGAATAGGATAAACTGAATAATAGTTTTAGGGGCGCAACCGTTTTTCTAATCTAATTGGATTTAAATTACCTTAGGCCAAAATACCTGTAATACTCAAACTCACATTTTAAAGATTTTATTTATTTATTTGTCAGGGAGAGAGAGAGAGAGAGCGTGAGAGCACACAAACAGGGAGCAGCAGAAAGAGTTGGAGAAGCAAGCTCCCCGCTGAGCAAGGAGCCCGATGTGGAATTCACTCTCAGGACCTAGAGATCATGACCTGAGCCGAAGGCAGACACTTAACCAACTGAGCCACCCAGGCGTCCCTCAGACTCACATTTTATTTATTTTTTAATTTTTTTAAAAAAGATTTTATTTATTTACTTGAGAGAGAGAATGAGAGACAGAGAGCATGAGAGGGAAGAGGATCAGAGGGAGAAGCAGACTTCCCGATGAGCAGAGAGCCCAATGTGGGACTTGATCCCGGGACTCCAGGATCAATACCTGAGCCGAAGGCAGTCGCCCAACCAACTGAGCCACCCAGGCGCCCTCAGACTCACATTTTAGATCTTATTCTGGTCACATGGAACAAAAATAAGTGTCAGATAGAAGGTAAGCTAGCTGATCAGGCCTCTGACATTCTAGACCAGTCTTTATGCTCTGATACCTGGAAAAAAGCAAATCAGACAGAGCCCCTACAACCTGATATTTCACACTTGGTATCCCACCCACTATCAAATATGGCCTAATCAATGACTTTGAAGCTAATGACCCCTTCCTCTCTTCCTGGGCAGTTTGGTTTCTTTGCATAAGGCACTATTTCCTCCGTAGAGTGTTCTTTTCCTTTTATTCTGCCTAATAACCTCCTTAAAAACACCACTTAAATTTTATTTATAAAACCTTTTATTTAATGTTGGTAGATTTGGATCAATCCTTTTCATTGCACCACCTCACCCATTACATTCATGAACATATAGATAACTAAGATGTTTAGTCTTAGTCTGCTCTCCGGAGTCAACAGAAGAGTTGAGAATTTCCACAGAGGAGCTGCCCAAGCACGTAGAGCTTTAAATATTTTTAGATAGGTCACGAGAAGTGACAAACATTTTGAATGATTACAGCTCTGCAATTCTACTGTGAACCCATTTTTCTTTTTGAAACCTTGGCATTACACAAGAAACAGACACTCTGACAGAATCTGATGATTATCTCATGAGGAAGTGCAGCTGCAGAAAACAAAAAGCGACAACCTGGCAACTTTGGTCCGGAAAGCTTTGTCTTTAATTCTATCTTTTCATAAGCTTGATCCAAGCGATCTGTAATACTAGGTGTTTGCCATGTTTGTCACTTTTGAATGACACCGGACTCATAAACTTTTCCATGTCAAACCTCACGGTTTCCCCTCAAAACACATTTTTATATTCCCATTAAAACAATCATTTAATTAGCTTGTTTTTCAGATTACAATCTGCAGGAGAGTTACTTACTCAATTTAGGTCTTCAATTCCGTTGAACACACACTGACTGCGTGCCTACTCTGTGGCAGGCCTTCTGCCAGGTGCTAGAGATACCAAGATGAGGAATTCACACTGTGTGAGGGTAGACTAGCCAACTATAATAAAATGTTGACAAATGCTATAGGAGTAGTGGGAGCACTGCTACAGGAAGGCAGAACACGGAGGTATAATTCTTGGGTGAAAGGGAGATCAGTGCTGGAGAAAAGCAATCATTGGGATTGTTGCCATGACAATATGGCATCCAGTGTCAGCTTCCCCTCCAGTGTTCCTTGATGTTTGGATTTTACACCCTGATCCACCTGCTTCTTCAGTTTCCTTTCTAACTATTCTGACATTCACAACCCCTTCTGTGACTCAACCCTTTTCTTGTTTTCATCTTCCTTTGCTTCTTGCCCTCTTCCTTTTGGCAAACCACCAGTCTGCCTTGTTCACAGAGCAGATAGTTACTCTTGCACGAATTCCCTCAACTTCTGCACTTCTCCACTTCTGCCACCCCTGGTATTTCAAATGATACATGTTTTTTGGGTTTTTTTGTTGTTTGTTTTTGTTTTTGAGTGAATGCATGCATGAATGAATATGTCGGACACTATTTGTACTTAGATGCTGGGGATACACATGCTAGTAAGACGGGTTTCTCCCTGTGGTCATCTCCTTTTTTGATTTTCCCATCTATTTGTCCTCCATGTACCTCAAGTGTAACATATCCAATTCTGTATTGCCTTACTCCCATGCTTTGCACTGATTGGTCAGTTCTAGGTCGTTTGTCCTCTCCTAGAACTAATAGCTGGATTGGGGGTGGGTACAGGACTGACAATGCAGGGAGGGTGACTTCCCAACAAAAGTCAGGGTGCTGTTATCAAAAGAAACATGAAAGATTGGGCAGGCAATACTAAAGACTATATACTGTAAACAAGCTCTCTGTGTATGTGCAGCTTGGTGGAAACCCAATTTGTAATCAAGATACTGAGTTTTGAATGACTGAATTTGCTGTGATCCAAACGGTTTGAATAGCATTCAGTAACTCACATTCACTATTTCAAGAATGTAAGTTATGACAAAGTAGTATCTTATGTTTTATAGAAAGCATTTTAACTTCTATTCATTTTTTAGAGAATATGTGAAAAAATCGAATTAAAAGATTCTGCGGTGCAACTATAAATATATCTCTTCCCCGAAAGCCTGAAAATAATGCCCATTTATACAAGCTAATTTATGGAGTATCCAGGAGCTAAATTGTTTGTGTGAAAGAAATAAGACTTTGTTCCCTTGTCCTAGCAAAGCCTTGGTACCACTGAGATTTTGAGATCCTGTACCTGATGGAGTCCCCCAGTTTATCGTAGAATAGAATTACCTCTTTATATCAGGGAATGAAAACTCATATTAAAGTAGTACAGGGCATGTTTTGAGAACAATATACTTCATAGCCAACCAACAATCTTTACTAGAAATGCTGAGATAAAAATAATTACTAAATTTGCACATAAATCTCCATAAATACAAAAAAAGACACCAAAAGTATTTATTATCTCCATTTTATAGGCACAGTTAGCTTTGCTTAGATAGTATGTAAGTCTAAGAGGAAAGACTAGTGATTATCACTATAAAAAACACTTACTGTGATAGACACTTGAAACAATAGTGAACATGTGACACAAATCAGTAAACATTAAGTGTAAGCAAAGATAAAGTACCTATCATGTAGGGTTGCCAGGTAAAACATAAGATACCCCATTAAATTTGAATTTCAGATAAAAATAAATAATTTGTTAGGATATGTATGTCCCTAGTATTTCACAGGAAATACTTATAGTAAAAAATTTTATTTTTCTGAAATTCTAATTTAACTGGGTGTCCTGTATTTTTACTTGCTAAATCTATCAACTGAGCTATCATAACATAGTGATTTAATTTCTTAAAGGACACAAAGATTATCAGAAGTTCTGTGATTTGTGGAAGTTGAGGCTGGAAGGAATTTGCTACCACATTCCCTACTGGTGAGGCCACGTTTCCTTTAAATGGATTCAATTCAATTTAAGCAACATTTGTAGAGTGTCTCCTAACCCTGATGGAGTTCTAGGTGCTGGCTCTGTAGAGTTGAATAAATTGCTTCCTTAAGATTCTCCGAGCTCAAGTGAAGATGGTTTCAGCCTCTGGCACAGGTGGTCCAGAAATAATGTGTGAAGAAGAGAAAGCAGAATATGACCAATGAGCAAATGTGACTGTGAGGAAATAGTTGGGTAGAAAAAATTATATAACAGATGATGAGCAAGTAGAAACATCACTTTAAGAATATATAGCAGCAGATATTAATAATGTGCTATGAGAGAGAGAGAGAGAGAGGCTCATGTGCCACCAGAGGATGTGACATTATATCAACAACTTACTCTGGAAATAGATTAAAAAATTATTTGTCATGTCTTTTTTGAAAGCAGTGTTGAAACCAGTTAATGTGTAAAAACTCCTCCCACTTTTCCTTTTTTCTTTTTTAAATTATTTTTTATTTTTTGAGAAAGAGAGAGAGGGGAAGGGAGTTGGGGGAGGGGCAGAGGCAGAGGGAGGGTGAGAGAGAGAATTGTTAGCAGGCTCCGCACCCAGTGCGGAGCCTGGGGCAGAACTGGATCTCTCGACCCTGAGATCATGACCTGAGCCAAAATCAAGAGTTGTCACTTAATCCACTGAGCCACCCAGGTGTCCCAAAACTTCTCCCACTTTTCAAACAAAAGAATGCCAGCTCATTAATATGGAAGAAAGAGTAGAATTAGGAAAATCACCGTTTGGAGCCCTTGATGGAAAGTTGATTCAGGCAAAAATAATCAATAGAGCCAAAATCATTAAGTGAGGATCTGATGAAAAAGAATATATTTGCAGAGTGTGTCCACAAATTAGATCTTAATTGTAAAGGGAAAAACCCCCTTGCTTTTACGGTGGGGACATCTGATCACTTAGCATAGCTATCAAACCTAGTGTCACAACAGACAAGCTGAAGTATGTGGTTCTGGGTGTGGTCACAAGATTATAGTGTCAGTATGACACAAGTGTTTAAACTAAATCTAATCAAGTGTTTAGACCCAATTCCCAGGTTACAGGAAAGAGAAAGAAAAAAAAAAAAAAAAAGAACAAATTTAGTGACACCAGAAGGCAGGTCAAATCACTAAAAGGCAGTGTTTTGTATGCAATTTGGTCAGAGAAGCCTGAAAAACCTTTTGGTTTTGAAGGTAGATGAGCAGAGGTTGCTTCCCTCGGCTTTTATTGAAAGCCCTGTTTATTCATAAGGATAACATGTTGATGCTACTGGTCTGAGCATTTTATTCAAATATAAAGGAATAATTTTATGCTATCTAGAAGAATAACTCCAATTTCAACATGAGGAAGCAATGCAAATTTAAGAAACAGTGAGCTTTACTGAGAATCAGAGGCCTTTTTCTAAATAAAAGAAGAAACTGTTCCTGTCTAAATACGGGCATTTTGATTGCCTGTTTCCGCTGATCCCTTTTTGCTGCTTGCTACATTAAGTTCTCGTTCAATGTGCACTTGCCTTCTTTGCAATGAAAGCAAATTAATCTCTAACATTGATTTTTAAAATGTTCTTTAGACTGCTAACTAGATCATTTCTTGCTGATGCTGTTACACTGCTGTGACATTTTGGACTTAGTGAATGGCATTGAAAGTCACCTTTCTTAGGTTATACTTAAGCTTAGGTGAAATAGCAGAGAAGCACACGATTCATTTCCTTCCCTATAGAATGCAGAGAGCCTAGACTATGGGCTCTTCTTGATTTGGAGGAGAGACGATGGGGAGATGTTAGAGCATCACATTCTGTTTTTGAGCGAGGAGAAACCTCAGGCTCACCCCTTTGGAGCTGCCACACAGCACAGCTTCTGAGCAGAACTGCCCCATTTTTGCCACTGGCAACTCCACCCTTGCTGCTCCCAGAAACACCCTTCAGTTTCCCCTCTTTGAACTATGCTATTTTCTTCCCCTACTGGCTAGCACACATCATTACCATTAAATAATAATCAAATACATGTTCTTGTATAATTTAGAGAAATCAATTTATTTTATAGTCTTGCTGCATTAATGTTAAACTTTAGGTAGCTCTTCTATCTTGTATATATAGGCTAATGGTTGAAAAGTGGTTACTTTACTGCATACATGAATAGAGCAGTTTATAGTCTTACAATAGCTTATGGTCTAAGCTAATAGTTCTTAATGTGTAATGTCTAGACTTGCAGCATCAACAGCATCTGGAAACTGGTTAAAATTGCAAAAATTTGGGTCCAAACCCAGATTTACTGAATCAGAAACTCTGGGGACAAAGAACAGGAATCTGTGTTTTAATAAACCCTTCAGAGAATTTCTTATGCATACTAAAATTTGGGAACCAGTCTAAGCCATGAGAGTCCTTATGTTCCTTTATTAAGTCAGCACACATGTTTAAGCATCTTTTGTGTACTGTGGTCCATAAAAAAGTAATATAGTAATCTTTGTCCTGAGGTGGTAATATGGTACATAGGAAGAACAAAGTTTACACATAAAGCTATAACAGGCACTTATTGTAATCTGTCTTCCCAACTTCTGGGTGTTTTGTTCCCAGGCTAGAGTCTATAGGTATGAGTGGATGAACCCTGTTAACCAATGGCAAAGAGGCTAAATTGACATAGGTATTTGTAGAAAAGAATAGCTCCTGATGTGATTGAAGAGGAAGACTAAGTTATAAGACTTAAAGCCTGGAGTGTTAAAGGTCAGGGAGCTTGGCTGGGATATGGCCCTGAGGGCATTGCACTGCTCTTGGAGGGAAGGCAGGCAAAAAACCTGTAGACATACAGCATGGAAAAAGCAAATCCAAAGAGCACCTGGGCACACAGTGGGGAGGTTATTAGCTCATCTTGGAGTGTCCCAGAGAGATAATGTTCACAGAGAAACCTCTCCAGAAACAAAAGAACTGGCAAGCACCATTTCACTCCCCTGCTCCTCAGTGTAAGCACAAAGCCACCTATAGGAACCAGCGCAGCAGTGACACTTACTACCTAACTTGCTTATACCAAGCCCCATCCCCAGTGTTCCAGTGGAACCAGCCCTCCTAGTCATACATGCCCCAATCCCAGAGTGGTGAGTCCCTCATGCCCCTCCAAGAAGATCAGCCCAAACCTTTGCTCACACCATGTCTCCTGGTGCAGGAGTTTTGTGGAGACTTGGATCTGGTGGTGGTGGCAACAGGTCTTATTTCACAAAGAGACCAGAGCACACCTAGTTAAAACACACCACATTTAGGCCAGGGACCAAACGCTGCCCACAACAGGCAAAGAGAGCCCCTGCAGACAAGTGGCCTGAAGGATAAGGCAGCCAGGGTAAAATAGCAGAGCCCACATGGCACCCATCGGAGCCATTCCTGGAAGCATCAGGCCCTTGGGAACAGGGACACTACACAGCAGGGCACTAGAGGACCTCTTTTTATAAGGCCATTATCCTCAAGAACAGGAGATGTGGTTGGCTTTCCTAACACACAGAAACAGGCAAAGACTTGGGAAATGGAGAAAACAGAGAAATTTATCCCAAATGAACAAACAGGAAAAGGCCACAGCCAGAGATCTAAGCAAAACAGATATAAGTAACATGCCTGATAGAGAATTGAAAGTAATGATCATAAGAATACTCACCAGACTTGAGAAAAGAGTGGAAGAGTGAGACCCTTAACACAAATATAATGAATAACATAACAGAGATAAAAAGGGCTCAATAAACCAAATGAGAAACACTTTTGATGGAATGAACCGCAGGCTGGAAGAAGCAGAGGAACAAATGAATGACCTAGAAGACAGAATAATGGAAAGTAATTAGACTGAACAAAAGAGAGAAAAAATAATTATGCAAAATGAGAATAGACTTAGGGAACTCGGTGACTACATCAAACATAATAATATTCATATTATAGGAGTCCCAAAAGAAGAGAGAGAAAGGGGGTAGAACATTTATTTGAAGAGATAATAGCTGAAAACTTCTCTAATCTGGGGAAGGAAACAGATATCCAGATCCAGGATGTACAGAGAACTCCATCAAAATCAGCAAAAGCAGAATCACACCAAGACATATTGTAATTAAATTGGCAAAATATAGTGATAAAGAAAAAAATTTAAAAGCAGCAAAACAAAAGACAGTAAATTACAAGGGAAAACCCATAAGGCTATCAGGGGATTTTTCAGCAGAAACGAGTGGCATGATATATTCAAAGTGCTAAACAGGGAAAATCTGCAGCCAAGATACTCTATCCAGGAGGGCTATCATTTAGAATAGAAGGAGAGATAAAGAGTTTCCCAGACAAACACAAACCAAAGGAGTTATGACCACTGAATTAGTCCTGCAAGAAATATTAAAAGGGACTCTTTGAGTGGAGAGACCAAAAGTGACAGTATAAAGGTAGGAAACACAAAAGTTGTAAAAATGAATATTTCTGTAAAAAAAAAACAGTCAAAGAAATTCATAAAATAAAAGGATGTAAATATATCAACATATACCTAAAATATGGGGAGGAAAGTAGTAAAGAATGGGTTCGACTTTAAACAGCCATTAACTTAATATAGACCACTATATGCAGAAGATGTTATGTATAAACCTAATGGTAACCATATATCAAAACCCACTAATAAATATGCAAAGAATAAAGGGAAAGAAATCCAAATGTATCACTAAAGAAAATCAGTAAACCATGAAAGAGAGAAAGACAAAAAGGGATCAGAGAAAATCTTCAGACACAACCAAAAAATAAAATAAAATAAATAAAATGACAATAAATACATATATAACAATGATTACTTTGAATTTAAGTGGACTAAACACTCCAATCAAAAGACATTGGGTGACCCATCTATATGCTGCCTAAAAGAGACTCATTTTATTTAATTAATTTATTTTTTATTAACATATAATGTATTATTTGTTTCAGGGGTACAGATCTGTGATTCATCAGTCTTACACAATTTACAGCGCTCACCATAGCACATACACTCCCCAATGTCCATCACCCAGTCACCGCACCCTCACACCCCCCACCACTCCAGCAACCCTCAGTTTGTTTCCTGAGATTAAGAGTAAGAGACTCATTTTAGACTTGCAGATTGAAAGTGAGGGGATGGAGAAACATCTACCACACAAATGGATGTCAAAAAAAAGCTGGAGTACAATATCAGAAAAAGTAGACTTTAAAACAAAGCCTGTAATAAGAGACAAAGAAGGGCAGTATATAATCATAAAGGGGACAACTCAGCAAGAAGATATGATAGAGGGCGCCTGGGTGGCTCAGTCGTTGAGCGTCTGCCTTCGGCTCAGGTCATGATCCCGGGGTCCTGGGATCGAGTCCCGCATCGGGCTCCCTGCTCGGCGGGAAGTCTGCTTCTCCCTCTCCCATTCCCCCTGCCTGTGTTCCTGCTCTCACTATGTCTCTCTCTGTCAAATAAATAAATAAAATCTTTAAAAAAAAAAAAAGAAGATATGATAGAACAATTGTAAATATTTACACACCCAACATAAGAGCACCCAAATACCTAAAACAGTTAATAACTAACATAAAGGAACTAACTGATAATAATCCAATAATAGTAGGGGACTTTAACACCCCACTTACAGCAATGGACAGATCATCTAAGCAGAAAATCAGCAAGGAAACAATGGCTTTGAATGACACACTGGAACAGATTGATTTAACAGATATATTCAGAACATTCCATCCTAAAACAGCAGAATATACATTCTTTTCAAGTGCACATGGAAAATTTTCCAGAATAAATCACATATTAACCCATAAAACAAGCCTCAACAAATTCAAGAAGTTCAAAGTCATCCCATGTATCTTTTCAAAGTTAATAAAAAAAACCTCCCAACAAACAAAAGTCCAGGACTGGATGGCTTTGAAGGTGAATTCTACCAAACATTTAAAGAGAAAGTAATACCTATTCTTCTCAAACTATTCCTAAAACTGGAAAAGAAAGGAGAACTTCCAAATTCATTCTATGAGTCCAGCACTACCCTGATACAAAAACCAGATAAAGACAACACTAAAGAAAAAAATTATAGGCCAATATCCCTGATGAACACAGGTGCAAAAATTCTCAACAAAATACTAGCAAACCCATTTCAACAATACATTAAAATATCATACATCATGATCAAGTGGGATTTATTCCTGGGTTGCAAGAGTGGTTCAATATCTACAAATCAATCAATGTAATGCATCACATCAGTAAGATAAAGGATATGATCATTTCAATAGACACAGAAAAAACAGTTGACGAAGTATAACATCCATTCACGATAAAACCCTCAACAAAGTGGGTTTAGAGGGAGCATACCTCAACATAATCAAGGTCATATATGAAAAAACCCACAGTAACATCATCCTTAATGGTAAAAAACTGAGAGCTTTTCCTCTAAGATCAGGAAAAAGACAAATCGGATGTCCACTCTCAGCACTTGTATTCAGTATAGTACTGGAAGTCCTAGCCACAGCAATCAGACAACAAAAAGACATAAAAGGCATCCAAATCAGTAAGGAAGAAGTAAAACTCACTTTTTGCAGATGACATGATACTATATAGGAAACCCAAAAGACCCCACCAAAAAAACCTGCTAGTCCTTATAAACAAATTCAGTAAAGTCGCAGGATACGAAGTTAACGTGCAGAAATCTGTTGCATTGGTATACACTAATAATGAAGCAGCAGAAAGAGGAATTAAGAAAACAAAACCATTTACAGTTGCACCAAAAATAATAAGATACCTAAAAATAAACCTAACCAAAGAGGTGAAAGACCTGAAAAATATAAAACACTGATGAAAGAAATTAAAGAGGACACAAAGAACTGGAAAGACATTCCATGCTCATGGATTGAAAGAATAAATATTGTTAAAATGTCTATTCTACACAAAGCAATCTACAGATTTAATGCAATCCCAATCAAAATAAGCACCAGCATTTTTCACAGAACTAGAACAAACAATTCTAAAATTCGTATGGAACCACAAAAGACCCCAAATAGCCAAAGCAATTTTGAAAAAGAAAAGCAAAGCTGGAGGCATCACAATTCCAGACTTCAAATTACGTTACAAAACTGTAGTAATCGAAACAGTGTGGTACAGGCACAAAACCAGACACATAGATCGAGGGAACAGAATAGAAAACCCAGAAATAAACCCACAACTATACAGTCAATTAATCTTTGAAAAGCAGGAAAGAATATCCAATGGGAAAAAGACAGGGTTTTCAACAAACGGTGTTGGAAAAACTGGACAGCCAATGCAAAAGGATGAAACTGGACCACTTTCTTACATAATACACAAAAATAAGTGCAAAATGGATTAGAGACCTAAATGTGAGGCCCGAAACCATAAAAATCCTAGAAGAGAACACAGTCAGTAACTTCTTTGACATCGGGCAGAGCAACTTCTTTCTGGATACGTCTCCTGAGGCAAGGGAAACAAAAGCAAAAATAAACTATTGTGACTTCATCAAAATAAAAAGCTTCTGAAAAGCAAAGGAAGCAATCAACAAAACTAAAAGACAACCTATGGAATGGGAGAAGATATTAGCAAATAACATATCTGATAAAGGCTTAGTATCCAAAATATATAGAACTTATAAAACTCAGCACCCAAAAAACAAATAATGCAATTAAAAATGGGCAGAAGACATGAACAGACATTTCTCCAAAGAAGACATCCAGATGGCCAACAGACACATGAAAAGGTGCTCATCATCACTCATTATCCAGGAAATGCAAATCAAAACTACAATGAGTTTTGAATGCCTCACACTCGTCAGAATGGCTAAATCAGTAACACAAGAAAAAACAGGTGTTGGTGAGGATGTGGAGAAAAAGGAACACCCATATACTGAGGAGTTTCTTCAAAAAGTTAAAAATAGAACTACTCTATGATCCAGTCATCACACTACTGGGTATTTCTCTAAGAATACAAAAACACTAATGCAAAGGGATACATGTACCCCTATGTTTATAGCAGCATTATTTACAATAGCCAAATTATGGAAGCAGCCTGTGTCCATCAATCGATGAATGGGTAAAAAAGTGGTATATATATACAGTGAAATATTATTCAGCCATAAAAAGTGAAATCTTGCCATTTGCAATGACATTGATGGACCTAGAGGGTATAGTGCTAAGCAAAATAAGTCATAGAAAGACAAATACCATATTACGTCATTTATATGTGGAATTTAAGAAATGAAACAAATGAGCAAAGGGGGGAAAAAAAGAGAGAGAGAGAAATCAAGAAACAGACTCTTAATTATAGAGAACAAACTGATGGTTACCAGAGGGGAGGTGTGTGGGGGGATGGGTGAAATTGGTGGGGATTAAGGTGGTGATGAGCAGCAGTTGATGTATGTAATTGTTAAATCACTATATATTATATGCCTGAAACTAATATAACACTGTATGTTAACTAACTGGAATTAAAATAAAAACTTGAAAAAACTAAAACTAAATAAAATAAATAATGTATTTTAAAAGACTCAATATTAAAAGAAGACCCCGTTCTATTTTATGAGAAAATAAAACCTACTAAAGAGCATTGAGAAATGGTGGGAGAGATGGTAGGAGAACTGGGATGATCCAGTTTGAGGGGAAAATTTAAATTATGCACTCTGTGTGTATATAGCATTATCTGTCCTTACCCTGTTGACTCAGCTGGTTGGAGTTCTGTCACAGATTCAGTTCCCTACTGAGATGGGATAAATTATTCTTGTTCTTGGCCACAGTCTACATCCCACTCACAATCCAAGGCATCAAGTACAGGTGGAATGGGGCACTGGGGAAAGTTGGTAGATCATTACACGTTCATCTCTATTTCTGGATGAATAGCTGAAGGCCAATGAGAGTGGGTGGTAGAACCATCTTTGTAGGAGGTAGTAGATAATAAATGATAAATTTCTCAAATTCTTTCCCAAAGCTTTAATTGGTATAGAGAGCTGTTGTTTTTGTGGGGGTTTTCTTCAGGCAAATTTACCTTTATGAAGAAAAATACATAATAATTTCTCAAGGAAAATTAGTAAAGTTTAAGTTAATGCTGTTATAATTTTTATGTTGTTTAACTTCTAAAATGCTTCATTTGGTAAAATTAGTTCATTTAAATATTTATATCAGCACATAAACATGTAGCTCTCTTTTTGTGCACATTAAATAGATTTTGAAGATATTAAAAAAAATTGGAGGTTAATTTCTTGCATCCATATAAGGAGACAAAAGTTAAATGCCTCACTTTTAAATATAGCAGGTTGTATCTGCTATCAGCTAAGATACCTCAATGTTTCCATCCATGCAAAACTTTGTTCCTAACTCAGCCCTAGGAAAATGCCTCAAGGTAAAACTTGAACAATGTATCTGTCAGCAGACCTTTTCCTAAAGTTTCTGAGTTTAAAATTACTATCATTATGGGTAATGTACTGGAATATTCATATACTCAGTTTTTACCTGTGTCTAATATTTGAACAAATAGGAAAAGTTTATGGTGGACATAATCATAATAATAATGAATGTCAGTGGGAAAAAATAATTTTTTAAAATAATTTCTCATCATCATTTAATACCAAGAACCTCTCCTACATGCTTTCAGGAAAAACCTTTTTCTAAAAATAACACTTTTAAAGAAATAAAAGTCAGTAAATAAATCCACAAGCTGACAGCTAGGTGTCTTGATCTTGGGCTACCCCCATGGACATATGTCATGCTTTGTATAAGAAGATAATGTTGCTTGTCAGCTATCATTAAGACTGATTTTCTAGTAAAGGGGTAAATAATTGTATAGAAATCTGAACTTACAAAAATACATTTTTACAAAAACTGGTAATCCATTGAGTAGAAAGACTTGACTTTCTGGTTTTAGAACAACCAATGAAAAGGATTTTGTTTTGTTTCATTTTGTTTAAAGGATCATAAGGCCCTTACAAAGAATCATTTTGAAGCTAATAAACAGAATACTTAAGAGATATCAATATCCTTCACTATAGGGTGGGAAGGAAACAGGGAAACTAAATTTTTAATTAACCTATTTACCAGATAATTAAATTATACTCTATAAGGAGACCAGGAATTACAACCTCAAATGTTTGCAGGAGCCAGGTAGATAATATGAATGATGAAATACTGTGTATAGCATGGAGAAAATTCTTAAGCTGAAGATTCACACCCAGTCTAAAGCAGGACTCCACTCAGTTCACATAGTAATGAGACTCCCAAAATTTCTAGATCTTTTGATTGTCAAGAGAAACTCCAATGTAGACATTGTATTTTTTTTTTTTTTTTTTTTTTTTTTTTTTACAAAATCTCCCAATCACTTAATGCTGGGAGTTAAATAATTTTTAGAAACATTGTGTTTGTCAAATAAAATATACCTGTTGGGTAGATTAGCTTTGTGATCTACCAATTTATGACTCTTCATTTTAACCCCAAATTGTGGCATTTTCATCTTTCTCTGCCACATAAGACATTGAATGGCAGATGCACATAAGACATTGAATGGCAGATGTTATTATAAAAAATAAGGAAAAACTCACAACTGTAATTTTTTTGAGTGTTCATTAGGAAAACTGTGTATATATTTTGGGCAAAGGCTTCACCATAATCAACACACACACCCATTGACATGTGAACTTATTTCCACTTAATGAGTGAGATATGTATGTTAATTTTACCGACCCAACACCACTGACTCACTGAGGACAAGAAAACTGACCTCTTGTTCTCTTTCATCTTACACACACACACACACAAACACACACACACACACAGAGGCACTGTGAAACAGAATATGCATTGGTAGAAGGCACTGTGTAATTACAAATCTGAAAGGTCAGGGTCCATATGTCTACAAATAAAACTCTAATACATCTAATATAACCCATGTGTAATTATTAAATGATAAGAGCTTCCAGAACTTATTAGAGCAGGTTATTTGGAAGTGATCTTGCCTCAACAGTTCTTATCTTTATTTAACTTCTAACATGCTAGCACAGTATAGATCATTAATAGAAGCAGGCAGTCCTTGGCATGAATGAATGAGCTTGTTTTTATAAATTAAAAAGATGCATGTTGAGCAGAAGATGAAGAATAGTGAGTTTTCTCATTATTGAGTATGTATAGTTTAGAATTGTCATCATCTCAGGTGCTTATTAAATATGTTAGAGGTTGTGCATTTTTAAAGTAAGCATTTTATTTATTTTAAATCATAAATCATTAAATAACCCAGTGGGTGTTTATTAAGTAAACACAAGGCTATGTATTATTTTCAAAGACCCAAGATTTAAATCTTTTGGAATGACTTGACAATGAATTTTGCGTATTTAGTTACTTTTGAAGATAACATTATCTCTAATTTGTGCCTTTTTTTTTTTCTGCCTTTGACTATGGTTAAACTTTAGATCACTTGTTTCTGCAAGATTCATCACCTAGAGCCTTTCATCACGCAGCCCTAAGGCTGTCTTGAGCAAATTCATCAGTGTTACTTCTAAGTTATTCATTGGAGTTATAAGATAAATGTTTTCTAATATGACACTTATTTTTCTAAAAGAAGGGAACTTGGTCATGGTATCTAAGAATGCATAAATATCAATAAGTACCTTTAATTCTTAAAAGTGATAAAATTTGGGGGCGCCTGCATGGCTCAGATGGTTAAGCATCTGCTTTCAGGTCAGGTCATGATCTCAGGGTCCTGGGATCGAGCCTTGAATCAGGCTCCCTGTTCAGTGGGGAGTCTGCTTCTCCCTCTGCCTCTGCCCCTCCCCCTGCTTGTGCTCTCTTTCTCTCTCAAATAAATAAATAAATAAAATCTTTTTAAAAAGTGATAAAATCTTTAATTTTCAATTGAGCTTTCTTGCAGGGAAGAGTAAGAAGGCACTTACAAAAACTTCTCATTATTAGAATCAAAGCCTATCATAGATCATCTAATCAATTTTACTATAAAGCATATGCCTATAAACATATTATGTAATATCTCTTGTCTGAAGAGTTAAAGCATATCACAATCAAAACAAAGATAAACACATGTGGTAACCTAGAAACATGATTAAAAATTTCAGTAACTTACATAATCATAGCATCATTTAAGTTGGTGAGCCAAAATGATTACATATAATTCAATCTATTAACTGATAAATTCAGAAGAAATTTCATTGTTCATGGTAAGATTTTTTTTTTTAAAGATTTTATTTATTTATTCATGAGAGACAGAGAGAGAGAGAGAGACAGAGGCAGAGGGAGAAGCAGGCTCCCCGCGGAGCAGGGAGTCCGATGCAGGACTCGATCCCGGGACTCCAGGATCATGACCTGAGCTGAAGGCAGTCGCTTAACCAACTGAGCCACCCAGGCGCCCCCATGGTAAGATTTTTATGTCCCTATGTCTACTTGGAGTTTTAGATTGATTATTTAGATGAGGTTAGACTATTATAGTAGAGTTTTCAAATTGATGACCGAAGATACTCTGTATCTTATCCAGAATGATGGCGCAAAGTAGGCTATCTATAATTATAATTGAGAGAGACAGCCCAAGGTTGGAATGTTTTCTTTCATCTTCAAAGATATAATATGCATATTACAGAATCACAGGCCATTGCATCTGCAAATTCCTGGTGAAAGTAAATCATGTCATCAGAGCAAAAGATTCCAATAAAGTAGAATTTTGTCTACCAATCCTAAAAAACAGTCTGGTCAATTGCACTCTAAGTGCCAAGGAAAATTATTTTACCCAATGGTTCTAAGACAAGCCACTGTCGATCTTGTGTGTGTGGTCATGTGATTAACAGAGAGTTGAAAGTATCTATTGATCCAGTCTTGTCTTTAAGGATATAAATACTCAATGATTGGGTTTACTTCTATAGACACTGTTAGGTCCTGAGGATGCAAAGATGAACTCTCATGCTTAAGAAATTCAGTGTCTGGTAAGGGTGACAGACACATAAACCCATAACCACATATGATATTATAAATATTAAGTTGGAAGCAGCACAGAATGCTATGGGAACACAGAGGAAATGTGGACTATGGTTTTCAGAAATGTGTATCTCAAGGTAAGGAATCCAGCAAGGGGGCAATTGAAATACTTTTCACAAAAGATGAGCCTGATTCAGGCAAGAGTTTTTGGGCTAGGGGAAAGGCGATAGAGCTGGCAATAAATAGGAAATATAAGAAGCAGGATTTAATGATTGATTAGACAGGAGAAGAAATAGAGGTAGAGATATAGATAAAGATAAATAGGTAGGTAGGTAGATAGATAGATAGATAGATAGATAGATAGATAGATAATAGATAGATAGAGATAGAGAAAGATTGTGGATAGATTTCTGGCTTAGATGAAGGCAATATAGACGAAGAGCCAGATTTGGAGGAAAATATTGTACTGGTTGGGGCAAGGAGAGGTGGGAGTTAAAGTAGGAAGTTGAAGTTGGGGTACCTGTACAGGGCACATCTTTGTAGATAATGTCCAACATACAGTTTAATATAAGAGCCTGAAACATGCCTAAAGCTAAAGTGCCAGTACTGGAGGAGATATTTAAGCCCTAGCTGAGTAAGAGGATAATAATTGGGGCCCCATGGTGGTGATACTTTGAACCTTATTATCATCCTGATCTTTATACATCTAATATCTTAAATACTCCTACATCCTATAAGTCATCACTGAATGCTACCATCTCCTTGGTTTCACCAAAGCCAGCCATGATCTCATTTGAAGGAAGTATTTGAGGCTGGTCTCATTTTAATTTCACCCACAGTCTTGCCCTTCCCCTTAGTTTTAGTAGCAGTTCCTAATCATGCTGCTTCATGATTGAGTCCCACTTCCCTGGTTACCCCAATCTGTACTTCCAATCCACCAGCATTGCTTTACTCCCATCAGGGCTCCCAGGGACTGGAGCCTTGTCTAGACCTCATGTTTTGGTCCCTGCTGCAAGACTACCTTGATTCAAGGTGGCCCACTCATGCCTGGGCCTGCTGCTTCAGTGTGGACATGTGTTGTGTATGGAGCCCAACACTCACTCACACTTGTTCTAAGAAATAACCTTAACCAGATTTCCCTTTGGTGAATCCCCTCCATCTCTGTCAGTACAGGTGGCCACTGTGAAGCTGATCTTATGCTCTTCTTAAAGAGGCTTCAGACATTCAGCACTTTGCATTCCTTTAACTCCAGTAATTGACTCAAAAGTGGTGTGTGTTCCAAGCAGAAGCAATGCTGTATGCTCCCCCTCTCACCCCCATTCATGTATGTGAAAGACTTCTCCCTTCTCCTGCTGGATGAGACTCAGAACGCATGTAGCCCTGTGAAGTGTTGGTGGTCTGAGAATGGAAAGAGAATCCGCACATCCTGATGATAGTATTTGGGCCTTGCATTTGGCTGCTTCTGAAGTCAAATCTAAACCTGGACTCCTCAGGTTTGTTATTTTTTTGTTTAAGAGAATTTGTGTTGGGGCTTTTTACCTTCAACTGAAAAAAACCCCTTAATTTATTCATAATTGATTCACTGAACACCTAAATCATTGAGGATGCACAACATGTCAGGAGTTAGAGAGGCATTGTGGATATGGAAGAGAATAATCAGAGACAGTTCCTGCCCCCATGAAGCTCACAGTTGACCGGAGGACCTCTGTTAGATTTCCCTGGCATTGATTTTGTGCTTGCCTGGACTTCTTCCAGGACTTCTGTTAGCTATATGGGCTGCCCTACCTTGGTAGGTCTTGCTAGACTCTGGGTCCCAACTACTACCTTTCTGACCTAGAGCACTACTACCCTAACTTTGGTATGTTACTTCTCATGTTTTATTTTATTTGCTGGTTTTCGGGTATCTTAAAAAATAAGGACTGAACAACACTAAGGAGTCAGATGGTAAGAAGGAAGGTGGGATCTCTTATGAATTAGGAAAATAGGTATATATTCATTTATCATACATGTATTCTTTCATAGAAGCATTTCAGAGACACTTTATGAAAAAAGTAAGTAACTATGATCAGAAATTAAAATTGACTGAGCACATAATTGTCCCCTCTCCTTCCTTCTCTCCCTGTCTCTCCTCTCCTTTCCTTCTTTCTAAATAAATATATTTATTAAACCAATTCTTGGTACTGTTTTGGAGGTTGAAGTCCAGCTTTAGACCTACAAATCCTATGTCATTCTAATGTGGAGGCATTCAGTTCAGAGCTTTTACATGTCATTCCATTTGAACTATGCAATAATTCATTTTTACCAATAAGGGAAAGGAGAACAAGAGGTATGAGTATGTAATTTGTTAAGGATCAGAGCAAGGGCAGAGGGAAGATTCTTAGCCATGTTTGTAGCAGAAGAAATCGTGCTAAGCACTTAAGTGCTATGAGGAAAAATAGAGCAAGTTGTATGGGATACAGAGTGATGGGACCCGGAAAATTGAAGTTCCAGAAGTAGAGCAGTGATCTGAATTAGGCCAGGCAGAAACCCAAGGACAAGCTTTGTAGGCGGAGGGAACCTCATGTGCAGCAGGAGCAATCTGGAAGTGTTGGAGACCTGATAGGAGGGCAGTGCAAGGAGGGGGAGGGTTGCAGGACAGGGGGTCGCCGGCAGACAGAGGCCTGATGGTGAAGCATCTTATGGACCACAGTAAGGCCTCTGGATTTAGGTGACACTTTTCACTCTGATCCAGTTCTAAAATGTCAGCTTTTTCTGTTCAAGGTTCAGAGGGTTGAGAAAGAATGAATCAGAGATAGGACTTTGAAAGCTCAGGGATTGGGTAAAACAGACGAGATAACAATGCTCAGGCTCTGGCCAAACTCACATCCCACAGAGTCACCACACCCTGCTTGGATTTCATTTCTATCTTTGAACTGGAGTCAGAGCAGAATGGGAGTGGAGGGTCTGACTGCCTCCCTGTAAGAATGCTGTTCTGATCTCTTTCCACTCTGTGCCTGGGCAGGGAAAAAGGAAGATCAGCACAAGTGGGTGTGAGATCAGAGAATTATGCAGCTGGTACTCTGTTTAAAAGGAATTCCAGTGTTCACCCCCACTCCAAAATATCAGTGGGTATTTCTGCCAGTGCAAAGGCTGACCCAGTGTTATACTGACTTGCTCTTCATTTTCTCAGGAAGTACATTTGCGTAAGTCTGTACAACTCAAATATCTAAAATAGGTCAAACAGAAGACCCTATATAATGTGATCTCTAAACTTGTTCTTGCCGTTTAATGTAAACCTCTCTGAAAGTATTGGATAATTTATACTGCTTACAAAAATCTTCACTATTTGCTTTAAACGTTAGACTCCAGAGTGATTTTCCTTCTACATTTTCTTTTTTGAATGGAATTCATACTATAGTGGAAAAAAGTTTTCTTAAAATAAGGAAGACATCATAAATACTCTGTGTGAAAAACATTCCATATTAGAATTGGGTGAAAGTGAATGACAACACTCAGATGGAATAGGATAGACAAGTGTTCTGAGCCTAGATGTTCTTTAAATCACCCTTGACTTTTTTTTTTTTTAACACGAGAGAATTAAGTTTGGAGTAGTTAAGCTTACGTTTGAAGTTTGCTTTCCAAACTTTAAGTAACTTGTTCTCTCTGTTTTAACTTTTAGTTATACTTGGTTTTGCCAAAGACAGCCATTTTATTATGATTGTATTTTTGAAAGTGCCAATAAATATTATGGTGGAGAGTGCTTCCGATGGGGTTGGTGATAGCATTTTGGAGAGACTTTGCCAGATATTTCTTTTATATATCTCTATCTCCATATTTATATCCATATCTAGGCCTATGTCTGTACCTACTTTTTAAACTGTAAGCCACAGAAAGAAATGTATTTTATATTGGGACTCAAAACACACACATACACACACACACGTACACACATAACTAAAAGTTTTTTCTTCTCTTTGCTTATCTTCTCTATGCTTCAGTTTTTTAATTCTTTTCTATATAATTAAAAACTCTAGCCCCAACCCACTGAAATGATTTTATAACCCACTTATGGGTCTCAACTCACAATTAGAAAAAAAGGCAGGATTAAAAATAAATGTATCATTGACTAATGATGAAAACCCATAATTGCTATAAAAGGAAGCTGGGGATTATTTGGGGATCATATTCCCAGATGCTTTGGTGGTTGCTATCATTGAATCAACCCATTTCTACTCCTCAGCTAGATAGGCAACGACCCTGGGTTCCATTTGTTATCTCCTTCTTGGTGTCACTAATTAGCTAGACTGACCTTACAGTACCTGAAAGAATAGTCACAAGTTCTTGAAGCACTTGCTGCATACTATGAGCTTTTAAGTATCTGCTTATAACAATATAACTCTAGGTTTCAATGGCTGGAGAGAAGGAAATTAAGAGAGAACAAAGTTCAACACTTTATTCACATGTGAGGTTCAGTCATCAGTCCAAAGTTCTCCTAGAACTTGCAACAAACTGTAAAGGCTTTAATCCTTCCAACATATTAAAGTCACAGGAATCCCACAGAAGTTAATGGTTTTGGATCAATCTATAGTCTAAATCTTTCAGAATACATACCTTAGTCTTCCTACTCTTTATTCATGTTGAAACTCACAGTAGGAAAAAACTCTTGTTTTGCCAACTCAATATCTATGAACTCTTCCCCTGGTAAAACAGTAACTCATGTTTCCTCTTGGGTACCATCTTCCCTGTCCCCTTCTCAGTTCTCACAGTGTAAGTCAGGAGGTCAGGGACCAATTCCCAGCCCCGTTTGCTGTATTTTGCTGTACTTTCCTCCCTACTGCTGATTGCACTTGAACCCCAAAGCATATGCAACCTTCACCCTAACCTTCAGGACCAATACAGAGGAGATGTAACAGTAATCTAAAGAATTCTGCAAGGCAATGCTGTGATTTTTCTCCAAAATGATTTCTGACATTATGCCTCAGTTCTAGTAATGGGCCACCCACCTTAAAACCTGGGGCCCGAGTCACTGTATGTAATTTGTCCCTGAATGTCTGACACTTTGCCTCACTCTTGCTTGGTCCTGGAGACTTAGCTTGTGACCGCATCAATTCTGTCTACTACTGACTTAACTGGCTCTCTTAGCTTTCCTTTAAGCTCCTGGAGGACTGGTCTGTACTCATTAGGCATGTCATGGTTAAGAGGGTTCCTACTTCCTTTTAAAGGCCACCTGCTGGACTACTTGCCCAGGCTACCCCCTACTGTTTGTTGCAATGTTTCGGATACCAGTGTTGTCTTCTCGCTGGGCTTCCTCTCAGAATCTGTTTCAAATGTCTGCTCCACTCCCATGGATGAGCCTGTTATCAGAGCTGAGCCTCTCCTTTATTTCCCTGCTGTTAACTTGACCTTATCCGGTAGATTCTCAAGATATATGAAACTAACTTTTTGTTATCTTTCTCTGTGTCCAACATAGTATCTTGCTCAGGAAATTGTTGAATAACATGTCCATTTGAAAATTAGTATCACTTATCACAGTTGTCATTTTGTTTAGGGGGTCAGACTCACAAAAGGAAAACTTGTACCTTGGTAACTGTTCTATGTGAGAAAAACTTGAGAAGAATGAGTCTACTTCAAGATTTATTATGAAATAAAATGTCAAAAGGTCAGGTTCAGAAGGATGTTTATATAACTGCAACATTCAAACTATTTCATTTTGGTACTACAACTTTTGAGTGTGTTCAATGTTACCTCAAATAGTTTAAAAATATTTTTTATTATGATAAATTAAAACATTATGATATTATTATGATTAAATCAAACTGTTTCATGACACAACACAATAACACAATGGTTACATGAACAAGTAAGAGGTAAAGGAAAGGAAAGGAAAGGAAAAGAAGAAAGAAAGGAAGAAAGAAAGAAAGAAAGAAAGAAAAAAAGAAAGAAAAAGAAAAAGAAAGAAAGAAAAAGAAAGAGAAAGAAAGAAAGAAAGAAAAAGAAGGAAAGAAAGAAAAAGAAAGAAAGAAAGAAGAAAGGAAAGAAAGAAAGAAAGAGAAAGAGAAAGAAAGAAAGAAAACAAAGGAAAGAAAGAAAAAGAGGATGGAGGGAGGAAGGGGGAGAGAGAGAGAAGAAAAGAAAAGGCCGGGTTCCATGTAGTCCCCTGATGATATGAACCTAGAGATCCTGAACTCCATTACGTTTGTTCAAAAAACTTATTTTGAAGAAACTAGAAATTCACTTTAATCATTATTATTATTATTACTATTATTATTATTATTATGTTTCAAGTTTCAGTTGGCAAAACAAAACCCTGTTAATAGAAAATAGAAAGCTTGTCTTCTTAAGAAAATGCGTTCCATTTGGAACATAAAGACTGAAAGTACATTCCGTTGGTAAGTTAAATGTCAGTTAAAACATGCTAGTTACATTTCCCTGAAAATGCTCCTGGGACTGAAAAGTTCTCCTTGTGGAATTTTGTGGTGTGTGTATTCATTAATTTTAAAACACAATTGAAACATTTATTTGGCCCTTTTTATAGATAAACTTATTAACCTTGTAAGGGGAGATGTTTTCTCCTGTATTTGGGCTTGAGAGTAACAAAATGAAAGATTCAGTTGGGAAGGGATAAGTGCAGAAAAAGAAATTATGTAGCAAGGAAGAATGCAGGACAAAATACTGTTATAATTGCTTTAAATGCAACATCACGGGCTATTTGCATTTTTGCCAATTCTGCTTAAGCACCAGAATATTAAAACTGGCTTTCAAGGAGCTCCCTGTCTCAGCACAAAGGCAGACATGCAAACAAATAATTGGAATATAATGCAATGGCGGAGCAGGGGAATGAGAGACAAACTATCCGGGTAAGTGAGCCGTGAGGCTTCACAAATGGGGATAAGCAGGTTTCAATTGGGGATAAGAATTTGCTGGATGGAGAGGAAAAGACAGGCATTGCGGGCAGAGAATAGCTAGAGCAAAGGCATGGAGTTGTGAAAAGGCCAGGCGGGCCGAGGAAATCCATGAATGGCCTAGTGTGGCTCTAGGACAATACATATTGGGAAAGGGTTGCTGGCGTGAAGTGATGAGAAAGGTAGATTGGGACCAAGTGATGGAGAATTTTAGATCAGTCAGAGGATTTTGGACCTGATCTTAGCAGAGTTTTGGATGTTTCAGTTTTAATAAAAATTTAATATGACGGGGCGCCTGGGTGGTACAGTAGGTTAAGCACGTCTGACTCTTGATTCAGCCTAGGTCATGATCTCAGGGTGGGGAGATGGAGCCCTGGGTTGGGCTCAGGGACCCCACTGAGCATGGAGCCTGCTTAAGATTTTCTCCCTCCCTCTCCCTCTGCACCTCTCCCACACCCGCTCACACTCTCAAAACAAAAAAAAAATTAAAAATTTAATATGGCAAATGTTCACAACTTGAATTTTTACATCTTGGTGAAGCAGGCCATTTGGAGAGGGGACACGCAGAAATGACTGATTTCTCTGCTGAACACAGCCATTATTTCTAGATTCGCCAAGGTTTCTAACGTGATGACACCACTTCCTGTATTACCACCATTCCAATGCTGTTCAGTCACCCCGAGTTGTGATTGCCACACATTCATCTATCACAAAACACATAAAGAGATCGAATCCCCTCTGTATTCCTTGGACATGTCTGCTACTGTTCAATTTCAATGCTAACTTCTTGTCCTTAAATTTTTTCAACTCAAGAGGGTGATTTTTGCTCATGGCGTCTACTCAGTGGACCTAGAGCGGCTTTGAAACGGAAATCATGGTCCCCTTATCATCAGAGGTTTTTAAAGAAGAAAGTAGCTTGGATATATCCAACAATCATTCCTTCCAGGCTAATGTGCCTGGGACACTCAGCCCTGGAAACTGTTGCCCTCGGGATCATTGCCACCTGTCACTCATGCTCTTCAAACTCAGCTCAGCCATTCATCACATGCCCCTTGTAGATTCCATGTTAGAGACTGCAATGAATATGTAGAGCACTTTGGGTATTATGGACATTTGACACTATTAATTCTTCTAATCAGTGAACACAGGATGTCTTTCTGTCTTTCTTTGTGCTGTGTCTTGTTTAGTTCCTTTCAACAATGTTTTGTAGCTTTCAGTATAAAAACCTTTCACTTCTTTCGTTTACTTCTAAGTAGTTTTTTAATTCTTTTTGGTGCTGTTATACATAGGATTGTTTTCCTAATTTCCTTTTCAGATAGTTCATTGATAATGTATAGAAACACAACTGATTTTTGTATGTTGATTTTGTATCCTCAACTTTACTGAATTTATTTATTAGCTCTAATAGTTTTTTTTTTTCTTTTTGATAGAGTCTTGAGGGTTTTCTATATGTAAGATCATATTGCCTGCAGACAGGGACCATTTTACTTCCTCCCTTCCAAATTAGATGCCTTTGATTTCCATTTCTTGCTTAATTTCTTTGGCTAAGATTTTCAGTACTATGGCAAGTAAAAGTGGTGAGCATGGGTCATCCTTGCCTTGTTCATGATCTTAAAGGAAAAGCTTTCAGTTTTTCACCATTGAGTATGATGTCAGCTTTGGGCTTGTCATATGTGGTCTTTATTATGTTGAAGTATATTCCTTCTATACCTAGTTTGTTGAGAGTTTGTATTATAAAGCATTGTTAGATTTTTTCATATGTTTTTTTCTGCATCTTTTGAGATGATCATATAATTTTTATTCTTCATTCAATTAATGTTGTGTATCACATTAATTGACTTTTGTAGGTTGAAACATGCTTGTATTCTAGGGATAAGTCATCCCACTTGGTCACAGTGTGTAATTATTTTAATATGCTGCTGGATTTGATTTACTAGTATGTTATTGAGGGTTTTTGCCCTGTATTAATCAGGTATTTTGGCATGTGGTTTTCTTTTCTTGTGGCGTTTTGTCTGGCTTTGGTAGAAAGGTAAGGTTGGCCTCTTGAAATGAGTTGAAGGGTGCCCTCCTCCTCAATTTTTTTGGAAAAGCATTGACATTAATTCTTTAAATGGTAGAATTCATCAGTGAGGCCATCTTTGTTGGGAGGTTTTTGATTACTGATTCAATATCTTTATTGGTTATACATCTACTCATACCTTTTATTTCTTCATGATTTAGTCATGGCAGATTGTATGTTTGTAGGAATTTATCCATTCTTCTAGATTGTCTAATTTGTTGGCATATAATTGTGCTAGTAGACTCTTATGATCGTTTTTATTTCTGTGGCATCAGTTGCAATGTCTCTTCTTTCATTTCTGATTTTATTGATGTGAGCTTCTCTCTTTTTTCTTAGTCTAGCCAAGTGTTTGTCAATTTTATCTTTTCGAAAAAAACAACGCAACTCTTAGTTCTGTTGATTTTTTCTATTGTTTTTCTATATTCTATTTTGCTTATTTCTGCTCTTATCTTTGTTGTTTCCTTCCTTCTGCTAACGTTGGGCTTAGTTTATTCTTTTACCAGTTCCTTGAGGTGTAAATGTAGGTTGTTTATTTGAGATCTTTCTTCTTTTTTAATGTAGGCATGCATCACTATGAACTTCTTCTTTAGTAATGCTTTTGTGGAATCCCATAAATTTGGTATGTTGTGTTTTTGTTTTTGTCTGTCTCAGAATTTCTTTTTTGATTTCTTCTTTGAACAAGTGGTTGTTCAAGGGTTGTTTATTTTCACATTTGTGAATTTTCCTTCTATTGATTTCCAGTTTCATTTCATTGTGGTTGGAAAAGATACATGGTATGATTTCAATCTTCTTAAATTTGTTAAGACTTGGTTTTTGACCTAACGTCATCTAACCTGGACAGAGATCTGTGTGTGCTTGAGAAGAATGTGTATTCTATTGTTGTGGGGTGGAATGTTCTGTACATGTGTTAGGTCCCCTTGCTTGATAGTGTTATTCAAGCCTTTTATTTATTGATTGAACTTATGTGAAGATGTTCTTGTCCATTATTGAAAATGGAGAATTGAAATCTCTACCATTGTGGTATTTCTGCTTATTTTTCCCTTCAGTTTTGTTAATGTTTGCTAAATATATTTAGGTACTATGACACTGGGCACATATATATTTCTAATTATTGTATTTTCCTTTTATCATTATATAACGTCCTTCTTTGTCTCTTGTGACTATTTTTCACTTAAAGTCTAATTGGTCTGATGTAATATTGCCACCCATGATCCTTTTTGGTTATTGTTTATACCGACTTTCCTATCTTTTCATTTTCATCTCATATGTGTTCTTTTTTTCCCCTTTTTAAAAATTTTTATTTTATTTTATTATGTTATGTTAATCACCATACATTACATCATTAGTTTTTGATGTAGTGTTCCATGATTCATTGTTTGCAAAGTATAACACCCAGTGCTCCATTCAGTACGTGCCCTCTTTAATACCCATCACCTTAAATCTAAAATGACTTTCTTGTAGACAGCATGTAGTTGGGTCTTAATTTTTAATCCATTTAGTCACTTTATGTCTTTTGATTGGAGACTTAGTCCATTTACCTTTCAAGTAATTATTGATAGGGAAGACTTTATAATTACCATTTTGTTAGTTATTTTCTGTAGGGTCAGTTAAACAATTTTAAAAAATCAATGTAGACAGATACTTTTGTAAGTTATCATAAACATGAATTACTAGGAAAACAACAAAAAATCAAACATGAAAAATAGAAGCCCTAATTACTATATCAAATTGCTATAAAAGTTTCTAAATACTTAATCTTAGTTTCTGTATTTATCTGTTGGAGAATGAGTAGTAGTTTGCAAACCAGCATTGGCTAGTAGACCATATTTTGGGTAGTGTCAGTCTAGAAGGGAAGACAGAAATCAATCAACTAATAAAGCAAATGATTATCCTTGATCAAATTTTACTAACAGCTTTGATTAAAAACCATAAAATTATCTGTGACTTAGTTGCAGAGGGGAACAAGGTGGGATTTCTGAAGAGATGAACTCTGAGTTGAGGCTAGTGCAAGAATGTGAATTAATCAGACGAAGAGTGTATTTTTACTAGAATCTAATGACAGTAAGAGAAATTCATGGAAATAGAACTACACGTGCAAAAATGTGGTGGTGGGAGGGACTAACTGTGTGTCTGGAACTGTGTTAAGCACTTTGTGTGTTTTTCTCATTTAATCTAAACAACCCTATAGAGTCATTCTTATCTTCTCACTCATGATTTCATGAGTTAAGCCAACCACTAACATGTCTCTTTTATATATAGTACAGATGAGAAACCTGAGGAGTACAGATGTGAAATAACTTACTTAAAGAGATGTTGCTAGTGAGTAAGGTGTAGCAGTTGGAGTTGGATTCCAAGACTACTGAGGCCAGAGTCTGTTCTTTTACTCACTGTGCTATGCTTCTATCATAGTAGCATATTTAATCCAAATAACCCACGATTTCAACTCTGGAGCCATTTGCTGCTTAGCAATTCTGAAGAACCACCTTAATTTCACCATCTTCCGTGGTAAAGCGAGAATCTATAATTAGCTTTATCACACTCTTAACCATTTCCACCGAGAAAATGGATGGAGAACCGGAACATTCAGCGAGGCTAGTATTAGACACCATAGTCATTTGTAGTACCTCTTAGAAGGAGAGGTATGTGGCTCAAATCAGAATTCGGTTCATTCGTAAGTGAAAAACCTCAAAACAACAGTTGCTTCAGATTAGAATTTGTTTCTTTATCTTGTAAAACTCCACAGACGGGTAGTTCAGAACTCTATTCCACGAAGTCATCAAGGCCCCAGGCTCCTTCTCTCTTGCTGTTCTGACATTTATAGCAAGCCATCTCATGATCTAAGATGACTGCTTAGGCGCTGTCTTAGCTTCCCAGGGTGCTGAAACTGGCTTAACAATGGGAATTGATTGTTTTACAGTCTGGAGGCTAGAAATCTGAAATTAAGAAGTATGGTCATATTCTCTGTAAAGGATGTAGGAGAAAATCCTTCTTGCCTCTTTTAGCTTCCACTGTTGGTGGGCATTCTTTGATGTTCCTTGGCTTGTAGATACATCGCTCTGGTCTCTGCCTCTGTCATCACGTGGGTGTCTTCTCCCTGGATGTCTCTACATTGCCTTACCTCTCTGCCTGCAGATGTATCTTCACATAGCTTCTCCCTGTATGTCTGTGTTCAAAGTTTCCTCTTCCTATGAGGACAGCATTCACCCTGGATTAAGGCCTACTCTCATGACCTTATCTTTACTTGATTAAATCTGCAAAGACCCTATTTCCAAATAAGGTCTCATTCACAGGTACTAGAAGTTAGGACTTCAACAAATCTTAGTTTGCAGGGAGGTACAATTTAACCCATAACAGGCTCCAACATCATATTTACATTCCATCCTGCAGAAGTAGTAAAGGAAGAAGGAGGCTATGCCCCTTTCTTTAAGGATACTTTCTATATGGTGTACAGAAAAATTTTGCTTACCCTGGACATACTTAGGGTGAGAGGGAGGTTGGCCAGCTTTGTGCACAGTGAAACTGGAGGTTCTGTTATTAAGGAAGAAGGAATGAACTGTATTGGGTGACAGTAAGCAGTCTTTGCCATGTGGTCTAAAATCGCTCTTCAAACCAGTTACACTGATTAGTTTCTCTCATCTACTGGATTTCAGTGTTTGATACTCTTACAGAAAGTTACATAAGCATATCATCTGTTTTAGGCTGGGACAGAGATATATGGCTTTCTGGAAATTTCTAACAAGCCACTCCCATAGTGTGGTTATATAACTTAGTGACACGATCTTGAGCTAGTCAGTAAACTTCCCCACGTCTCAATTCCCTCATTTATAAATTTTTAAAAAAGATTTTATTTATTTATTTGACAGAGAGAGACACAGCAAGAGAAGGAACACAAGCAGGGGGAGTGGGAGAAGGAGAAGCAGGCTCCCCGCCAAGCTGGGAGCCTGATGCGGGCTCAATCCTAGGACCCTGGGATCATGACCTGAGCCGAAGGCAGACGCTTAACAACTGAGCCACCCAGGCACCCTCCCTCATTTATAAATTAAGGACAATATCTACCTCATACAATTGTTGTATGGCTTAAGCAGGCTATATATATATGTATATATGTGTGTGTGTGAATCACAGTATGCTTAGGCAGGATATATATACAGTGTGTGTGTGAAAGTTCCTGGCATATATAAGGTAGTTTATAGCTACTTATTAAATATGAATCCAAGAAGGAAAAGATGGAAGGAAAGAGAAAAGGAAGGAGGAAGGGAAAGAAATTTTCTTTCTGGATAGAACATTCAAATAAAAAAAAAACCAACCCTAATGTGAGGAAAATTTTCTTCAGTGTCCTTTTAAGTGAGTCATGGTTCTTCTGAGAAAATATTGATCTATTTGCTCTCAGCAGTTCTTTTGATGTGATATAAATCCCACACAGTTTGAATTATTATTTTAATAATTCTCAGACCATCAGTCAGAAAACAACCATTGATCAGATAACCTCACATAACCTGATCAGGTGGCAGCTATGGTATTGCAGCTAACCCAGAGGAGTGGTCCGAATGACTCCTTTGGCATTGTATACATATGTACTTAGCTTTTCTGGTAGACATTGTAGCAGAGTCTGCTAGTGGTGCCCCATATCCAGTTCCCTCTCTTTTCTATGTGGTTGAGTATTTAGTTGGGGTACATGACCATCTACCAAATGATTGTATTTCTCAACCTCTCTTGACACTTGGTGTGGTCATATGATCAAACCAATGAATATGAGCATAAGTAATGTGTGCAACTTCTGAGTCCTGCAAGGAAGAGGCATCTCTTTCCCTGCATCTCCTTTCTCCTCCTGCTGTCTGAGATATGGCTATAACACAGAGACTTCTTTGATGAGAGCAGTTTACTTAGGACAGCAGAGCATCAAGATAACTTGAGCCCTGGGTTCCTAATACCCTGGAGCTGCCATATCAGCCCAGTTCTGTTAAAACTTGGATTGCTACATGAACACAGATTATTTTGTTTAAACCACTATTATTCTGGCTTTTATTATAGTACCTAAACCTGTATTCTAAAAGATGCAAAATTTGTTACTTCAAAGTAGGCATTGGCTGAGTGGTACAAAAACACAGTTGCATTCTGGAAAGTTAGCTGGCATATTACACTGTGGAAAAATATTTGGAAAGCTGTCATCTGCAATCACTTGAAAAGTGGACCAAATGCTTAGGGAGACCAAAGCTCTAAAAGAAAAGGTAAAAAAAAAAAAAAAAAAAAAAATCAGGACGTTGGAATGTATTAGCTGTTTCTTTACTTCCTTCAGCAAAATTTTCAAGACAGATATGGATTCAGACTGGATTGAGTCAATGACCTGCAGAAACAGAAGGCAATACAACTTTCCTAAGAGAAGCTCTCTCCACCTGGACCAGCAATCTAGGTTGACTAGGCATGGAGTAATTTAGGAAGGGTTGGAGGAATGAACTGCTTCTGCAGGCCAAACTGTAGCAGTGACAAAAGGTAGCTGTGAGCAGCAGGAGTGGCAAAAAGTTGGTTTTAGTTCCTTATGAGTCTCTACCATGCCTCTCAAGCAAGTCCAAAGAAAAATAATACATTTTTTCCAATGTTCAAAAAAAGCATTATTACAAAACTTCAACTGTTTATCGATTCACACACACCATCTGCGTAAGAAGAATGTGCTTACTATGTAAACATAGCCTCAGATAAATTAATCTGGTTTAAAGATCCTTAAACCAAGGTGTGCAATCCCTAGGGCACAGGAAGAATTCCCTGTGGGTACCTGGATCCATATAAATTTAAGAGGGCCAATTTATAGATCTTAAACTTTCATGTTTATCTTCTCTAAAAACTCAATTACTTGAGAATTTCTCCATGGCCAAGAGTCATTGTATTTCTCCTTTGCTACTTTTTCTTTCACTACCCCTCTTCCACCTATAATCCTAGCATAGTGCAAATGTGTAATACTTTATGATCTTTACGGTAATTGATGACTAATACTAATGATAACCAGAAGACTTGTAATGAAACACTTAGACCATTGTGATTATAGGGCAAAAAAACCCCATTTAATGTCAATGAAGAGAAGCTTCAAACTTTGGTAGAACTATGGGCCTTTCAGTTTAAGTGTAAACAGTAATATTAGGTTATTTGAGGTGAAGAAACATACAAAGAAACTAACAATGTATGCTTGTCTTTTTTTTTCTTTCGATGAGCTTTAGGTTCACAGCAATGTTGAGCAGAAGGTACAGAGAGAGAGCTTCTATATACTTCCTGCCCTCACATGTACATAGGGGAGGCTCTACACACGTCGGAACATATCTTTTGAACCTCACAGACTCCTTGCCTCCTAGGGAAGGTCACAGTCAGGGAAAGGCAGGCATGGGACCTTGTAAAGTTCTGAGTCTAGGGCAGATGTCCCTCTTGCCTGGTCCTAAGGACATTATTGGAGAAGAATAAGGTAAATTGAACTAATAAAACAAAGAGACAAGATAGAGAGAATACCAGAGATCTTCCAATTCCTGGTTTTAGTCTCTTCCAAGGCTCTGCTGTTTTTCTGCTCTAGTTTGTTTGTTTGTTTGTTTATTGACACTATAGCATTCTTATAAAACATTTCCCCATTTTTCTTAATCTAGTTTCATGTGGTTTGTGTTGCTTGTAATCAGTGAGACCTAACTAAGAAAACAAGGGCATCCAACTGGGAGACTTTGAACTGCCAATCCAATTAAAATTTTATTACCTGAATTTATAATGTGTTTACAAAGTGATTTCACATCCACTTGGTAATTTCCACAATACCCTGTGAGGTAAGAATCACTATTTCCATTTTGCAAATATAGAAATGAAAGCTCAACTAACTTGTTCAAACTTCTAAACAAGATTTCCTTGTGGTGAAGTAAAAGACTTACGTATATTGCTCTCCAGACATTGGTGTGTGTGAGAAAGTGTATCAGCAGGTGCTAACAGTGAAGTCAGGAGGATACCTCTTCCCATAAAAACTGTTAGCAACAAGGTAACAATAGATTAAGACATCATTTGTATTCATTTTCCAGGCAAATCTTTTGAAATATTCTTTGAAGAGAGTGCAAATGGCAAGAATAACAGAATTCAATTGTCAACGTCCCTTCCTTTGGAATCCTATACCAAGTGCTAAGCCAAAAGTACCCTTTCTAAGTGTGAGTGTGCAAGATGTAAATGCAAGAAGACTTTGTAGACTCAAGGGAAGTTGGGAGGGGGAAGAGAAGCAGGTGTTTAAGTTCTAACTGAGCTATGTGGGGATTCCTCAGAGTTTTAGGAATCCACAAATATCTGGTACTATTTCTAGTTACAGAAAGAAAGTGAAGGTGTGATGTTTGGGCAAAGAACTCTTCTCTGGTTTTGAAAATATGCTTCCCTGAAAATGAGCTGGGGCAGGTGGACAGAGAATAAGTTCACTGGAAGTTAGTAGCTCTTCAGGATAACCCAAGAAAATGTGTGTGTGTGTGTCCCTCACGTTAACTAATATACTAAGTTTAGTATGGAAAAAGAGAGATCCCAGAAGGATAAGCACAAATAAAATAAATAATAAAGTTAGAATTATGACAATGCCTAGATGCAAGCTGAGCGTGGGATCTGTTGATAGGAATGTAAACTGGTATAGTCACTGTGGAAAACAGTATGGAGGTTCTGCAAAAAAATTAAAAATCGAAAGACCATATGATTGTTCACAGAACTAGAACAAATAATCATAAATTTTGTGTGGAACCACAAAAGATCCCAAATGGCCAAAGCAATCTTAAAAAAGAAAAACAAAATAGGAGGTGTCATGATTTCAGATTTCAAATATACTACAAAGATATAGTAATCAAAACAATGGTACTGGCACAAAAATAGACACACAGATCAATGGAACACAGTAGAGTCCCAAAATAAACCCGTAAGTTTATGGTCAATTAATCTATGACAAAGGAGGCAAGAATATACGAGGGGAAAAAGACAGTTTCTTTAACAAATGGTGGTGGGAATACTGGACAGCTACATGCAAAAGAATGAAACTGGACTACTTTCTTACACCATACACACATGCACACACACACACACACACATACCTCAAATTGGTTTAAAGACCTAAATATAAGACCTGAATCCATAAAACTCCTAGAAGAAAACATAGGCAGTAATGTCTTTGACATCAGCTATAGGAACACTTTTTTAGTTATGTCTACTTTGGCAAGGGAAACAAAAGCAAAAATAAACTATTGGGAATACACCAAAATAAAAAGCTTTTATACAGTGAAGGAACCCAAAAACAAAGCAAAAAGACAATCTACTGAATAGAAGGAGATATTTGCAAATGATGTATCTGATAAGGGGTTAATATCCAAAATATATAAAGAACTGATACAACTCAACATCAAAAAATCAAATAATTCAACTAAAAATGGACAGAGAACATGGATAGATATTTTCCCAAAGAAGACATACAGATGGCCAACAGACACATGAAAAGATGCTCAACATGACTTATCATCAGGCAAATGCAAATCAAAACCACAGTGAGATATCACCTCACACCTGTCAGAATGGCTAAAATCAACAACACAAGAAACAAGTGTTTGTGAGGATGTAGAGAAAAGGGACCCTCACACACTGTTGGTGGGATTGCAAATAGGTGCAGCCACTGTGGAAAACAGCATGGGGGTCCTCAAAAAATTAAAAATGGAATTACCATATGATTTGGTAAATTCCACTACTGGGTATTTACCCAAAGATATAAAAAACACATTCGTAAAGATATATGCATTCTTGTAGTTATTGCAGCATTATTTATAATATCCAAGATATGGAAGAAACCCATTTACCCATTGATAGATGAATGGATAAAGAAGTTGTGACATATATAAAATGGAATATTACCTAGGCATAAAAAGAATGAGATCATGTCATTTGCAACAACATGGATGGATCAGAGAGTATAATGCCAAGTGAAATAAGTCAGTCAGAGTAAAGACAAATACCATATGATTTCACTGGTATGTGGAATTTAAGAAACAAAACAAATGAACAAAGAAAAAGAGGGACAAACAAAAAAACACACCTTTGAATATAGAGAACAAGCTGGTGGTTGCCAGAAGGGATGTAGGTGGAGGAATGGGTGAAATAGATAAAGTAGATTAAGAGTACATGTCTCGTGATGAGCACTGAGTAATGTATAGACTTGTTGAATCATATTGTATGCCTGAACTAATAAAACACTGTATGTTAATTATACTTGAACGAAAAAATCAAACAAACAAACCTCAGTAGTAACATGGCATCACAGGTGTGGCTATTGATTAAATAGCAAAGAGCAGCTTCTTAGGGGCTCCTTAGTAAGGGTTCAGGAGCCAGCTTTATGGGGATGAGGGATTGGGGATGAGAGGTGATGAAGAAGGGGCCTGATAAACCAGCCTTGTTTATTTTGAGAACTGGAGTTGGAGGTGCTGAAGAAGGAAAACACACCTATCATGGGAGGAAGGAAAATGAGAAGATCAGGCTCATGTACATCAAATGTTACTCAACAAAATAGTGCCACTTATATGTAAGTGTATGGTAGTAGCAGGGTTATTTCTCATAGTCTTAGGAATTTGTACTTTTGGCGCCATCCTTTGACCTCTGTGGGGATGATAGTGGGTAGCAACCCATTGCAGGTTGCTTTCATCAGGACTCATCCATCACAGGCACTCCTTGGAGCCTTTTCTGTGTTCATCCCCCTGCACTCCTCAGCTTTTTGGGATGTTTCTCAAGCCCATTCCCTACAACCTTTCGACACCATTATCCCTCCAATTCTGTGAGGGGCTCTGGACATTGGAAATAAATAAATTGGGTTGTGACTCTTGGACCTTTTAGTACAAAACCAAGAATACTCTCAAGCAAGTCATTACTCTTTTCCCTTTTATCACCATTCAAAAATTTCTCATTCTTCAAGGCTGCAGTAATGTGTCAACTTAAACGCTATGACCAAATCATCAATTATGTTTTTTGCTTGGCTTTTTCACCTTTTTTATTATCCCCATTAAGATATGAATTAGAAATATAGAGTCAGACCTCTTTTTCTGTCAGTTGCTCAAATTAGCTTGTCTATTAACATAACTCAAATTACAGCACATTTTGTAAATATTTAAGAAGATGAAGATTATCAAAGGCATTCATGAAGTTCCCTATTGTAAATAGTACATACTAATGTACTATATAAAGAGATCCATGTAGACCTTGTTCCTTGTTTTAGGAGATTGTAATCACAGATGGAACTGTAAGAAATTTTCCATTTTTATAAATTAATACAAACTAGAGAATATGGGTATTGAAAAAAAGTTCTTTAATCTATAAAAAGACCCTGAGATGTCAGGGCTGTCTTTGATGATGAGAACAGAATTACATACTGTTGGATGAATATGTGTATGTGTGTACACCAAGCTATTTACTCATACTTAAATACCTTATATGGGTATTACTTACACCCTCTAATAATAATAATCAGCCTTAATTGAATGTTTATTCTGTGTTGGGTAGAATTCTAAATGCTTTATTTATATTGTCTCTTTTAGTTCAATTAAATGGCCTATTCAACAATAGGTTGGACATTTTTTTCTCAATTTACAGATGAGGTAACTGAGGTCTAAGGGATGAGGTAATTTGGCCAAGATTAGATAGTGATAATTAATTGGTAGGCTTCTTAGACCTTCACACAGAGGTCAAGCAGACTCCAAAGTCCCCACATAACACAGTCCAACTATAAAGTATAAACATATTCAATATTAGATAGAACTGTTGCATGCAAAGGTGATACCTTAAGCTCATTTTTTTTCTGAGCCTGCTCTGGCCTTCTTCAGTGTTTCCTTCCAGTTCTGTCATCCTGGGCTAATACTGCTCCTTGCCATCTTGACTGCATGGCCTACATCTGTGTTTCCCAGATTGTGCTCTATTTTCCACTTGCTGCAGAGTCATCTGGGGACTTGGGGTCTACCACAAATCTGCTGAATTTTAATCTCTAGGAGTGAGATCTGAGAATCAGCATCTTATTGATCACTCCAAATGATTTGCATGCATATGAACCATTGGGAATCATCAGATAGGTGTTAAATTTTACCATCCCTAACGTATCTTATATAATATTTGAGGAGTAAGAGCTAGGAATGAGGATAAGAGAATGAAGGGAGTGGAGCTACATTACATACTTAATGTACATAAATACATACAGAAGCACCCCAGATTTCTCATGTTCATTTTATAATACCCTTAGTAATCTGGAACCCAGCTTCAAATTCAGAAATAAATTAGAAACCAAACAGCAGCAACAAACCAAAGTTCCCTAATTGGCAGGGAGGCTAACAAAAGTGAGCCACCCTTGACACAGAGCCTGCTGTTTTAGAACTGTAAAATCCCGTTTTAAAAATTTCACAAAGCAGGCTATTTAGTGTCCTCTGTTAAATGTTAGCCCTTTCTATGTTTATAATGAACCAGATTAGAAGAAGTTAAGTAGAACGATGGCTATCCGAAGAAGAATCGCTATGCAGAGAAAGTGGGCAGCAGAAGCAGGGGCTTCATCAGATACAGAAGTATTCGGTTAAGTCAGCGAGTAGAAAACATCCTACTTGTCTCAGTGAGCACCAAAGGAATCACTACTTGGCACACAAGAATCGATGCTTAAAATAATGATTCCAAATCTCAGCTGCTCTTTGGTTGAAACTTTGGATTTGTCTTTGACTTCCATCTTTCTTCCACAACGTGTATCTATTCTGTCAACAAATCCCATTGCTCCTGCCTTCAACATATACCCAGAACTAAACTACTTCTTACCACACCACTACTGCCCTAATCCAGGTTACCATCATCTCTCTCCTGGATTATTGAAATAACCTGCTAAATGGTTTTCTGGAATTTGTCCTCGACACTTAGAGTCTATTCACAATATAGCAGCTGGAGTGATCTGGTAAAAATTAAAGTTAGATTGTATTACTTCTTTGCATAAAAACTTCCAATGGTTTACCATCTCTTATAGAATGAATTCAAAGTTCTTACTTTGACCCAAGGCCCCTTACAACAACCTAAGCCCCCATTATCTCCTTCAGCTAATCTTGTTCTACTTTCCCCCCGATCACTCTGCCCCCATACAGTAGCCATCCTACTGTACCTGGAACATGCCAGACACCTCAGAGCTGAAACACTTGTTTCTTTCCTGGGACGTTTGACAGTTCTTTTTTCCCTTTACTCAAAATTTTCCCAGTGAAAAATTTCCTGACATCGTATTTCAAATGATAATCATCTTCACACAGCTTATCCATCTTCTGTGCTTTATTGTTCTCCATGGTACTTATCTATTTACTCCCAATGAGAAATGAGGCTGGGCTAGGAGTCTTAATTCTTCTTCTCTGTGTACCGTCAGGCTAAGGAGGGCCCTATTGGTGTGGGGAAGCTTTGAGGGACTGCTTTACGGAGTCTCAGTTGGAGATCTGAGGCAATAACCACAGGCCTAGGTCATTTACATAACAACTCCTCTTCATTCACTGAGTCAGAGCTTGATGAGAAAAATTGAGAAACACACATCTGATAGTTTCACTCTGCTCTCCTTCTTCCCCACTTCTCCCTATAATTTCCCAGGCCAAAGAGGATGGCTCCTTTATCTTCTTTATGTAAAACTCTATGGTCAATCCTTCAAACTCTATGGTTTACCCCAAATCAGGCCTACCACCTGTTTTTGTGTGCCCACAGGCTAAGAATGTCTTTCTCCTTTTGACATGGTAGAAAAAAAAACCCCAATAATAATATTTTGTGACATGTGAAAATTATATAAAATTCAAATTTCAGTGTCCATAAATAAAGTTTTATTGGAACATAGCCATGCCCATTCATTATGTATTGTCTATGGCTCTTTTGTGTCCCAATGGCAGATTTGAGCGGTTGCCACAGAGACTGAATGGTCTATAAAGCCCCAAATGTCTCATCTCTGGTCCCTTACATAAAAAATTTGTTGACCACTGATATAATAGAATGTCTCTCTGATTCAGGATAGGAAAGAATTTCTTAAGACATGAAAAGCACTAGTCACAAAGGAAAAGACTGATGAATTGAATCATGGTAATATTAATCCTACATGGAGATTGGGACAAGACAGGAAAGAGAAAAAAGGAATAACTACATAAAGAGACGATATTTAAATTGAAGTCTGAAAAATTTTAAACACATGTCACTCTTTGTGCAGCTCTTAAAATCAAAGCCCAAAACCCATGCAAAGAGGATAGATGACAATTTGTTTCTTAAAAAGACCATTTAAAGGCATAGTTACAGATTTTCTTTTCACTTTAAAGAAAGAAAAGCTCAGAGATTTTATTTTCCTACATAAAAATTGTAGTAGTTGTCAAATTTTTTAGAACTTAAGAACAGATTTTATGTCTCTGCTGCTGACACTACTGTAGGCACTGGATTGCTCTTTGCTAGGCAGGATATCTTCCTGCCTGATACATTCCAGATCTGACCTTGGGGTTCCCCAGTATGGCCTCAGGGATGAACACCACATCTTAAATCTAGAAAGAAAAATTGCCACAAAATGTTGTCAGTTTGTTCAGGAATTTGGAAATACCTGGGGGTTTCCTCAGGTAAACAAACAATGATCTATTCGTCATGACATACGTCTTCTAAAAGGTTTGTAGTTTTGTCTTCCATCTTTAAGATTTTAACATGGATTTGATTTTATTTTGTGTATAACTAGATGACCAATTATCCTGGTGGCATTTGTGGAATGGTCCTCCTTTCACAGCCTTCTGTAAAGTCTGCTCTGCCAAAAATTGAGAATCCATTTTCATGTGGAATCTATCTAGTCCTTTCACTCTGGTGTATTTGTCTTTTCCTGTGCCACTATCTCATTGTCTTTATTACTACAACATTATAAGAAATTTCTAGATTTTGTAGGCAGGTCTCTCTGATCTTATTATCTTTAGACCTGTCGTTGCTCTATGCCACCCTTTGAGCTTCCATATAAATTCTAAAGTGATTTTTGTCAAATACTATCAAGAACCCATTTGGGATTTTGATCATCATAGCTTTGACTTTTTATTTTTATTTTTTTTTAAATTATTTATTTATTTGAAAGAGAGAGAGAGAGAGAAAGAGCAAAGGCAGGGGAGGGACAGAGGGAGAGGGAGAGGGAGAGGGAGAAGCAGACCCCGAGCTGAGCAGGGGCTGCCCCAGAGCTCTGGGGCTCGATCCCAGGACCCCAGGATCATGACCTGAACCAAAAGTAGACACTTAACTGACTGAACCACCCAGGCACCCCAGCTTTGACTTTTTAAACCAATTTGTAGATGTTGGCACTTTTGTGATATTAGGACTTCCTGTTTCCTTTAAAAACTTTTATTATGAAAAATTATCCACCACCCAACTTTAACAAACAACATTTTGACATATTTGCTCCTCTAATTACTTTTTTATTTTATTTTATTATGTTACGTTAATCACCATACATTACATCATTAGTTTTTGATGTAGTGTGTTCCATGACTCATTGTTTGCGTATAACACCCAGTGCTCCATTCAGTACGTGCCCTCTTTAATACCCATCACCAGGCTAACCCATCCCCCCACCCTCCTCCCCTCTAGAACCCTCAGTTTGTTTCTCAGAGTCCATAGTCTCTCATGGTTCATCTTCCCCTCTGATTTCCCCACCTTCATTTTTCCCTTCCTGATATCTTTTTTTTTTTTAAACATATATTGTATTATTTCTTTCAGAGGTACAGATCTGTGATTCAACAGTCTTGCACAGTTCACAGCGCTCACCATAGCACATACCCTCCTCAATGTCTATCACCCAGCCACACCATCCCTTCTACCCTCCACCACTCCAGCAACCCTCAGTTTGTTTCCTGAGATTAAGAATTCCTCATATCAGTGAGATCATATGTTACATGTCTTTCTCTGATTGACTTATTTCGCTCAGCTTAATAACGTCCAGTTTCACCCATGTCATTGCAAATGGCAAGAGTTCATTCCTTTTGATGGCTGCATAATATTCCATTTTGTGTGTGTGTGTGTGTGTGTGTATCTATATATCTATCTATCTATATCTATCTATCTATCTATCTATCTATCTATCTATCTATCTATCTATCTATACACCACTTCTTTATCCATTCATCTGTCGATGGACATCTTGGCTCTTTCCATAGTTTGGCTATTGTGGACATTGCCGCTATAAACATCAGGGTGCACATACCCCTTCAGATCACTACATTTGTATCTTTGGGCTAAATACCCAGTAGTGCAATTGCTGGGTCGTATGGTAGCTCTATTTTCAACTTTTTGAGGAACCTCCATACTATTTTCCAGAATGGCTGCACCAGCTTGCATTCCTACCAACAGTGTAGGAGGGTTCCCCTTTCTCCGCATCCCTGCCAACATCTGTCGTTTCCTGACTTATTAATTTTAGCCATTCTGACTGGTGTGAGGTGGTATCTCATTGAGGTTTTGATTTAGATTTCCCTGATGCCGAGCAATGTTGAGCACTTTTTCACATGTCTCTTGGCCATTTGGATGTCTTTGGAAAAATGTCTGTTCATGTCTTCTGCCCATTTCTTGATTGGATCATTTGTTCTTTGGGTGTTGAGTTTGATAAGTTCTTTATAGATTTTGGATACTAGCCCTTTATCTGATATGTCATTTGCAAATATCTTCTCCCATTCTGTCAGTTGTCTTTTGTTTTGTTGACTGTTTTTTTTTTTTATCTTAATGAAGTCCCAATAGTTCATTTTTGCCCTTGCTTCCCTTGCCTTTGGCAATGTTTCTAGGAAGAAGTTGCTGCAGCTGAGGTCGAAGAGGTTGCTGCCCATGTTCTCCTTTAGGATTTTGATGGACTCTTGTCTCACATTGAGGTCTTTCAACCATTTGGAGTCTATTTTTGTGTGTGGTGTAAGGAAGTGGTCCAGTTTCATTCTTCTGCATGTGGCTGATCAATTTTCCCAACACCATTTGTTGAAGAGACTGTCTTTTTTCCATTGGACATTCTTTCCTGCTTTGTCGAAGATTAGTTGACCATAGAGTTGAGGGTCCATTTCTGGGCTCTCTATTCTGTTCTGTTGATCTATGTGTCTGTTTTTGTGCCAGTAACGTACTGTCTTGATGATGACAGCTTTGTAATAGAGCTTGAAGTCCGGAATTGTGATGCTGACAGCTTTGCTTTTCTTTTTCAACATTCCTCTGGCTATTCGGGGTCTTTTCTGGTTCCATACAAATTTTAGGATGATTTGTTCCATTTCTTTGAAAAAAGTGGATGGTATTTTGATGGGGATTGCACTGAATGTGTAGATTGCTCTAGATAGCATTGACATTTTCACAATATTTGTTCTCCCAATCCAGGAGCATGGAACGTTTTCCCATTTCTTTGTGTTTTCCTCAATTTCTTCCATGAGTATTTTATAGTTTTCTGAGTACAGATTCTGCCTCTTTGGTTAGATTTATTCCTAGGTATCTTATGGTTTTGGGTGCAATTGTAAATGGGATTGACTCCTTAATTTCTCTTTCTTCTGTCTTGTTGTTGGTGTATAGGAATGCCACTGATTTCTGTGCATTGATTTTATATCCTGCCACTTTACTGAATTCTTGTATGAGTTCTAGCAGTTTTGGCGTGGAGTCTTTTGGGTTTTCCACATAAAGTATCATATCATCTGCAAAGAGTGAGAGTTTGACTTCTTCTTTGCCGATTTGGATGCCTTTTACTTCTTTTTGTTGTCTGATTGCTGTGGTTAGGACTTCTAATACTATGTTGAATAGCAGTGGTGATAGTGGACATCCCTGCCGCATTCCTGACCTTAGGGGGAAAGCTCTCAGTTTTTCCCCATTGAGAATGATATTCGCTGTGGGTTTTTCATAGATGGCTTTTATGATATTGAGGTATGTACCCTGTATCCTTACACTCTGAAGAGTTTTGATCAAGAAAGGATGCTGTACTTTGTCAAATGCTTTTTCTGCATCTATTGAGAGGATCATATGGTTCTTGTTCTTTCTTTGATTAATGTACTGTATCACATTGGTTGATTTGCGTATGTTGAACCAAGCTTGCAGCCCAGGGATAAATCCCACTTGGTCGTGGTGAATAATCCTTTTAATGTACTGTTGGATCCTATTGGCTAGTATTTTGGTGAGAATTTTTGCATCCATGTTCATTAAGGATATTGGTCTGTAATTTTCCTTTTTGATGGGGTCTTTGTCTGGTTTGGTGATCAAGGTAATGGTGGCCTCATAAAATGAGTTTGGAAGTTCTCCTTCCATTTCTATTTTTTGGAACAGTTTCGGAAGAATAGGTATTAATTCTTCTTTAAATGTTTGCTAGAATTCCCCTGGGAAGCCATCTGGCCCTGGGCTTTTGTTTGTTGGGAGATTTTCGATTACTGCTTCAATTTCCTTAGTGGTTATAGGTCTGCTCAGGTTTCCTATTTCTTCCTGGTTCAGTTTTGGTAGTTTATACTTCTCTAGGAATGCCTACATTTCTTCCAGATTGTCTAATTTGCTGGCATATAGTTGTTCATAATATGTTCTTATAATTGTTTGTATTTCTTTGGTATTGGTTGTGATCTCTCCTCTTTCATTCATGATTTTAGTTATTTGGGTCCTTTCTCTTTTCTTTTTGATATATCTGGCCAGGGGTTTATCAATCTTATTAATTCTTTCAAAGAACCAGCTCCTAGTTTTGTTGATCTGTTCTACTGTTCTTTTGGTTTCTATTTCATTGATTTCTGCTCTGATCTTTATTATTTCTCTTCTCCTGCTGGGTTTAGGCTTTATTTGCTGTTCTTTCTCCAGCTCCTTTAGGTGTAGGGTTAGGTTGTGTATTTGAGACCTTTCTTGTTTCTTGAGAAAGGCTTGTATTGCTATATACTTTCCTCTTAGGACCGCCTTTGCTGCATCTCAAAGATTTTGAACTGTTGTGTTTTCATTTTCATTGGTTTCCATGAATTTTTTTAATTCTTTTTTAATTTCCTGGTTGACCCATTCATTCTTTAGTAGGATGATCTTTAGCCTCCATGTACTTGAATTCTTTCTGACTTTCCTCTTGTGATTGAGTTCTAGTTTCAAAGCACTGTGGTCTGAAAATTTGCAGGAAATGATCCCAATCTTTTGGTACCAGTTGAGACCTGATTTGTGACCTAGGATGTGATCTATTCTGGAGAATGTTCCATGGGCACTAGAGAAGAATGTGTATTCTGTTGCTTTGGGATGGAATGTTCTGAATATATCTGTGAAGTCCATTTGGTCCAGTGTGTCATTTAAAGTCTTTATTTCCTTGTTGATCTTTTGCTTAGATGATCTGTCCATTTCAATGAGGGGGGTGTTAAAGTCCCCCACTATTACTGTATTGTTGTTGATGTGTTTCTTTGCTTTTGTTATTAATTGGCTTATATAATTGGCTGCTCCCATGTGAGGGGCATAGATATTTACAATTGTTAGATCTTCTTGTTGGATAGACCCTTTAAGTATGATAAAGTGTCCTTCCTCATCTCTTATTATAGTCTTTGGTTTAAAATCTAATTTGTCTGATATAAGGATTGCCACCCCAGCTTTCTTTTGGTGTCCATTAGCATGGTAAATGGTTTTCCACCCCCTCACTTTCAATCTGGGGGTGTCTTTGGGTCTAAAATGAATCTCTTGCAGACAGCATATCAATGGGTCTTGTTTTTTTATCTAATCTGATACCCTGTGTCTTTTGATTGGGGCATTTAGCCCATTTACATTCAGGGTAACTATTGAAAGATATGAATTTAGTGCCATTGTATTGCCTGTAAGGTGACTGTTACTGTATATTGTCTGTGTTCCTTTCTGGTCTATGTTACTTTTAGGGTCTCTCTTTGCTTAGAGGACCCCTTTCAATATTTCTTGTAGGGCTGGTTTCGTGTTTGCAAATTCCTTTAGTTTTTGTTTGTCCTGGAAGCTTTTTATCTCTCCTTTTATTTTCAATGACAGCCTAGCTGGATATAGTATTTTTGGCTGCATATTTTTCTCATTTAGTGCTCTGAATATATCCTGCCAGTCCTTTCTGGCCTGCCAGGTCTCTGTGGATAGGTCTGTTGCCAATCTAATGTTTCTACCATTGTAGGTTACAGACCTCTTGTCCCAAGCTGCTTTCAGGATTTTCTCTTTGTCTCTGAGAATTGTAAGTTTTACTATTAGATGTCGGGGTGTTGACCTATTTTTATTGATTTTGAGGGGGGTTCTCTGTGCCTCCTGGATTTTGATGCCTGTTTCCTTTCCAAATAGGGAAGTTCTCTGCTATAATTTGCTCCAATACACCTTCTGCTCCTCTCTTTCTTTCTTCTTCTTCTGGGATCCCAATTATTCTTTTTTTAAAGATTTTATTTATTTATTTGAGAGAGAGAATGAGAGACAGAGAGCATGAGAGGGAGGAGAGTCAGAGGGAGAATCAGACTCCCTGTCAAGCAGGGAGCCCGATGCGGGACTCGATCCTGGGACTCCAGGATCATGACCTGAGCTGAAGGCAGTCACTTAACCAACTGAGCCACCCAGGTGCCCTGGGATCCCAATTATTCTAATACTGTTTCATCTTATGGTATCACTTATCTCTTGAAATCTGCCCTCGTGATCCAGTAGTTATTTGTCTCTCTTTTTTTCAGCTTCTTTATTTTCCATCATTTGATCTTCTATATCACTAATTCTCCTATCTGCCTCATTTATCCTAGCAGTTAGAGCCTCCATTTTTTATTGCACCCCATTAATAGCCTTTTTGATTTTGACTTGGTTAGATTTTAGTTCTTTTAGTTCTCCAGAGAGGGTTTCTCTAGTATCTTCCATGCCTTTTTCAAGCCCAGCGAGTATCTTTATAATCATCATTCTGAACTCTAGTTCCAACATCTTACTAATGTCCATACTGATTAGGTCCCTGACAGTTGGTACTGCCTCCTGTTCTTTTTTTTGAGGTGATTTTTTTCCATCTTGTCATTTTGTCCAGAGGAGAATAGATAAATGAGAGAACAAAATGCTAACAGGGTAACAATGACCCCAGAACAATATACACTAAACAAATCAGAACAGACCTGAAACCAGGGGAAAAGAAAGGGAAAGAAAGAAAAAAAAAAAAGAAAAGAAAAAGATTAAAAAAAAACAACCCAGAATATGATCAAATATGATCAGGCTGGTGCATAGATCAGTGCCACACACTAGATTTTGGGCTTATTTTGGTCTGATAGAAGAAAGTGCCTCCCAAATTTTTAAAGAAAGAAAAACTTATATATGTACAAAAATAAGGTTATATATGATGAAGGGATGGAATATGACTGTAAAGATGAAAATTATAAAAGATTTTATATAAGGAATTGATAAGAAGTTGGTTGAAAAAAGAAAGAGGAAGAATTAAAAAAAAAAAAAGGAGAGAATGTGATCAGGCAGGAGACTAGAACAAAACCATACACTAGAGATTTAGGTTAAATTTTGGTCTATTAGAAGAAACTGTATCCCAAAATTTTAAAGAGAGAATAACATATATATTTATATATACACCAAAAATAAGGTTAACTACTATGAAGGGATAGAATATGACTCTAAAAATGAAAAATAAAAAAGATTATTTAAAAAAGGGATTTATAAGATGTTGGTTGAAAAGGGAAAAAGAAAAAGAAAAAAAGAGAAAAAGAAAAAGAAAATTAAAAAAATTAACTTTGAAAGACTAAAGAATCATGGGGAAGAAAAGCCATGAATTCTACTTGCGGTATTCCCCTAGTGCTGGAGTTCTGCCGTTCTCATTGATCAGTAAACTTGGTCTTGGCTGGCTGTTCTTGCTGATCTTTGCCTGTTGCCCTGGTTCCCAAATGTCTTTGCCGGAGGCGGAACTGCCCTGCCCTTGCCCAACCGGGCTAAGTAATCTCCCGGGTTTGCTCTCGAGAGCTTTTGTTCCCTGCGAGCTTTCCGTACAGCTTTGGAGGCGGAGAGTGAAAATGGCGGCCTCCCAATCTCTGCCCCGGAGGAGCCGAGAACTCGGGGCCCCACTCCTCAGTGAGCCCCCAGAGAAAAGCCGTCAGTCACTCCCGTCTCCCCGGTCTCCGGCCACACTCCGTGCTCACCCGGCCTGCGACCGCGCGCCTCTATCTCTGGCACCCGACCCGGGTGGAGTCTCCAAACCCAGCAGATCCCTGCGGTGCACTCCCGCGCGGCTCCTCCCCGGGGAGGAAGGTGAGTCTCCCCGGATCTGCCGCTTGTTGGGTCCCTGCCGGAGGAGCAGGGGCCCGACTGTGCCGCGGATCACGGTTTATGGCAACCCCGAGCTGAGAGCCCGCGCCTGGGCTCCGCCTCTGCAGCTGGCTTCCCTGCTCCGTTACCTGGGAGCTCTGCCACACTCAGGCACCCCCAATCTTTCTGTGACCCGAGGGTCCTGAGACCACACTGTCGCAGCGAGGATTCCACCCCCTGCTTAGTCACTGGGGCAACGTCCCTCAGCAGAGCCGACTTCTAAAAATTCTGATTTTGTGTTCCCTGGCTCTATCCCTTGCCAGTAGTGGCCCCCTCCCCCGCCATCTATCCTCCTGAATATTGCCTGGGATTTACTTCTCCGCACGTCCTACCTTCCAGAAAGTGGTCGTTTTTCTGTTCAGAGAGTTGCTGCTATTCTTTTCTTTGATCTCCTGTTGAGTTCGTAGGTGTTCAGAATGGTTTGATCCTTATCTAGCTGAAATTCTGGGACCAGATGAAATTTAGGTCTCCTACTCCTCCGCCATCTTGCTCCTCCTCCCTCTAATTACTTTTGCTGACGTGTTTCAAAGCAAATCCTGGAACTGTGTCACTTCAATCCCTAAATATATCAATATGTATCTCAAAAAGGGGAAAGCATTTTCTCACATTACCCCATGCCATTATCACATCTTATATAATTATAAATAATTTTTATTATGATCTAATATTCAGTTCACAGTCAAGTTTCCCCAATTATCCAAAAATGTCTTTTTTTGCAGTTGATTTGAATTAGGATCCAAGCAGGCTACTCTCACTGTATTTGGTTATTAGATCTTTTAGGTTATTTCTAGTGTAGAATCGTCCTCTCTCCTTTGGTTTTTCATGCTATTGACTTGTTAAAGAAACTGGATCAGGTGTCCTGAAGAATTCTGCATTTGGCACATTTCTTCCTATGATGTCCTTAACTTGTTTCTCCATCTGTGGTATTTCCTATGGAATGGAATTTAAATGTGGAAACTTAGAATTAGTTTTAAATTATTTGGCCAGAAATACCATAGATAATTCTGTGTATTTCTGACACATGTAGTATTTCCTATTACATCACATCAGATGATATATCAGGCAATGTCATCTCACTTTGATATTATTAAGATTGCTCTATAGTGTAAGTGGTGATAGCCTGATCCCTTCATTTCATAGTTTCCCATCAACCATTAATCTAATGTTATTACCTCCATCGATGACATTATCCTGCATCAGTTAGTTCATTAGGATTTATAAATGGCAAGTTTCTAATTCCATCATTTTATCTGCATTTATTAACTGGTATTTTTGATGAATAGAATGACCTGTTCTCATCCACCAAAGATACTTGATTACTCTGAAATATAATTCACCCAAGAAAGGCAGGATAGAATGCATAATTACACCCCTTTTATTATGAATTTATGGAGTAATGATTCGGTGCTCTTACACATTTCCACAGTATCTAATGAGTTCTGTTTTACTGTCCGTCTGTTCCTCCCACCCTTTTTAAAAGCATCATTGTGAACTCATTATCCACTCATACATTCATGACTTTTTACCAAATTGCTGGATTTGGTCTATAGGCCATTGTCTGTTGTTCCCTGTTCTAGATGGAGGCTACTCCATAAATCTGATTCCCAGGGGAGAATAGCACAGAGCAAAGCCCCCAACTGATCCACAAAGGATATCCGGCATGTGAAAAAATAATAAGACATGTTATTTCAAGCCATTAAGATTCTCTTACAAGTTAAAGCATAACCTAGTCCAATTTGAGACACCAGTTTTGTTTTTAAATGGTAAGGCAGCAGTGAATAACTAGAAGACAAGAGTTAATGGAAAGAGAAAGGAAAAGGAAAGCTGAGAAAGGACCAGGAGTTTGGACTGAAAGTTAAAGAGCTCATTAAAATTTTGACAGATTATTCATTCTTTTCATCTGAACTCCATATCTTTAAATCCCAATCATCTGCCTATTTGCAGGTTTAACCACATATCTTCTACTCTTTCTGGGATGCTAGAATGTTGATTGTTTCAATTTTTTTTTTTTTAAAGAAAGTCATAGAAGGATTTTAAGTAAATCTGAAAACTGCGTCAGAAAGTCAAGCAGGCCAAAATAAGGAGCTCTGTTAAGAGACATTCCATCAACAAAAATATCTCTTCTCTTCTCTGCCATGGCAACTCCAAAATAGTAAAGAATATGTAATATGCAGTATCCTTATTTGAACCAGGATGCTGAGAATTGTGCAGCCAGCAAGTGTCTATTTCCGTGGCAAGCAGGGGCAGATTCTGAAGACACCGCACTGATTCTGTTGCATTGCTGGAACTTTCCCGGTTGTTAGTGGCAGGGTTCCAAGGATGCTCAACGGATCCACTTTCCAATGGCTTAAAGCCGTATATTCACCTTGTGCGTCTTTGTAGTCGTCGGAGCCCTGATTCTAACACGGTTGGTGCGTGTTAAAAACCCTTTTTCTCTGGACGTGCCAGAGCAGGAAAGAGAAGAGATGTTTGTGGTGATAAAGGTTGCACTTGTTAGAGCCTCTTGCCCTAGAAGTGTTGGTGAGCAAACAGTCCTTATTTGATCATTTTTGGGGTGAGGGAAATGAAAATAAGTTGTGCACACAGGCTCTAATTCCCTCAGGGCAGCTGAGTGGGGGAGAGAGGCTCTTTGGAAAACCTACAGTTTATTCTTACAAAACAATGTAGCCTCTAAGAAGTTGAAAACATTTGGAAAAAGTACAGAAATGAAAAGCATTATTGTGTGAAGTTCAAAATCTCAAGAAAAAAAAAGGTGTTCTATAAATGTCTCAGACTTTACTTTTGCCTTGGAAATCCTCTGGCCTACAATAATATGATTTGTTTAAAATATGGCACTTAAATATTTAAATGTAGCAGGCCCTATGTGTTTAATTTCTTTGTTTAACTGATGCATAGTTTCCCAACTATGTAGTGACTGGTGTAAAGTGTTCTATATTTATGTGCTTCAGCTTTCCGGAATATTTGGGTACTGGCCTTAAATATGTACAGTATCTTTCCTTTGCAGCAGTGTTGACAATGCCCAAATATATTAATGTTATACCTCCATAGTCTACTTTTCTGAAGCATGGTTAACAATGAGAAAAGTAAATTAAATTATCAAGTAGTTTATACAAACTGCAGGGACCACAGAGAATTACAAGGTTAAATTTCCACTTCACTATGTAGAATGTCAGATGCCTGGTGAAAATTTTTTATTTATATTTTAAACAATTATGACTTTGGTATATGGATTCTTTATGCAATATCAATATGCATTCTGATGGAATTACGGTCATTAAATAGCATGAAACATGGAGCGAGGCCTTAAGAATTTAAATAATAATCATTTTTTAATAGCTGCTTTTCTATCAGAAGCAATGGGGAAAAAAGTTTTTGGAGGAAAAAGAAGTGAAATGTTACTCTCCAGTGAATGCTTTTATACAAAATGAATCTGTCTTCTAACAAAGGTTTGACTATACTGATACCCTGTGGCACTGAGATTGTTTTTAAGTGTAGAAAAGAGAATGTGAGGAGCGCCTGGGTGGCTCAGTCGGTTAAGCCGCTGCCTTCGGCTCAGGTCATGATCCCGGGGTCCTGGGATGGAGCCCCGCATCGGGCTCCCCACTCAGCAGGAAGCCTGCTTCTCCCTCTCCCTCTGCTTGCCTCTCTGCCTACTTGTTCTCTCTCTCTCTGTCAAATAAATGAATAAAATCTTTAAAAAAAAAAAAAAAAGAAAAGAGAATGTGGATGCCACGGTCTTGTCACGACCTCTCTGGATACATGGAACCTCTCCCTGGGGCTGACCTTCACTGGAGTGAGGTCAATGACAAGAATTCGGCCTTGAAGAAATCATAAATTGACGAGCAAGCAGAGAATATGAAAGAGCACATTTTCTATCAGTCAACCTTTATTAGCCCCGAGGAAGAGAGCATATGTTTAGAAAAAACAGTCCACTCCTTGCAATTGGGGCCCAAGGCAAAAATGAATGAAAGAATAGTAAAACAGGCTAAGAGGCAAGAGAGAGCTAAGGAGAGTTTATATTATAAAGCACATACTGAATTTCGTAATGTACAATGTTCAAAGCAAGCATGATTTTAAATGATACAGATGTTTCGAGATATATAGCATTTTGTGGTTCTAAAACTCTTAGGGAGCTGTGTAGCTAGTTCAAATAGTGTGATATAATGTTTCTGTGTATTCTATAGGAGACCATTAATCCAAAAGATTCTGTACGGCTTCCTAAAACACTTTATCAACCATTGGAAGATCCAATTGTCCAACAACCATTGTTCCTCCCCAAATCATATGTTGAAGTCCTAAACCCCAGTGTTTCAGATTGTGACTGTATTTGGAGATGGGACCTTTAAAGAGGTGGTTAAGTTAAAATGAAGTCCTTAGAGTGGGCCCAAATCCAATCTGACTGGCATTATTCCTTTCTCAACTCCTGGCTGGGTCAACTTGTCTTCTTGTACAACTACCCCCTTGGCCCCTAGGCTTGGTGTGCGGATTAGAAGCCTGGATTTGGTGTGCGTGTTTGACCTTAATTCCAATTTTAGACAACCTGCTGGCTTTTGGTAATCCAGTCTACCCTCGCAGCTTTGAACAAGACCACCCAAACCGCCCCCTGCCACAGGTCTGCCATGGGCATGCCCCATACTCTGATTTCACCTTATATGTAGTAGATTGAGATCAACTTTTCCAGAATGCTGCCTTAATTGACCTTCCTCTGGTCTGGTGTACCACATAACCATCCACAAAAGTCTATCTTTTTTTTTTTTTAAATTTTTTATTGTTATGTTAATCACCATACATTACATCATTAGTTTTTGATGTAGTGTTCCATGATTCATTGTTTGCATATAACACACAGTGCTCCATGCAGAACATGCCCTCTTCAATACCCATCACCAGGCTAACCCATCCTCCCACCCCTGTCCCCTCTAGAACCCTCAGTTTGTTTTTCAGAGTCCATCGTCTTTCATGGTTCATCTCCCCTCTAATTTCCCCCCTTCATTCTTCCCCTCCTGCTATCTTCTTCTTCCTTTTTTTTTTTTTGTTTAACATATATTGTATTATTTGTTTCAGAGGTACAGATCTGTGATTCAACAGTCTTGCACAGTTCACAGTGCTCACCATAGTACATATCCTCCTCAATGTCTATCACCAGCCACCCCATCCCTCCCACCCCCCACCACTCCAGCAACCCTGAGTTTGTTTCTTGAGATTAAGAATTCCTCATATCGGGCGCCTGGGTGGCTCAGATGGTTAAGCGTCTGCCTTCGGCTCAGGTCATGATCCTGGAGTCCCGGGATCGAGTCCCGCATTGGGCTCCCTGCTCAGCGGGGAGTCTGCTTTTCCTTCTGACCCTCCTCCCTCTCCTGCTCTCTTTCTCTCATTCTCTCTCTCTCAAATAAATAAATAAAAATCTTTAAAAAAAAATTAAAAAAAGAATTCCTCATATCAGTAAGGTCATATGATACATGTCTTTCTCTGATGGACTTACTTCACTCAGCATAACACCCTCCAGTTCGATCCATGTCATTGCAAATGGCAAGATCTCATTCCTTTTGATGGCTGCATAATATTCCATTGTATATATATCTATCACATACAAAAATCTATCTTAAAAAATAAAAATCATCATCTTGTTGAAAGTTTGATATTTTTAATCACAGCAAACTTTCTTAACCCCTGAATATCTTCCTTCCTATGCATTTAAAATGCAAACAATGGCTATAACTTCATGATGCAGAAATATGCAAATATTTGATGTTCTGCAGTTGAATAAAAGTTCACTTTTCTCTATTTTTTTCTTTAGAATCCATTCTTAGTCTTAGGACTAGTAAAGAATAGATGGACGGGGCGCCTGAGTGGCTTAGTTGGTTAAGCGTCTGCCCTCGGCTCAGGTCATGATCCCAGGGTCCTGGGATCGAGTCCCGCAACAGGCTCCTGGCTCAGTGCTGAGTCTGTTTCTCCGTCTGTCCCTCTGCCCTGCTCTCTCTCTCAAATAAATAAGTAAAATCTTAAAAAAAAAGAATAGGTGGACATTCTTGGATACCAGATTTTCAGGAAGACTCAAAGAAGTATTGCTTGGTTTCTTTCGGAATTGTGGTAAAGCAGTGGATGCTTGTTAGATCCAGGAGTTGGGTGGGAGGAATAGTGCCCCAAAGTACTCACAGTTCATAAAGGCATGAACTGAAAAGATGAGCTAGCAGGGCAGCAGCAACAGGTCACAAACACATGTGGGTAAGAAATAGAACTTGTAACGTTTTTCTCTGATTGAAATTAATATCCATTTTGAGCGCTGGTTACACAGAGCAGCTGAAACATCATCTAAGTCAATTCAGGGTTTCACCATCATTTCCTCAAGCTTGTGGCCAATTTCTATCATGGTTTATGGAGTATCAGTCCAGCAGTGTGGAGGCTTTACATCTTGCCTTGGTTGTTCTGACCAATTCATCCAGGAATGTGCTAAGATGGACATTATCTATCTGGTCCTGTTCATCAATCCTTGCAGGTTGCAGCTAAACTGTCCCTTGCTCAACCCTAAGAGACTCTTAACTATAGAAAACAAACTGAGGGTTGATGGAGGGAGACGGGTGGGGGATGGGTTAAATGGGTGATGGGTGTGAAGGAGGGCGCTTGTTGTGATGAGCACTGGGTGTTGTAGGCAAATGATGAATCACTAAACTCTACTCCTGAAACCAATATTACACTGTATGTTAACTGACTAGAATTTAAATAAAAATTTGAAACAAATGAAAAAATAAACTATCTCTTGCTCATCATGGTCTAGTGGGAAAGAGAAACTTTTGGTGGCTAGTTGTCCCCTCTGTGGCCGTGGGATCTCTACAAGTTCTCTTAGCCTCTCTCTGCCCCTACATTCCCTGTGACCAATATTACTCCACTGGTCCTGTGCCTTACTGAGCCCTGGATCTCAGAGTCTCCGTGTAACTTCTGAGAAAGGGAACTCCAAGAGTCTCTCATTATCTATCTCCCTCACTCTTCTGCCCCAAATCCTGGATTTGGTCTGTGGGTAATGTCAGGGCATGAGACTCTGGTAGAGACCCAAAATCCACATTCTTGTCTTCCGTTCTCTGAGTCATTATCTTTCTCAGACCTGATTTCCAAAGTGAGCCATAAACACTGCCTCTAGTTGATAGTATGATCTCACAAGGATACTATTTATAGCACATATTTATGCCCTAAGCTCTTTATTTAGCTACTTTTGAAGTTATAAAGCCCAGGTCCTAGAAACTAAAAAGTTACAAAATTTGACACTTTTATTGTTTATTATTCTAAACTGCCTAAACTGCTGTCTAAATGGAAGAGTGGGTCATATGTGAACAGAAAGTACGGAAAACAGAAATCAAGCCAACCAAAACACACAAAATTAGTGACTTATAACAAAACTAAGAGAGTCCATAGAACTGAAACTTAACTACTAACTCAAGTCCGATAGCCAAAAGTTGGTTGCCAAAGCTCAGAAGATAGTCCAAAAACTAGATAGGTTATCTATCTATCTACCTACCTACCTACCTACCTATGTCTTCTCCCCACACCACCCCTCCTCCACCCCTCCCCAATGAACCTAGAAAGGTCTAAACAGGCATGAATTAAAAATGAAGTATAGTCATCAGTGACAATGAGAAAGGACCAGAAACAGGGCTAGAATAATTTTAAAGATTCTTTAAAGGCAAGGAATTCTTGCCTCTGGTTTGTATTCAGGTCCTGTGGTCATGAATGAGGGGCAAGTTTTGAGTAGTAAAGGTAAAGAATGGCAACCACATCAATCTACAAATGTCAAATGGAGCCAACTTAGATCCAGATATGACCTATAGCAACACCAAGAATGAGTTCATTCTTTTTTTCCCAAAGATTTTATTTATATGTCAGAGAGAGAGAGAGATACAGAGAAAGAGAGAGAGCACAAGCAGGGGGGGAGCGGCAGGCAGAGGGAGAAGCAAGCTCCCTGCTGAGCAAGGAGCCCAATGTGGGATTCGATCCCAGGACTGTAGGATTCATGACCTGAGCCGAAGGCAGACACTTAACTGACTGGGCCACCCAGGTGTCCCTGAGTTCATTCTTTTAAACTTAAAACTTTATAATGACAAAACAATGGATTAAGAATGACTAGAATCACACTGAAGAATAGATTTACAGTTTACATAGACTAAGAGTGGTGTGGCTCAGTGGTTATGAACATGGACCCTAATGTCCTCTATAGCTTGAGCTAGAAACTTACTTTTTCATCTTGAGGAAATTGTACAGAACTCATTCATTGCTTGTTTTTTATTGCTGTGTTACAACATTGTTTCTTTGGCTCCAAGAGCATTGAAGACTTCTTGGTTTTGTCATTTCTTGTCCAAGTTTTGTGAGCACTCTAATGGGAGATGGAGGTTCTTTAAGTCTATATATTGCATTTAAAAACAAAATATAATTGACCTTTGAACAATGCAGGGGTTTGGGGCACTGTCCTCCCATCAGTCGAAAGTCTACATACAACTTTTGACTCCCTCCAAACTTAACTACTAATAGCCTGCTGTTGACCAGAAGCCTTACTGATTACATAAACAATCAATTAACATGTATTTTGTATGTTATATGTATTATATACTGTATTCTTACAATAAAGTAAGCTAGAGAAAAGAAAATGTTATTGAGAAAAACAAAATAGAGAAAATACATTTACATTACTGTATTTATTGAAAAAAATCCACTTCTAAGTGGACCTGTACAGATCAAACCTCTGTTGTCCAAGGGTCACTTGCTATGGAAATATATGGACTTGGTGTAGTAGAGAGTTTATTTGGGAGCCAGATAAACTGGGATTACAACACTGACTCTAGCATGTTATCCATGTGTCCTTGGGTAGCATTATTTTATATAGTTCTCAGACTCCTATTTCCTCATCTATGAAAGAGCCCAGTAACTCTCACCTTGAACTGTTGCTGTAAGAAGAGTTGATGACTAATTCCCTATATTGCCAATATCCTATGAGTGTCTCAAAAATGTTGAGTTCAAACATTTATATGGAATATAATAGTAGTAACAATAATGAATCATTTATATTTGTGTAACACATTTAGATTCTACTAGCAGTACTTATGCACCAAGAAAAAAATAACATTAAAGGCAAAAAAAAAAAAAGTGACAGTATTTGACAGATTTAAGTTTCTGGTTTTGTTTTATCCATCTAGTTTTTGGCTATAACATGCAGTACACATCCTGTTTAAGGTGTCCATAATCTACTGATTTCAGGGTGAATAAGTAATTGAAATTCTGTATACTTATATATTTTCAACCTTCGTCTTTTCCAATACCTTCCCTCAGGTACACTGAAGTGTCCTTTGTCTTTAAAAACCCTCCCTTAACCCTGAGACCGTCCATTATACTATCACACCGAATAGTTTTTTTTTCCTGTGTTTAATCCTCCATCCAAATGTTAAATCTTTGATTTTGTGTTTTAGTTCTTAGATTACCTCTCAGATGTCAGGAAGCCCTAGGAACAGAAAGTAACTTAAATGTTCCAAGCAGGACAAAGAAAAAAAAGAAAGAGACTGTAAAGTACCTGCTGTTATGCCTCAAATTTTGCACTAAGAAATGGAAGTTTGGGCTGTATTGTACAATTGATCCTATCATTTCTGTTCCAATGCTGTGAAAGTCTATCAACATTTATTGATTATCTGCCATGCAATTTCTGGGCCTAATTCAGAGATTAAGAGAAGATACCCATTGGGTCAGGGAAAACTAAGGAAGATAAGGGGGGAAAAAAAAGAAGAAAAGAGAGTAAGGGAGATCATAATCAGGGATATTTTTTGGTTATGAGACACAGAGGCCCAGTTAAGCTCGCTTAAAGCAAGGTGAGTTTATTCCAAGAATTCTGGGCTATCTTAAAGGATCCCGGGTCAGAAAATATATCTGTTCCTTCATGAAGAAATGGGAAGTTGTCAGTAATTAAGAAAGATTTGTTGTCTTATATTCTTGGTCTTGTTTTTGCTTTCTCTTGTCATGTGGCCTCATGTTTCTGCCTGTTTCTGAATGTCTGTTATTTCACTTTCTTCTCTCTGAAATCGAGTTCCTTCTGCTTCTTCATCAGTACAAGTACCTCTAAATGGCCACCCCTGGTCCTGACATGACAGTACCTTTTTAATTTTAGCTGACTCCCAGTTTCTGGGACTTCTTAGTTCAAGTTTTCAAGTGAGGGGGTCTGGTGGGACCCAGCACAGGGGTCAGATGTCCACCGGTGATCCAATCAGCTGCTGGCCAAGGAGGGGTGAGGTTGTGTCATATAAACTGCTGGGACTGTACAGAGATGCAGGGCTCAGAGCAGAGGGCATGAGCTGGACAAGCATCCTAAAATGTGTTGATGACAAGCAGTAAGCCGAATGCCTAGGACGGTTTTAATTCACAGTATGGTTGCTGAGGAACAGTTTGGAAAAACAGCTTATGGTAGAGGTTCCAAATTGTATGTGTGTGTGTGTGTGTGTGTGCGTGTGTGTGTGTGTGTGAGAAAGAGAGAGAGAGGGAGAGAGACAGAGAGAGAGAATACAGAATTCTCATTATAGAAATAGCCAGACCTAAACAGGAAGGAAACTAATCTTCCAGATACCAAAAATGGATCTGAGAACAGTAGGTTGTCCTAGGGCTGGAGGATGGAAATTGTTTAGACTACCCAGAAAACTGAACCTGGAGGACAAGAGCAAAAGCCGTCGGATGTCAGGGGTGCGTGTGTAACAAGGGCTGTTAAGAGTTCCATGCAGCTTGAACTTGTACCTGTCCCTCTAGCTCTAAGAGACCTGGATCATTCAAGCCCTCCAGACTTCTATGTGAAATAAAAATGAAATAAAAAATGCAAACAAAAGAAAGTGAATAGAAATAGAGAAATGGCAGAGCTGGGGGGAGGGAGAAGGAGAAAGAGAGAGGGAGGGAAAGGCGGGGAAAGGAAGGGAGGGAGAGAGATTGTTTGCTACTTTAAACTTAGACCAAGCTAAGTACTGGGAAACTACTTTAGGAACATTAATCTTTTAAAAACGCACACCCAGAAATTCCCATCCAATAGGATAAGTTAGCTGGGTCCTTGGCCTGCGTGTGCATGTTGTCCAGAAATGGAAGGGGGATAAAGTGGTGCTCTCAGAGATGAGCCAGAAGGGAAAGGTTTGGGTCCAGCGATGTCATTTTTTTGCTGGCAAAATTGCTTTTTTCTTTCTTTCTTTTTTTTAAACTCTTGGTTGGCTGGTAACAAAGACCACACTCAAGCTCTAACAATACATAAGTTGGGTGTCAGGATCTAAAATGCTGGTTTCCAAGCAGAATTTAAAAACATAGTCATAAAATGTTAGTACTGATGATTCCTGGGGAGTAGGATTGAACTTGAGGAGGAGTAAAAAGAGGGATGGTACTTTTCGTTTCATACTACTTTTTAATGTCTGATTTTTAAAAATAATTAAGTATATTAGCTTTATAAGAAAACAAAAAAATGTCATCTCTGTTAAAAACTCATCAAAACGCATAGTGACATTAATAATGACAACTAATATTTGCAGTTTGGCTGGAGTATTAGGTTTTTGTATAGGTGGGTTCGTTTTTAAATGTCTGAAGTTTATCCTGCTTCAATAGCAACATTTCAACTATTGAAATACTGCTCCTTCGTCTTAAAAAGAAACTATTTGATGATTCAGTAATTTAATGATTAGAGTATGTAGAAATTTATAGGAACGGTTACAAAGTTCAGTATCTTGAATTTTACGTGAATTTCTAGTCTAAAATAGAAATACAGCCTAATGCATAATTGGAACTTAAGATGTTCTTTTAAGACTACAGTATGTGGTTCCAGAATTCTGGAATAAGGATTTGGAAAACAATGAAAAAAAATTTGTTAAGTAATAATGACTTCACCAAAGCTGATTGTTCTTAAGTATTTTAATATTAAATTGAGAAAGAGGTGATACTGTTTTATTATTATTATAATCATGGCACTGTTATTTAAAATGACTAGAAATGGAATCAAACCCAATATGTTGCCTAGCAACTACAAGAAACAAACACTTTGTTTCTTAAGCTAACTGACATTAAAACATTACCAAAGATTCCTAAAAATACCTGCCTCAGAGTTCAGTTCTCAGTTTATCTTTTTGGATCTCAAACATGCTTTTTTCCTGTTGGAACATGTGACATTAAAATTCCTAAGATGCACTTTAGTAATTATTTCAGTAATTCATCAATTTTTTTTTCTATTTCAATCTTCAAATATCTTAAGTTGCTTTCATACTAATACTACAACATGATAAATTAAATGCCTATAAACATAAATAACTTAGCAAAACTTTTGGCTTAGAACGTAATTATAAGGTAGATGGTGTGTAGCTGAAAATTTTTGGTGCTACAGTTGGATGCTGAAGCAAGAAGTGGTTCACAGGTGTCTTTTACAAGTGAAGTCCCACTATCTGGGTCCTCATCCTGCAGATACATGATTTGTGTGGGAGGAGGAGGGAGTCTTTATAGCTCCATCACTCAGAGCAGGATTAGAAGAAGTATGTCTAGCAGATGAAGGCCTTGCCTAAATAGGAAATCTAGAAATCACCTAAACAAATGTGACTCCCAGGAGGGGAGCTGGTTTATACTCCCGCTATGAGAAATATCAACCAGTCGCTGGTTTTTGAAAATACACTTAAAATATTGACTACTCTAACAAGAACAAATTCTCTTTTGTCTCTTTTGCTTAGGGATAAATGGAGACAAGTCAGGCAGAGAAGATGTAATGTAGATAGAAGAGTAAGTGCTGTTTATTTAAAGTCAGAGAAATAAAAATAATGATGCTAGTGAATATTTATGAAGCATTTATTATGTGTTAAGTACTAGGTAAATGCTCTACATTTAATCCTCAAAGCTACATTAGAAGGAGGTAGCTAGAGTTACTCATGTTAAATGTGAAGAATTAAGGGATAGAAAGTATCTTGCCCAAGGTTGCACATGGAAAGTGGCAGAACCAGTTTCAAGCCTGAGTCAATCTTGGTTCCAAAGGTCTGGTTTTTGACCATGAAAGTACATTTAAATCCTCATTTATTGTTTGGTAATAGCTAATTGGCCTATATTATTAGGTTTGTGTTCTGTTTTGAAATTTTATGAAGATTGCCAGATAATCAAGAGATTAACAAATGACTGGGAACTAGAACATTTGTATTTTGCTGAATTTAACTGAGTGAAAGCTATCATCAATAAATCTTATAATAAAACAGTGTCATCTTACACATACATGTACGTGACATGCCAACTCATTTTATTTTTCTACTGTGTTTTATATAATTTTATATAATTTCATTCCCCTAGAGCTTAGCTCTGAGCCTTAAATATAAGTGTTCAAAGAAAAATTGTTCAATGAGTGAATCCCATTTATATTTAGATCTTAAATGTGATTACTCTCCATAGTTAGGTCTGTGTGTTGGCTTTGTCAGGGTCTAGCTGTGGTAGCCACACAGAAACATTATGAATCACAGTAATATAAATCTGTCTGTACTACTTTGTAGCTGCCTTGAGTGCTATATATATGTTAGCTTATCTAATCCTCCCAATCATCTGATGAGATGGGGACTAGTGTCCCTATTTTATGGATAAGGAAACTGAGGCAGCAAGAGATTAAGGAATTTGTCAAGGTCATAAAGCTTAAAAGTAGTGGAGTCAGGATTTGAACTCAGGCTATCTGGCTCTGGCATTGAAAGGGCTAAGAGAAGGAAAATTGAGTAGTAATATCGGGTTGCCTGTGGAACATCAAGTTGTCTTTGCCTTCTTTTCCTTTTCATCCAGTTTCATATTCTGCTCCACACCTCACCCCTATTCCTTTCCCTCACTCCCAAGAATTACACTTAGGGCAACTGAATCATTTCTCACACAGACAGGGCCACTTTTTCAAGGAAAAGGCAGTGCTAATTGGATGGACTACCAGGACAAAAAGTGTGAATACAGGCTGCCCTGGAAACTGGGACTTTGATCTCACAAATAAAAATTAACGGGAAAAAAAAAAAGAAACTGGGATTTTGAATCATCATAAATATGTTGTGCCTGTGTTTTGCTTATTTCTTTGTTGTTTGGAGTTATATGAAGTTAGCAGAGTAAAATAGATATACCAACTTTGATTTTGCCAGTCCCTATAGCAGTATATTCAGCTGTCCAATAGTTTGCTATTTAAAAAAAAGCTACAGGGATGCCTGGGTGGCTCAGTCGGTTAAGCATCTGCCTTCTGCTCAGGTCATGATCCCAGGGTCCTGGGATCGAGTCCTGCATTGGGCTCCCTGCTCAGTGGGGAGCCTGCTTCTCCCTCTGTCTGCCGCTTATCCTGCTTGTGCTCTCTCTTTCTCTGTCAGATGAATAAATAAAAAATCTTTTAGAAAAAGCTACAGTGTATAATCTTATGCCTTCATATTTCACATAGATGCACAAGTATACCTGCAGGACCATCTTTGCTAGGCTAAAGAACACGCATACTTGTAGCTTTGACAGACATTATACTTCAAAGAGGTTTTACCAGTACTCACTCAACATGCATGAGAGTGTGTGTTCCCAATATGCTTGCCAGCACAGTATGCAATAAATCGTTTGGATCTTGCTTATCTGATAGGTAAAAAATGATATTTCAATGTGAAGTTTATTTGCATTTCTCTCGTTTTTTATTTCCTTTTCTATGAACTGTCTATTTGTATTCTTTCCTACTTTTTTTTTCTTTTCGGTAGATGGTTTTGCTATTTGATTTGTGTGGACCCTTCATATAGCCCTTTGTAATACTTGTTGAAATATATTTTCCAAGTCTATCATTTATCTTTTCATTTTGTTTATAATAGTTTTTGCTATGCAGAAATTTTTACTTTCTTAGAGTTGTATTTATTCGTTCAATTATACTTTTAGGTTTTCAGTCATACTTAGAAAGTCTCCCACACTCTAAGGTTGTACTTTTAAAAATGCGCCATAATTTCTTCTAATTCATCTAAAATTTATTTTGTGTTACTGGTACTACAGATAGAATAAACTTGTTTTCCAGATGACTACCCAGCTTTCCAACATCAGTTATTAATCCATTTTTCCCCACCATTTGTAATGCCACTTTCATTACATACAAATTCTGATATGTATTTGACCCTAATTCTGGGCTTTTCATAGCGTTCCATTGTCTAGTCATGGGCAGGTACAGATTGTTTTAATTATTACAGCTTTATAATATGTTTTAAATATTTAATCAGGCTATTTCCTCCACTCTATGCCTTTTTTTTTCAGAATTGTCCTGTTCTTTCATGTTTATTTTATATATTAACTTTAGAATTAGCTTGTCCAGTTGTAAAAATCCTACATCCATTTTAATGAGATTGTGTTAATTTTTAAATTGTAGTAGAGAAAATTGGTATCTTATTACACTGTGTGCTCCTATCTGAGAACATGATATGCCTTTCCAACTGTCCAAGTCCTCTTTAGGCCTCTTCTTCAGTGTTTAAAAAATTCCCTTCATGTGGATCTTGCAAATTTTATTTATATTTATCCCTTTGAACTTTTTCTTTTACTGTTGCTATTAGAAATGCGATTTTCTTTCATTGTATTTCCTAACATGTTATTGTGTCGTTATGTGAAAGTTTTGATTTAAAGAATGGCTTACAGGGTCGCCTGGGTGGCTCAGTCAGTTAAGCGTCGGACTCTTGATTTTGGCTCAGAGTCGTGATATCGAGCCCACATGGGGGCTTCTCACTCAGTGGGGAGTGTGCTTTAGGTTCTCTCTCTCCCTCTGCCCCTCCCCACCAAAAACAATTAAATCAATCTTAAAAAAAAAGAATGGCTTACAAACACATGCATACATCCCAAATTCAAAACCATATATAAAGCAAATTCTCTCTTTCCAAAAAACATAAAGTTATTTTTAAAGGTATTAGAATATGGGGCACCTGGGTGGCTCAAGTCAGCTGAGTGTCTGACTTTTGGTTTTGGCTCAGGTCCTGATCTCATGGGTTGTGGGATTGAGTCCTGCATTGGGCTCAGGGCTCAGGGCTCAGCCTGGAGCCTACTTGAAAATTCTCTCTATCTCTTCCCTGCTCTCTCTCTCAAATAAATAAATAGCTCTTTAAAAAAAATAAAGTTATTATAATATATATGTTTATATACAACATACAGACAACATGTTAGTCTATGGGCTTGAATATTCAGATAAATATAAGGATTCAATATCAAAATCATCACATATATATTATTATTTGTACATTTCTTTAAGCCACCACTGGGCTTTCCTTTCATTACAGGTAGGCTGTGAATCGTCTCCAATTTATTAGGAAGAATACTTTTTCAGCCAGCTGGTAAGGGCAAGGGAATGCCAATTTAAATTTACTTCCTTTTTTTTTTTTTTTCTATCTCCTCTCCCTCCTCAAGGTATGTCAGTGACATCAGCTGATACATTCTAACTTCTTTCAGAAAAGAAAAGAAAGGAAAAAAAAAAAAAACCCAACAACCAAAACATGCATTGTTCAAACTCCTTGGGTTCCTTTAGTGTCAGAGAAAAAATTAGGGAATTCTTTCTCTCTGTGGTATAATCTTGCTGGATTCAGATTATGTTTACTCAGTTTATTCTATAATTAAGAAAGGAGAAACATTTTCCCTTTTGGTAACCAATGTGTTTTATCCCACATAATTCTGAGTTATCATAGTGAAATAGAAAGAGTTTCGTGTTTGACCACATGGCCCCCTTCTTACCCACAGTTATCCCTCTTACTACCACTGTTTTGCCATTCTCTTCGGTCCCTGCTGGCTCACATGCCTCAGTTAAGATTTTTGTCTTTTTCCTTTCTTGGTGACTGTACAAAGATGGCCACCAGAAGGAGAGGTGTTGACACATAAGTGATGTGCTAAGGCCGTTAGCTAGCAGTTGCCTGTTGCTCACATCTTTTTTTTCCCCTCCTTTTTTTTTTTTTTTTTCCTGACTGAAGCTGGCTTTGTTTGATTTCTGCCCTGAATGAGGTTTTTAGAATATGCGAGGAAAATATCTTTGGTGAGAGAAAACAATTTTTTTTTTTTAAAAAGTTTTTCCCTCACCATCCAAAATCTTTGTGATGATTTTGTTTCTGAAGATAATTTTAGAAAATCATCTCTGTACCATGAGAACACAGATTTGTCCTTGTTCTTGACAGCCCAAAGTGTTCAAGATGAGGACTTCTCTAAACAAGTAGCTTAACATGAAATGATTATGAATGTTTGGAAATTCCATGCTAGATATGTGGAGAGGAAAATGTCACTGTGTTAGGAGGTGAACATTTTTGCATGGACTGAATGTACACGAATTCTTTCAAAGGAAACATATCTGTGCAATAGGTGGGGATGCAAGTAGGATGTGATTTTTCTGGCCACATAGTGCCATAAGGCAGGCTTGAAAATCAGACAGATTGGATGGGAGCTCTAGCTGCATAACATACAAGGATCCTGAGTTTGGGTACATCTCTTAATCTCTTTATTTATTTATTTATTTTTAATTTTAATTTAATTTAATTTTATTTGTGAGAGAGAGAATGAGAGACAGAGAGCATGAGAGGGAGGAGGGTCAGAGGGAGAAGCAGACTCCCTGCCGAGCAGGGAGCCCGATGCGGGACTCGATCCCGGGACTCCAGGATCAGGACCTGAGCTGAAGACAGTCGCTTATCCAACTGAGCCCCCCCGGTGCCCCTCTTAATCTCTTTAGGCCTCAGCTTCTTTGATCCTCTTAACTGTGTGTGTGTGTCAGTGTGTGTGTGTGCGCGTGTGTGTAAATGCTAACTTTGTCAAATCAGCTAAGATACATAAAAACACCAAACCAAGTGCTTAAAAAGTAGTAGATACTATTTTAAGTTTAAAAACTGGGTGTGTTAAGAGTGTGTTAAGAGTGTATTATAAACATTGAAAAAACTGGAACGTGTTAAGTACCATCACAGAGTCAAATCAGTGGGCATTTAATTTGGTTACATTGAGCTGTTGGTGACAGTGAGCTGTTAGTTAAAGCTATGAAGACAAAATAATGTGTGGACCATCTCTTTGGGAGCAAAACTTTGGGAAGAATTTCAAACAACTAGTCTTTCTAAAACTGCTGCCATAAACCAAAGAAAGGTTTTCATATTTATAGTGTGACAACAAAGGTTGACTGGACATTGTTTCAACAGGAATTTACGAAGTGTATGGAGATACCCAGCATGGGCTCAGTCTCCTTCTCCAAGAAGATTGTTATCTCATTAGAGAAATCAAGATATCCATGAATAAAGCAGTGAGACCCAGCCTTGTACGGAATTGAATTATGTACTGAATTCCAAAATGTGTTTCAAATGGAAAGGGTGCCAAAGCCAAATAGAAAGAGTGCCTGTCCAATATTGTGAAGATCTATTGCCCCTGGTTGCTGAGATCACTGTCCACCCTCTCTGCCTACTTCTTTTGGAGAGTAGCTCTTCAGCTACAATCACATGATTGTGGGAGGGACGATCGATCATTTTTTTCCTGACTTGCTCTTTATACACTCCCAACCCTGCCCCCATCCAGAGATGGGTAAGCGACCTGGGTTATTCCAGACTATCACCCTCTTGCTCACAAGGATCGGTCATAATTAGGGAATGACTCTGGCCAGGCTAGACAGAGTACTTTCCTGAGTATCTTTTGAACCGGAATTGGGGATTTATTTTTTTCTCTTTTTGGTGGTGAAGCTAGTAAGATGTGAGCCTGGAGGTGCTAATATCCATAGTTTCAACTTCATGGAGAAAATCTGATTGTGAGAACGATGGCAATGGTCAGAGAGAGGAGGAGATACCAAAGGGAGAGAGACAGAGGGAGAGTGGAGACCTGGTTCCCTTTGTTGTTGACCCTGAGTTTTGGACTTGTCATCCTTAGTCAAAGAGTCCTAAGTTAGGTGATGCCATCCTGTGAGACATTGCTTACCTCATTTGCCTATTTTGGGCAGTAGGGTAATGACTGCAGGTCCCATTTAAGTGTAGGTTGGGCTCCTTTCCATAACAATTTTCAAAGGAATCCCTTAAAATCAGAACAAGTTGTGTGTATATATGAATATTATTCAGAGAAAGAAGGAAATCCTGCCATTTATGACAACATGGGGTGGGGGAATTAGGGAGATGTTGTTTAAAGGGGCAAACTTGCAACTAGTAGATAAATAAGTTCTGGAGATCTAATGCACAACCTAGTGATCATCGTTAACAATACTGTACTGTAAACTTCAAAGTTGCTAAGAGACTAGTCCTTAACTGTTCTGAACACAAAAAGGAATTATAATTATGTAACATGATAAAGGTACTAGCTAATGCTACATAGTAATCATATTGCATACATAAAGAATCAAAGGATTAGTTTAAAAGAACCTAAATAAGTATGAATTGAATTTATATAATTGAGTACATGGCCTCCATCTTCTAGTATTAAGCAGAGTACTGTTGGTTTCATCACTTATTGGCTTTATTGCTTTGGTTTATTTTGCTATACTTTACACAGCTTTAAAATACGTGTAATGAGTATACATGACTTACCTAAGAGGTAGTATAGGCTAATGGGTAAGAACATAGTCTCTGGAAAAAAGACTTTCTAGGGTCAAATCCTGCCTCTACAGGATTTACAGAACTTGTTTGTGGTTTGTTGGGACCTGGGGCAAGTTACTTAACCCTAAGATGTCTTAGTTTCTTTATTCGTAAAATGGTGGTAAAAGTAGGTATCTATCTTGTAAGGTTGTGTGTGATGCATGTTTAGTGAGTTCATGTGTTTAAAGCTGTTCACATAACAAGTACTAAGTGTTAATATTTATTATAATGACCTTATTCAGTTGTAACTGGATTAAATACAATCCCTATCACAACACCTTTATCTCGATTAGCACTCAGTAAATGTTAATTTCTGTGGCAGTGTATTTTTGGGTCTAGTTCCAGTTCTACACTGACAGTTGGCATACCGCTGTCACAGTAATCTTAGTAAAGTCACATTTTGACATGCTTTACTTATGCTAAACACTATCAAAAGCTGCCTATCATCTGTAGATCGTGCTCCTTTTCAGATCATCTCTATCCTAATCGTTTTCATCTATTCCCCAGAATCGCCTCGCATGATCATTTTGCTTAGTTAAAAGATTTTTCTCATCATTCAGTGTACATCAAGAACTGTGAGGAGTCTGAGATTTTACCTCACTTGCAAGCTAACAGATTAGCCTACTACTACTTCATGGATGCTGGCAGAAGACATGATATTCCTGGGTCATTACAGTGCAGCAAAAAGCATGAGCCTCATGTTTGCATTGGTTGTCCTCACTCCAGAAGTCCCCTGGTGGGGGGGTGCAGAGGGGCTCAGAGGGGTGTTCCGCGTGCAGTGGGCTTGTGTCATGGCTGAAGAACTCTAAGCTTAGGGTGCCTAATATTCTTTGATTGAAAATCAAAACTCAATAAATGGTAATTTCATAAAGCTTAGTTGCAAGGTAGAATCTGAACCCATATTTGTTACTATGTTGCACTAAAAACAATTGGTCTATCTTGCATTTTGGAGGAATCCTGTACCCATGTATGATTTTGTGACATCATAGATTGGTCACTGAAAAATATTGGTTCCCTAAGCCATGTAAATATTCCAAATATTGATACATTTCAATACACCATATTAAAAAATTTGTTAATACCGTCACTGACCTCAACAGAAAAATAATCAAGTATTGGGAAACAGTCAGGGTCACAGTATCAGATACCAGATTTCCAAAATTCTAATTTTCCTAATATTTTAATTTGAATAAATATTATGCTCTTCCAATATTCCATGAAGATTTTGAAAATCCAACTTGCAACTCAAACATTGACATAATTGCTTTTCTTTGAGACAGTATTTTTTTCAATATATGTCAGAAGCGTTCTGTGTACTTTCCATTTCATCTCACAGAATCCTTAAGAGGTTTGTACTCAAAAGTCAAGATTTTGAAAAATTAGTAATTTTTACTGCTTCATCAAAGATAGTCTTCGGGGGCGCCTGGGTGGCTCAGTTGGTTAAGCGACTGCCTTCGGCTCAGGTCATGATCCTGGAGTCCCTGGATTGAGTCCCGCATCGGGCTCCCTGCTCGGCGGGGAGTCTGCTTCTCCCTCTGACCCTCCCCGCTCTCATGTGCTCTCTCTCTCTCATTCTCTCTGTCTCAAATAAATAAATAAAATCTTTAAAAAAAAAAAAAAAAGATAGTCTTTGGTAGTGGTGGTGAAGAATGCAGTAGTATTCTAGCCTAGCTTGCTGCTCCTGCCTTGTTCCCACGAAGTTGTCAGTAGTTGTACCATCACCATTTTTTCCCAGCATTAGTGCAAATGTTAACACAGTGAAAACAGCGGGTAGCATCTTAGTATGACTATGAAAATAATTTTGACCTTGTGGGCCCAAGGGAATGGTCTCAGATACTCCCGGATTATATTGGACCATTCCTTGAAACTGCTGGGGAACCAAACCTGTTAGGGGGCTGTTCTAAGAGGAAGTGGAAAGGAACCTGAACACAGTAAAAGCATGAAGGAAAGGCGATTTGAGAAATGGAATGCACAGATTCGGAGTTGTCTGAGAAAGGTTCAGGTCCAGATATCTGGGAGCTGTTAGAAAAGGAAACTGAATATGGAAGGTTCTGATTTAATGATTTACATGAAGGAGACATCCATACCTGGTTTGAGGTCATGGAAGTGTACGTAGCAGAGTGGTTTAAGGCATGGTCTGCCTCAGTTTAAATGTGGGTTCTGCCACTTTCTTAATCAGTTTGTGCCTTGGCTTCCTCATCTGGAAAATGGGAAAAAGGGTACTACCTACCTCCAGTGATGGATGTGAGGATTGCAAGAGTTAATACTTGTAAAATGTTTAGAACGGTGCTTGGCACAAGGTTGCACATCTACACAGGTAGTAATCCATGCACATGAAATCCATATATAGACATGATATATACATTTATATATATATATATAATTATGCTAAATAAGTGGAGTAAAAAATGGAAGTATATGAGATTGCTCTAGAAGAATATTGGGAGAGAGGGGAGCTGAGGATTAAGTGCAACTGATAGGAGCCACAAGAGGAGACTGTGATGAGGGAGGCAGGGGAAACCTTAGCACAGTACCTCATACATAGGAGGAGGTACCCAATAAATATTTGGTGAATGAAAATGTTATACAGGGGCACCTGGGTGGCTCAGTTGTTAAGTGTTTGCCTTCAGCTCCGGTCATGATCCCAGGGTCCTGGGATCGAACCCCGCATCGGGCTCCCTGCTTGCGGGAAGCCTGCTTCTCCCTCTCCCCCTCCCCCTGCTTGTGTTCCCTCTCTCGCTGTGTCTCTCTCTGTCAAATAAATAAATAAAATCTTAAAAAAAAAATAAAATGTTATACAGAAATCAGAAAAGATAAGGGCCTGAATATATTTACTTATGTTTAGCAAGGATAGGTCAGTTGGGGACTGAGACCCCCCATATAGTGCCAAATTAATATCAGAGTTTGATGTGAAATTTTTTTTGTTTTGTTTTGAGAGGCTCAGGGCTTGATCTCTTGACCCTGTGATCAGGACCTGAGCCGAAATCAAGAGTCAGATGCTTAACTGACTGAGCCCACCCAGGCGCCACCTTGATGTGAAAATCTTACTCTGTGCTTTAACCTTTAGAGTTACTGTCTTTTATTACCATTGTTTCATTACAATTTTATAAAACTAGCCTGGAGTCTCATTTTTTTAATAAGTGAATTCTGCCCATGATCACAGTTATATTTTTAGTCTTTTTTCTAAATGCCAACATTAGTCATTAGATAGAAGACCTGGTCATCAAGCAGGCCACTGGATGACTCAAGATTCCGTCATTTGAACTCATATTGAAAATATGAGGGCCAAACAGAGTTTATCTGACAAGCAGCACTGTAGCAGTGTTTTCTGCTTTTCAGTTTTACTGTACAGAAAAACAGAGTCAGTTCTAAAATACTGGTTTTTCTTCTATTTGGGCCAGTAGCAGTTTGTTGCTTTTTATTGAGAATGGTCCAGTTATAAAAATCTCCGCTGGGGAGGTTGTTCTAACTGAATGCCAGCACCACATTTTTTGGCCTGCTTGGACCAATGGATTCCATTTAACTGGTATCAGAATGAATTTCTCTAATTATTACATTAATTTGGCCACTTCCTTGCTTAAAAGCCTTCTGTGGAGTATATATTCAAGCCTTTTTAATCTGGACAAATTCTGAACCCTCCCTGCAGAAACCCTATATTATCATTACACTGGTCTACTTTCTTTTCTTTTCTTTAACTCTTCATTCCCCTACTTGTTTATCTTTTGTTAGATATATTTACATGTATATTATGGTATTTGCGTTGAGTGGAATGTTTTTTTCTGTTGTGGTATCCAGTGGATTGTTACTGGTGCTTAAGAATATGCCATCGGTCGACCGAGGGTTTCAGAGGGGAGGGGGGTGGAGAGCAGGGTATGGAGTAATAGGGTAATGGGTATTAAGGAGGACACGTGTTGTGATGAGTCCCGGGTGTTATATGCATCTAATGAATCATTGAACACTATAGCAAAAACTAATGATGTACTATACAGTGGCTAACTGAACATAATAAAAAAATAAACTTGCATAATTAAAAAAATATGCCATCGGTTTTTGTATGTAGCCCTTTTAGACATAAATCTGTTGACTCTTTTAAAATTGAAATGGCTGGATTTAGAGGCTATTAAATTTTCTGTGTGGACAACCATATTTTCCACAAATACATGACAGTTAGGTCTCTTTCTTTCCAATTATTATGCCAAATAATTTTATTGGCTTGCATTTACTAGAACCTACACTAAAATGTTCAGTAGAAGTAGTGATAGCTGGCATTCTTGTCTTTTTTCCTGACATTTAAAAGAATGCTTCTCAAATTTCATCATTAAGCTATATATGTGAGTCAGCATTCCAAATAGTTAAGAGTAAGGACTCTGGACCAACTTGCCTGGGTTTAAATTCCAGCTCTGTCACTTACTGCTGTATTATTTTGGATACATTAACCCTGGCTCAATTTTCTCATGTGTAATATAGGGGATGATAGCACCTAATCATAGGGTTGTTGTAAAGGTTCAATGAATTAATACTCATAAAATGCTTAAAACTATCTGATACACAGCAGGCACGATATAAATGTTCCTTATATAATAGATCGAATTACTCATTTGAAATTTCTCAGTCAGTATATTACTTTAATTTATATTGATTTATTTATATTAAATTAAATTTATATTATACTGAATAGCTTTTAAGTTCCCAAGATGTCATATTTCATAATGAGTTTTAAAAAATACATGGTTCACTTTTATTCAATATTGTACTGGAGGTTCTAGCTGGGACAATTAGGCAAGAAAATGATATAATCTAGAAGACATCTAGAAGACATCCAGATGGCCAACAGACACATGAAAAAGTGCTCAACATCACTCGGCATCAGGGAAATCCAAATCAAAACCTCAATGAGATACCACCTCACACCAGTCAGAATGGCTAAAATTAACAAGTCAACAAACGACAGATGTTGGCGAGGATGCGGAGAAAGGGGAACCCTCCTACACTGTTGGTGGGAATGCAAGCTGGTGCAGCCACTCTGGAAAACAGTATGGAAGTTCCTCAAAAAGTTGAAAATAGAACTACCCTATGACCCAGCAATTGCACTGCTGGGTATTTACCCCAATGATACAAATGTAGTGATCTGAAGGGGCATGTGCACCCCAATGTTTATAGCAGCAATGTCCACAATAGCCGAACTATGGAAAGAGCCTAGATGTCCATCAACAGATGAATGGATAAAGAAGATGTGGTGTGTATACACACACACACACATGCACACACACACACTGGAATATTATGCAGCCATCAAAAATTGAAATCTTGCCATTTGCATTGATGTGGATGGAACTAGATGGTATTATGCTAAGCGAAATAAGTCAGTCAGAGAAAGACAAGTATCATATGATCTCATTGATATGTGGAATTTGAGAAATAAGGCAGAGGATCATAGGATAAGGGAGGGAAAAATGAAACAAGATTAAACCAGAGAAGGAGACAAACCATAAGAAACTCTTAATCTCAGGAAACAATCTGAGGGTTGCTGGAGTGGTGGGGGGTGGGAGGGATGGGGTGGCTGGGTGATAGACATTGGGGAGGGTATATGCTATGGTGAGCACTGTGAATTGTGTAAGACTGATGAATCACAGACCTGTACCCCTGAAACAAATAATATATGTTAATAAAAAGGAAAAAAAAAGACATCTATATTGGAAAGAAGAGATAGAACTACTCACAGATGACATGATATTGTATATAGAAATCCTAGGGGGGAAAAAAAATCCTAGGGAATTCATACAGGCATACACACATGTGTGCACATGCACACACACAAACTATGAGAACTAATAAATTCACCCAAGTTGCAGGGTATGATATCAAGATACAAAAATTAATTGTATTTATGTATACCAGCAATGAACAATTAAGAAGGAAATTAAGAAAATAATTCTATTTATAGTAGCACCAAAAAGAAAATATTAAAGAATAAGGTTAAAAAAAGTTATACACTGAAAACTGTAAGACATTTTTGAAAGAAATTAAGGAAGATCTAAATAAATAGAAAGATATCTCTTGTTCATGGATTGGAAGACTTGTTATGAAGATGGAAATATTCCTCAAACTGATCTACTGATGCAGAATAATCCCTATCAAAATTCCAGCTGCCTTTATAAAAAAGAATTTGACAAACTAATCCTAAAGTTATATGTAAATGCAAGGGTCCCAGACTAGTCAAACCAATCTTGAAAAATAACAAAGTTAGAGGACTCATTTCCTGATTTCAAGATTTACTACAAAGCGATAGTAATTAATGCATTGTGGTACTGGCATAAGGATAGATACAAAAATCAATGGAATAGACTTGAGAATCTAGAAATAAATGCTTCCATTTAAGATCAATTGATTTTTAAAAATTTTTATTTATTTTGGGGCACCTGGGTGGCTCAGTCATTGGGCGTCTGCCTTTGGCTTGGGTCATGATCCCAGGCTCCTGGGATTGAGCCCCGCATCCGGCTCCCTGCTCCACGGGAAGCCTGCTTCTCCCTCTCCCATTCCCCCTGCTTGTGTTCCTTCTCTCGCTGTGTCTCTCTCTGTCAAATAAATAAAATCTTAAAAAAAATTTTTTTAAATTTATTTTTATTTTTAAAGATATATATATATATATTTTTTTTTTTTTTTGAGAGAGAGAGAGGGGGCATGCAGAGAGGGAGGGGCAGAGGGAGAGGGAACGAGAATCTTAAGCAGTCTCCTCAATGAGCACAGAGCAGGATGTGGGGCTTGATCTCAAGACAGATCACGACCCTGAGATCACTACCTGAGCCAAAACCAAGAGTCGGACACAACCAGCTGTGCCACTCAGGTGTCCCTAAGATCAATTGCTTTTTGACAACAGTGTCAATGCAACTCAATAAAGAAAGAATAGTCTTTTCAACAAACGGTGCTGTGGCGACTGATGTCTACATGTAAAAGAATGACATTGGAACCTTACCTTACAACATATACAAAAATTAACTAAAAAATGTTTAAAAACTCATAGAATAAAACACAGAAATAAATCTTATGACCTCAAATTAGGTAGTGGTTTCTCAGATATGACACCCAAAGCACAAGAAACAAAAGAAAAAGAAAAGAGACAGCACAACTTAAAAACTTTTGAGCTTTAAAGGACATTATCAATAAAGTGATAAGATAAACCACAGAATGGGAGAAAATATTTGTAAATCATGTATCTGGTAAGGGATTAGATTCAGAATACATGAAGAATTCTGACAAATCAACAATAAAAAGACAAATAACCCAATTAAAATTGGGCATAAGATTTGAAGACGTTTCTCTAAAGAAGATACACAAATGACCAGCAAGCCCCTGAAAAGATGTTCAAAATCATTAGTCATTAGAGAAATGCAAATCAAAACTATAGTGAGATACTTCTTCACACCCACTAGGATGGCTATACTAAAAAAATAGGCAATAACAAGTATTAACAAGGATGTAGAGAAACTTGAGCATGTGTACATCTCTAGTGGAAAAGTAAAATAGTGCAGCGTTTTTGTAAAAGAGTTTGTCAGTTTCTCAGAAAGTTATACATAAGGGTTACCATATAATCCATATGATCCAGCAATTTTACTCCTAGGTATATAGACATTGAAAACACATGCCCACACAAAAAAATTATTCACAAATATTTATAGCAGCATGATTCATAAAACCCCCAATGTGGAAACAACCCAAATGTTCATCAAATGATGACTGGATAAACAAAAGGTGTATATCCATACAATGGAATATGATTCAGTCATAAAAAGGAATGAAGGACTGACATGTGCTTCAATAAGGATGAACCTCGAAAACATGCCAAAGGAGAGAAGACATTCACAAAAGATCAGTATCATGTGATTCCATTTATATTAAATGTCCGGAATAGGAAAATTCAGAGAGAAAATTAGATCAGTGGCTTTTAGGTGCAGGGGGTAGGGACTGGAAGTGACTCTAATGGATATGGGATTTCTTATTGGAGTGATGAAAATGTTCTGGAAAGGTTGTACAACTTTATGACTGTACTAAAAACCAGTGAATTACATACTTAAAAATGGTGGATTTTATGATATGTGAATTACATCTCCTTAAAAATGTTAAAAAAATGCATGGATGATTTAGCTTTCTAGTATTTAATTCAGGATATTTGCATAGATGTTTGTGAGTGAAATTGTTTTTTGCTTTTCTATTCTTACACAGTCTTTATTTAGTTTTGGTATCTAAACCTGAATCATCTGACTTCCCCCATATGTATGAACGTCTTTGTTTCTCTTCAGGTCTAATTCCACGTTAGCACTAATTCCTAGCCCCTCCTGCCTACTTAAGGACTTAATTCTGACAAATTCTCCCTCTCTTCCCTACATTAATAATTTTTTCCTCTCTACTATCTCCTTGATAATTCTAATAAGTATTCAAAGTGATGTAATGCTTCTTACTGTGAAAGCACATTCCCTTGACCCCACATTCATCTCCAGCAGCTACCATGTTTCTCTGTCCCTCATGATAGCAAAACTTACTGAAAAATTTATTTATGGTTACCAGCATGTTTTACTTCATCCTCTCTTGGATCCATTTTATTTTATTTTATTTTATTTTATTATTTATTTAAAGATTTATTTATTTATTTGAGAGAGAGAGAGAGAGCGTGCGCGAGCAGGGGGAGGGGCAGAGGGAGAGAAGCGGATTTCCCACTGAGCGTGGAGCCCCAGGTGGGGCTCGATCTCATGACCCTGAGATCATCACCTGAGCCAAAATCAAAAGTCAGTTAACCAACTGAGCCACACAATCGCTCCTCTTGGATCCATTTTAATCAGGCTTTGTCCTCATTTAGCCACTAAAGCCACCAGTTAGCTCCACCTTGTTAAATTCTAATGATCAGCTCTCTGTTATCATCTTACATGAACTCGCAGAAGCATTTGATTAAATGATAACTCCCTTCTTGAAATATTTTCAATTTAGTTTTGGGCTGCTTCGTTCTTGACTGTATGATTGAAGGTCATGGCTTTTTGTTAGCTGTCAGCTGAAGACCGTGCTCCAATCCTACAGACCGCCACAATTCCTTGCCATATGGGCTTCTCTAACAAGGCTGCTTACTTCATCAAGACCCAGAAGAGAGTCTCTGACCTCAGCCCCCTTTACTTTAGGACGTTTCACCTGATTAAGTAGGCCCACCAGTATAGTCTTGCTTTTGATTAACTTAGAGCAGATTGATTTGGGACCTTAAAATTACATATCAAAATACCTTCACCTTGGCCATATTGTATTGGTTAGAAGCAAGTCACAGGTCTTGCCCACACTTGAAGTGTGGGGATTCTATAGGGCAGGAAACACTAAGAGGTAGAAATCATAGGAGCCATCTTATAATTATGTCTACTGTACTCCTTATCTGTTTGATCTCTAAAATTGTAATTACTCGGGACTCAGTTCTTGTGTCCCTTTGTCTGTTATGCTGAATATCTTTTGCCTCTCCACATTTGCTTTCTCCCTTCTCTTTTTTGATTTGTGCCCTACGAGGTGATTTGAGTACACTGTATCAACAGATTCCCTTGTTCTTGTGTTTCCTTGTTGGTCATTGGGAAGAGGGTGAAGTTGGGCTATTTATTCCTCTAGTCTCTTAACTGCTGTGTTGCTTCCCTTGACTAAAAGTTATAGCTCTTGTCAGGGAGCCCTCTCCATTCAGCCACCTCCTCTATGTTCCCAGGAACTCCTACCTCCTCTTACCCCTTTAGGTTCCTGCTGTTGGGGTAGTGAATCTACCTCATTATGTTTTACCCTAAACTCTACCACACCATTTAAATGACCCTTTGTTAGACTCTTCTCAAGTTATATGGTTGGAGTATGCTCCTTGGACTGATGGGTAAGTCTACGTGCTCTTCCTTGCTCATCTCATTGAGTCTCAAGGATTTAAATTTCATGATTCCACTGATGACTCCTAAAGTTTTATCCATAGCCTGGGCCTCTTCCTTGGAATTCCTACTTGAAATTTCCACTTGGGTATCTTCTATATATCACAGACTTTACATGTCCCAAACCTCCAACTCTGATTCTCACCCAACTTCCAACCTCAAACCTGACCTCTCTACATACTTTCCAGTCTCAGTAAATGGTAATATCTTTCTTCCAGCTACAGAGGCCAAACAGTCTGGAGTTATTTTTGGCTTTCCCCCTTCTTTCACACTCCCCATTTGATCTAACAGCAATCTTCTTCTCTCTCTCTCTGTTCACATTTTAACCACTTCTTACCACCTCCACTGCTTTCATGTTGGTCTAAGCCATCATCATCTCTAACCTGGACTACTTGAATAGACTTCTAACTAGTTTCCTTGACCCTTTCCATGCTCTTCACATTTCATTCCAGTCTTTTCTGAACAAGGCTGTCATAATGATCTTTTCAATATGTAAGTCACATCTTGTCTCTTGTCTCCTCAAAATCCTTCGGTGGCTTCTCACCTCATAGGGAGTAAAAGCTGAAGACTTTAAAATGGCCTAGAGGGCTCTGTGTGATCTGGCCTTCTGCTACAGTTCTGACTTTGCTCTTACTACTCTTCTTGCTTACTCCATTCCTGTTTCCTTGCTGTTCCTTGAATGTGTTGGGCATGCCCCTGCCTCAAAGCCTTTGAACTCCCTGTGCCATCTGCCTGGGACATTTGTCCCTCACATATCTATGTGGCTGGCTCCCTCAAATAACACCTTTTCATTAAGTCTTCTCTGGCATTCTCTATAAATAGCATCCTTCCTTCCACTTCTGTGCTCTTTTTCCTCCTTACTTTAGTTTATTTTTTCTTCCTAGGACTTTTATCCTCTGAAGTACTATGCATTCTCTTGTTTATTTGTGATCTGTTTCTCATTCTGTTCTCCCCATCCCTGCAATTATAATGTAACCTTAATACATTAGGGACTTTATTTTGTTTGCTCATTTTTCTCTAGCACCTAGGATGCTGCCTGGCATGTAGTACAGCTCAATAAATAGTTGTTGAGTAAATAATTGAGTTGCTTAATGAAAAAGTTTGTGTGATTAGGTATTATAGTGGTTTAGTAAACAACATCTATACAATCTCTAGAGTTGCTTTGTTTGGGGGCTCCTGATCCATGGTAATATTGGAGATAATGCTGATATAGTTATGGTGCTAGGGGCTCTTTGGATCAGTTCTGTTCTTAAGATTGTAATTTTTTCTCCTACTTTCTTAGGTCCAACACTTTCTAATAAACCACAGTCCCTATCATCAAGTGAATTGTTGTTTAAGCCTCCTCCATGCTCATGGTGGTCCCAACACAGCTGCAGCTTCAGGCAGGATGCCTGCTTCTGGCTACTCATCTGCCTGAGCCTTCCTTGCTCACTACATTGCCTTTCTGTTCTGTTTCTGGTCCATGGAGATTTTTATCTTGATTCTGTACCCAGCTAATGTCATTGGGCTTTTATCTTTGTATAAATTTCCAATCATGGCTGAGGGTTCGGAACAGAAAGGGTGTGGTAATTTATGAACTCACTAAACCATCTTGACTAAAAGTCCCCATGAACTTCCAAACAATGTTCGAATTATTGCCAAATTTAAAATCTAGGAGATAGCACATAAAAATTCAGGTTTACAGTTTATCTTGAAAATTTGTAACATCTGGCAAAACTTGGCCTACATTTCTGCATAAGACAACTGAGTGGAGGTAAGTAAATACTAAGACCCTTCAGTAGGTCAAGTACTTTACAGGTTGCCAAGTTCTCACCACTGCACATTTTCTTAAACTTGATAGAGATGATTTCACTCCTTTGCCTTATCTGCCTAACCCCTGTAGGCATTTTGATTTGTTACTGCTATTTTGGGTATAGGATGAGCTAAAGCATCAGGTAATTTATTAAGAGGTTAAAAACTAAACACCACCAAAACCAAAAACACGTTTTTTATTTTGAATAGTATGTGTGAAATGGAGAGAGAGAGAGTGAGAGAGAGAGAGAGCATTCTATGTTTTTTCTCCCTAGTGCAAGTCTTTTCCAGTCCAAAATTTCCAAGCCTACTAAACCTGCAACTTTTCCATTTTAGGCTAGACTTCTTCCCTTAAATAAATTTCTTTTGGCTAAAACTCTGTATCAGGGAATACCCTGGAATTGAGTGAAGCCATTACACAGTGAGTAACACAGTACTGAGAATGTAAGGTGTCTATAAGATTTCTCCAATTCAAGAAAGAACTCTTTTGATGATACTGACAAGCTTTTCTTCCTAAATTGAACTGAGTAGTTATGAGAAACAGATTTTTCATGTATGCAAGAATCTAGGTGATCAGCTCCTTTGGCCCAACTACTGCAAATATTCTTCCCAGAATATAAAAAGCATTTTTATACTTCTTGAATTATAAATTTCTGGTTTATACTGAATAGTGACCTTCTGTCCCCAAATGTACAAGTTTGTACAAGAGTAACCATGGAATGGACATTTGCCTAATTTATGTGATTTGTAGAATATCAGAAAAACCTACTGCTCCTCATGCTTTCCCTGCCAGTGAGTCAGGTGTTGAAAAGATAATATTTCTGATTTATTCAGGTTGATGTAATGAAGCTATTGTTGAATAGCAGCAAATAAATCCTCTTACGTTTGTGCCATTTGTCATGTTATTATAGATTTCAAGTTTGCAATGGTGGTTTACATAATGCTACTTGCTATTTTCTGAATAATCTGCCAGAAGACTTAATGACCCTATTACTTATTACTTACATACTTACTTATTACTTACTTAATACTTACCTGTGCCTAGGTAAGGGGGCTTGTTTGTGGTCCAGATAGTTTAATTTTTGAAGTATGTTTTTGAAGTTATAATTGTAGTTCATTTTTCTGTTTTGTTGTTTCCCTTCCAAAAGTTAGAATTCCTTCAAAACATTTACTGATGTTTAATCTCTACATTTCCAAGGAAGAGTCACATGGGACAAGTTTTAAAGAGAATCAAGCATTAAGCACAAAAGTGAGCAATAAAATTAGATATTATTAATATTTGTCTAATCTAAGTTTGTTTTTTCTCCTCAACGTGAGTTGGATCAATTCACCTTGAATTACATATGTTTTCATTTATCATTTTTATTATTTTGTTGTTTGAATACAAGTCTTGGTGGTTGATTTCATTCAACATTTGAGGAAATCTTTAACTGCTTGCTTAGGAATTAGGAGGCATGTTACAGTTTCTTGGAAAGGTATGGTTCATAGAATGGGTAGGAAAATGGACTTTGTGGATCTATCTATATCACCTGAGCCTATGGTTAGGTAATCTTGTTTGAGCTATCTAGATTTAAGAGTCTCCCTTAAGTCAGAGTAGGCTCTTTCTTTCCAGAAGTTCTAACAATTTCCTTTTCCCTACCTTACTGTAAACATATATATATATATATATATATTTTTTTTTTTTTTTTTTTGAGAGAGAGGGGGGAATAGGGGATAGGCAGAGGGAGAGGGAAAGAGAGAACCTTAAGCAGGCTTAGTCCCAGCACAGAGCCCCACAAGGGGCTCCATCTCATAACCCTGTGATCATGACCTGAGCCAAAATCAGCAGTTGGATGCTTAATGGACTAAGTCACCCAGGTGCCCCAGTTCACAAATATTTCAAGCTGAAAGCCCTCCATATATTTTTTTAAAAAATCACTCTACAGATTGGGGTACCCTGTCTTTTGAGGCTCTGGGATGTGTTGGAAGTTCATCTTAAAATTCCAACTGCAATAGAGTTATTCTTAAAAAGCAGCCCTGCCTTTTCTGCTTCCCTAGTAATAGTGTGGGTATCCCTTCACACTGAACTACAGCCTACCTGATCAGGACCTACAAGGCATCTCCTTTAGTTAGACTTCTCAAGTGGCCAAGACACAGGGTCACTCAGGTAACCTCACACAAATCAGGTTATTTTGTAAAGACATGAGGAGATGAACATCTTAACATGGTGTCCTTCATGGGATCCTATTCGTCATTGTTCAGCATTAAGCTACTGTAGCTCTAGTGATCTAATAGAATCTTTGGTGACCCGGTCATTTACCTGCCTTAAAGTGGGCATCCATTGCTCCTCTCAAATTCTAATGTCTCAACCTTCCTTAATTTCTGCTTCTCTCTTTTTCTGACTCATTGTCCACTGTTCTTTTTTTCCTGTTGCTTCTTCTACCTCTTCTATTCTCTCCTCTCTCTCCTTCTCAAATTCAAAACTACTTTTGATCTTATTTGAACTTCTAATACCTTGCTACTCAAAGTCTCGTCCTCAGCCCAGTAGTATCAGCATTAACTGAGAACTTGTTAGAAATGCAGAATCTCATATCCCTCTTCCAGACTTGAATCATATTCTGTATACTAACAAGATCCTCAGATCTGGAGAAGTGTTTCTCCAATGTGCTAACTGCTTAACTTTCTCCCTGCCCTTCTGCTCCCACCTTCTCATCTGTTTTCATTCTTTCACCGTCATTATTTAGTTTAGATCCCGCAGTCCATTATTTGAATGACACTCTCACCAGTAGTCTTAACTCCCTGTCTCTGTGTCTCTTAAGGATTTTCCCCCCATTTATGTGATAAAAGCCAAACTCTGAATGAATGCATCTATGTTCTCTCTATGTCTATGACTGAACAACCTGGCACTGTTGCAAAAAGTCACCCATCAGGGCAGATTTATGCCAATACATTGGGCCCTTTAAGTCTGCCAATTCTTTGATCCCCTGGTAAATTCTCTCCCTCTATTTTCAAAAATTGTTTTAAACATTCTACACTTTATTCGAACCTCAAATATTCTTAGCTCCTCCTCGGTCTCAGCAGATGACTTCACCTCCTACTTCCTGAAGAAAATAGAAGGGATCAGATGGGAACTCCCTCAGCTTCCTGCTACCAAATTCATACAGTTCCATCTGTACCCATGTTCTTCTCTTTTCCTCCGATTTTAGCATAGGATGTAGTCTTCTGATCATTTAAGGCCAATCTCACCACTTGTGTTTTGGATTTTATCCCTTCATGCCTTATCACGGACCTACATTATCCATTCCTCCTCATCACCTCTACTCTGCTATGTATTCAACATATCCTTCTCAGTTGGATTATTTCCAGTTACATTTAAACTTGTTCATGTCTCTCCTATCTTAAAAACAACCACCTTTTCTTGACTCCCACTTTCCCCTCCAACTCCATTCAATCTTTCCCATTTCTTTAAATCTGAATTTTCTAAAGAGCTTTCATTATTTGGTGAGTCCATTTTTTCATCTCCTCAACTTTCTCCATTATAACAGTTGTTTCTAGCTCTGCACCAGAACACCTGTGGCCAAGGCCACAAATGACCTCCATAATTTAAATCCAATGGATGTTTTCCAGTAATTTTTTTCTGATCTCTAAGCACTCTTGTCCACTCTGAGTTTTTTTGTATTGTGTTAATTTTGGTTCCCAGGACACAATGCTATCCAGGTTTTCCTTCTTACTTTTCTAGCATTTCCTTCTTTATTACTTTGCAGATACACCCTTCTCTGGTTAGTGTGTTCTGAGCACTTTTCCCTTTCCACTTTATATTCTGTTGTAGGTTAGGTTCTCTAGATCAGATGTTGTTGTGATAGAGTTTGGGGTGCAAGCTGTTCATTATGAACCAACACCTGTGGAAAGAAAGCAGAGAGTGTGGGGGCATTCTGAATCATGGACTCACCCACCATTAAATTGAAACGGCTGAGCCTTCATACACCTGCCTTACTCATTCACCAGAAGTGAGGTGCCCAGAAAAGACATGAGATCCTTCAAGGAGATTCTCTTAGCTGAAGAAGATGCTGAAGGAGCTGAGAGCTGAAAAATATCTGTTGGGAGATGTGAGTGATATATCTTTGTGTCTATCACATATTTTCTCTTTGGATAGTATTTTCCATATGCATGGTTCATTTTCATTGATTGACTAATGATTCTCAAATTTATACTTCCAGTCCAGACCAGACCAGACCATACACTGAATTGCCTATTCAGTGTCTCTACTTGAGTGTCTCAAAGAGTTCTCAGGCTCAATATGTCTAAATCCCATAACAGATCTTAATATTCTGTGAGTCTATTCACCTCTCTCCTTTTCTACTGCTATTGCTCTAGCTCACACTCTCATTTTCTCTAGGCTGAACTCCTGCAAAGTCACTCTGTTTGGTCTTCCCATATCCACTCTACCTCCTTCATCAGTTTATTATATTGCAACCAGAGCAATATTTTTCAAATTCAATTTTGAGTATGTTACCTCTTCTCCATGCCTGAAATCCATACATTGAGGGACTTAACATTGTTGTTTTAGGGAGAGACCAAAATAATGCATATAGCCCTCAAGGGCTTCTGTGGTTGGTGCCTATCTGTGTCTCTAGCCTGACCTCAACCTACTCTTATCCTCAGTCCCTGCATTCCAGTGGCACTGATTTATTATTTACTTTTTAATTTTCTCTAGTGGGTTCACAAGAGTCTTACAATATTGTTCTCTCTACTAATAATACTCCTCTCTCATTTTTCAGCTTGTTGGCTCTTCTCCATTTTTCAGCTCAAGCCTCATTTTTTTCAGGTAAGCCTTCCTTAAGCCTCTCATATTGGGTCAGGCTCTCAGAGTATTTTGTTTTATTTCTTCTTAGCACATGTGTTAGAATGTAAATGTATACTTATTCATGTGATTATCTGACTACTATTTGACTTCTCCATTAGTAACTTTCATGAGTACAGAAAATCACTGTCCGTTCTTCAAAGTCTGCTGTACTTAGTGCGCTGTCTGACCCAGAGTATGTTCTCATTACATACTTGCTGAATGAATAACTATGTTCTAAGCTAGAACACCTGACTGGATTATTAGTTGCCATTCAGTATGGAGTCCATCATGTAAAATTTTTGTTCCAGGCTCTTAGTTTAGCCTATCAGTTGCTTCTGGGGAGGAAATTGGTTGAGGTATATGTAGTCCCAGTCACATGCAACCAACCTCAACCAACCTTGAATTAGAAGTTACATGTGGTTGCTTTCTTAGAAGGTGCCTGTGGGTACAACTGGTCTTGGAGACTGAGAACCTCTTCTCCAGGTTAGACTTCTGGTTTATTTACATTAGAGATTAGATGACATTAGATCAGTCTTTGGTGGATATAAGAGGAATCAAATCTACCCATACTTCTCTTTACTGACTGTTATGTGTAGTAACATTCTAAACAAATCCTTAGTAAGCAAGTCTGTTGAATGTGCTATTAACTCTGATTGAGTACAGTAGGAAAACTACCTTAGGAATGTTAACTACAGTTAACTGACATTGCACAAAATCTAAACATTTTGTTCATACAAGTGCACTAATACTAATGGCTTTCATTTGACTGGAAAATTCTCAAAGTGATTTGCTAACATACAAAGTTCACCAATACCAACCAGGTCTGAACTGCAGCTGGGGCAGCTGGATAATGCTGTACAATTAAGCCTTTTCAAAATGCAAATTCAAAAGAACACCTTATTCAACTGAAGCTTCAGGGGAAATTTAGAAAGGCAAATGCAATTATGCAAGTTGGACAGCTGCCAAAGGAGGAGTTGGCCAACATCTTTAATTTTGCAAAGAGGGTCATTATCAATTTTTATATATAAATCTCTATCTGCCCCTGGAGAGATAATGAGTCCTCTAGGGTACAAAGTGAAAAGGTGTTTTTTGTGGAGAATCAGTAATATGTAAACAATAATGTTGATGCCAAGATACATATAGCATCTGCTATCAAATAGACAACAATACTGCATATAATCAGACAATGCTAAGTAGTGACCAAAGTCTAGAATTTTCATTATGCATGAATTTTTATTTTTCTATTGTGAACAACTCCCTGGTGATATTGGACAGAAGACAAGTATGTCACATCATTTTGTCTCTCAAAGTGCTTAGAAAAAAATCTAGTTGAACATATGCAAACAACCAATGTTTAGAAAATAAATGATAGTAAATACTTATTTATTCTTCTTCTTATACCCAAAATAAAATCTTGAACTCAGTAAAAATTCTTTTAGTTTATCTTATAGTCTTCTTTCTCTCTTGGGAAACTAAGAAATCAACTGACAAGGGTTTATTTTTTATATCAAGAATTTATAATAGGGGCACTTCTTAGCCTCAACTTTTCAATTTGTAAAATTGGAAATATAATAATTATGTAACTATTTATGTAATAATTATGTAAAACATAAATAGTACCTACAATTACATATGCTAATAGGCCTGACCCAAAATAAGTATTTAATAAATTTGCCATGAAGTAGTGAGCTATAGAAGAAAACAACCTAAGAGTTAAAAGGAGCATCACTAGAAAGAAGCCTCAGGGCACACAACAAAAGGAAGAAGACCATTTGAAAGCAAGAGCCATCAACAATGTCAAATGCTGCAGAGAGCTCAAGGAAGACAGGAAGAGAAAAAGATTTGGCAATATGGAAGTCATTGGTGACCTCCACCTGAGCGGGTTGAAGCAAGGTAGAAGCAGAAGTCAGACTGTTGTACGTCAAAGCACAGAGGAGAGGTGAGGAAATGGAGATATGTAACTAACTCTTCTAAGAAGTGGAAGGAAGGAAGGATGGAAGGAAAGAAGGAAGGGCCATAGGAAGAAAAGGATATAAAATTAAGGATTATTTTTAATTGGTGAAACTATACATAAAGAACAAATAGACAGAGATTGATAACACAGGATACAGGAAGATCAACAGAGTGAGGTCCCAAAGGAGGTGAAGAAAATGGAAACCAAAGCATAGAATTATCTTGAGCAGGAGTAAAGACATCTCTTTCTGTGTGCCAAGAGGAAAAGAAGAAAGGATGAGTGCAGATTCTGAGCTGTTGATAGGCAGGGAGACAATATCACCGGATGGTTTCAATTTTCTCAGTGAAGTAAAAAGCAACATATCATTTGCTGAGAGTAAAGGTAGAATTGGTAGGATAGAGATTTAAAAAATGAAATTAAAATAAAACTGCTGAGTAAAATGGGAGTCACCATAACCAGAGATCCAGAAAAAAAATATTGCCAAGTAGTGTTGAGGCCCCAACTCTGCTGTGAACCATGACTGTTCCATGGCACCAACGTACTAGTTCATGTAATCTCCAGCAGTACTTTGCAACTCTAAACTATTCTTGTAAGGACTCTACAATTATTTTTAAGATCCCAGGTGTATAAAGATGATTGATGATTAGATTGATCTAGATATGAGTTTTTTGAAAGTTTGGTGCAAAGGAAAGATTCATGGCTTCAAATGACAAAAACCCAACTCAAACTAGCTTAAACCCATAGGAAAATTGATCAGGCCATATAACTGGAAATTTCAAAGTATATCTGGTTCCAGGGGGTTAACCACTGTCATTGTCTTTTTCTCCAGTTCCTGACTCTGCTTTCCTCTCTGTTGTCTTCTTTTTCAGGAAAATTCTTCCTTATTGGTGGCAAAGGAGAACACTTGAATCTTAATCCATTGTTACATAGCCATCCCCCTCAAAAAGAGAGCATATCTTTCCCGTTAGGTTCAGAAATTATTACAGAAATGACTCCTATTTATCTTCTTGGATCACAGGTCCATCCTTAAGTCGGTCATGTGGCCCAGGCAATGGAGTACTCTGACTGGCTACCCCTGGAGCTGGTGGGTGGAGTAGATTCCATTCAAACCACATGGACTAACAGTGTATGTGGGAAACTTTATCCAAAAGGAAGAGATGCAGGGCTGACAAAATGAATAAAAAGGAAAAACTCAAGAGCATGTCACTTGTCTTCTTTATTTTACTTTCCAAGTTATGTCCTTTGCATTCACACTAAACATCACCTTTTAATGCCCAGACCTACACTTACGCTTTTTATATTTCTGAAACCCAAGCTTAATCTTTTATTTTTCACTTTCTCCTCTACACATTCTCATCATTCTGTTCCTTGGTCTCACCCTCTATTAATCTACATACAAAATACTAATCTTCACTTCTTAAGATCCTTCATTGACCAAGATTGTTTCAATATTTAAAAAGCAAGGCTATTTTAATTTTTTCAATGAATTCAATTTAATTAATTACTCATTCTCAAAATGGCAATGGCATCAAAATTAATTTTCAAAATATCTCTTTATATTTAAGGACATAGTATGAAGTAAAAGGTACAGATAGCCTGTACACATATTATTCCACAGATAATTCAGTGAATAATATATTGGCAATCTAAATGTAATCAATGTTAAACCTAGGAGTTAATACAAATTGGATCATGGTTACTTCTGCTTAGAACCCTTTAGTATTTTCCATTTCTCTGAAGGAAAAGACCAAACACCTTAACATGGCGCATGGAGCCCAGCATGGTCCAGCTTCTGCTGCCCCCTCATTACGTCATAGCCCCTCTGGGCTCACTCCACTGCAGGCTCAATGGTCTTCTTTCAGTCCTTCCTACATACCACACAACCTCCCACCACAGAATGCTCTGATAGGCTCTTATTTTTGCAGGCAAAGTTTTCTTTTTTCATCCTTTGGAGCTCTATTCAAAGTTCCCATCTTCAGAGAAGGAAAAGCCTTCCCTGACCTCCTTGACCACATCATTTCATCCATTAGATTAATTTCAATTTTTGTAGCATTGCAATCTTGACTTCTCTTGACACAGTTATAGCTTTGCAGTTGTTTGTGTGACTACTTCATTATAGTCTATCATACTCACTGCATTATAAATGCTAAGGAAGATAGGGACTGTTGTATCTCTAATATCCAATACATTGTCCTGCACATTATTGGCACACAATAAAACAAATATATATTGAATGAACCAATATATTTATAAATTCTTTTTGTAAAAGATTTTATTTATTTGAGAAGGTGAGAGAGAGAGTGAGTGAATGAGCAAGAGCTTAAGAGCAGGGGGAGGGAGAAGCAGACCCCCCGCTGAGCAGGGACCCCCCCCCATGCAGATTTTCATTATGATTATATTTTATAGCAAAACATGGAAGATATTCTAAATTAGCTCTAAGTTAGTCCTGCAGGGTGGTTCATGAAAAATGTATTCTTTGTTGTTGTTTTAAAAGTTTTTTAATTTATTCATTTGAGAGAGACAGAGAGACAGAGATTGAAGGAGCAGAGGGAAGGGTCAGAGGGAGAGGAAGAAGCAGACTCACCAAGCAGGGAGTCCTACTTGGGACTGAATCCCAGAACCCTGGGATCATGACCTGAGCCGAAGGCAGATGCTTAACAAACTGAGCCACCCAGGCACCCTATGTTGGTTTTAATAGATACTAACCAATGATTTTTCCAACTAATTTTATCTTAATGATTGACTACTTCAGATCCTATATGCCCAAAATAAGCCTATTATTTTCCCAGTAGAATAGAAAGGTTTTCTTTGTTTATTGATCATATCCCTTATATACACCCTTTACCCTATACATTTTATATGTATGGAGATATTTTCATTTGTTCCTGTTTCAAAATTTATTATTATATTCATTGAAAATTTTATCTCCTTCATTTACCTCTGAAGTAGAATCTTGGTCTGAGTAAAATTTTTTTCAAATGTGCTTTGTTCTCTTTTCTTCTTATCCAAATGACATGGGCATATCAGCTCGAAGTTGCTATATTATAGTGTTGCTCCATTTGCCCACATTTAAACACTGTTCATGGACATGGTTTAAAGATTAATAGTCACATCCTTTTGCATAAACATCTTTCCATGGAGGTGGGGTGAGGATTTTGCTTCAATTCGTGCCACAGCAAGTGATGCGTGCCACAGCAAGTGCTCAGTGCCATGGCAAGTGATGCATGCCAAAGCAAGTACTCAGTGCCACGGCAAGTGATGCATGCCACAGCAGGTGTTCAGTGCCACAGCAAGTGATGCATGCCACAGCAAGTGATGCGTGCCACAGCAAGTGCTCAGTGCCACAGCAAGTGATGCGTGCCACAGCAGGTGCTCAGTGCCACAGCAAGTGATGCATGCCACAGCAAGTGCTCAGTGCCACAGCAAGTGATGCGTGGCACAGCAAGTGCTCCGTGCCACAGCAAGTGATGCATGCCACAGCAAGCAATGATTGTTGCACAGTGCTCTAATGTCATTTCTACTTGGACCAGCTGAATCAAACCCTAGAAAATCACATGTGATGGAATACATACTGCTAACCCAGTGTTTTTCTATAAAGGGAGCCCATTGTGAGGATTAATTTTCCACTGCACACTTTTGAATAAAGTCTCTCTTCATTCTTTGAGAGATTCCTCTGTCCCACAGATATGCGTAAGTTAAAGCCCAGCATTACCCAGCTGCAATGCTATGTGAACATATGCAAGCAAAAATGGCCCGAATAATATCCTCATGTGTTTGACTTTTTACTTCTTGCATCACTCATGATCCAGCTGTCTCTTCTACCCATTTTATCAAGCGAAGACTTGCCAAGGCATCCCTTCCTACTCTTGTGTTTATCAAGGCAGGGAACAAAATCATCTATGTTTTATTCTTCTTCCATGGGATCCTCATAAACAAACAAATAAATAATTTTTGGGGTGCCTGGGTGGCTCAGTTGTTTAAGTGTCCGACTCTTGATTTTGGCTCAGGTCAGGATCTCAGAGTCATGAGATTGAGCCTCCCATAGGGCTCCACTCTGGGCATGGAGCCTACTTAAGAGTATCTCTCCCTCTTCCTCTACCCTGCCCCCACCACCTGAGTTTTCTCTCTCTCTCTAAAAAAAAAAAAATAAAGAAAAAATAGATAATTTTTCTTGAAATACATTTGACATAAAACATTATGTAGGTTTAAGGTGTGCAATGTATTGATCTGATACATTTATATATTGTAATATGATTGTCATTGTAGTGATAGTTAACATATCTATTACATCACACAATTATCATTTCTTTTTTGTTGTGGAAATAATTAAGGTCTAGAGTCTCTTAGCAAGTTTGATGATTATATAATATCATTGTCTATGTTCACCATATTGTATGTTAGATCTTCAGGACTTATTTAATAGATATATAATAGTAAGTGGTTTTTAAGTAAGTGCTCTAGAAATACATAGTTTATGATCTCTAACCTCTTGGGAAAAAATAATCTTTTGTTGAGAATGAAGGCTTTACCTTAATATAGAGACATTATACCAAAAAAATTAAATACCTGGGAATAAACTTAACCAAAGAGGTGAAAGGCCTGTACTCTGAAAACTATAAAACACTGATGAAGGAAATTGAAGATGACACAAACAAATGGAAAGACATTCCATGCTCAGGGATGAAAAGAACAAATATTGTTAAAATGTCTATACTACCCAAAGCAATCTGCAGGTTCAATGTAACCCTTATCAAAATACCAACAGCATTTTTCACAAAACTAGAACAAATAATAACTAAAATTTGTATGGAACCACAGAAGACTCTGAATAGTCAAAGCAATTCTGAGAAAGAACAAAGCTGGAGGTATCTCAATTCCAGATTTCAAGTTATACTATAAAGATGTAGTGATCAAAACAGGATGGTACTGGCACAAAAACAGACAGAGCCCAGAAATAAACCCACATATATATGGTCAATTAATCTATGACAAAGGAGGCAAGAATATAAAATAGGGGAAAAGACAGTCTTTTCCATAAATGGTGCTGGGAAAACTGGACAGCCAAATGTAAAAAGATGAAACTGGACTACTCTCTAACATCATACACAAAAAATAAGCTCCGAATGGATTAAAGACCTAAACATGAGACCTGAAACCATAAAAATCCTAGAAGAGAATAGTGGCAATAATTTCTCTGACATCAGCTGCAGCAACATTTTTCTAGATATGTCTCCTAAGGCAAGGGAAACAAAAGCAAAAATAAACTATTGGGACTCCATCAAGATAGAAAGCTTTTGCACAGCAAAGGAAACTATCAACAGAACAAAAAGACAACCTACTGAATAGGAGAAGATATTTACAAATAATATATCCAATAAGGGGTTAATATCCAAAATATATAAAGAACTCATACCACTAACACCAAAAAAATAAAAAACAAAAACCAATCTGATTTAAAAATGGGCAGAGGTCCTGAATAGACATTTTTCCAAAGAAGGCATATAGATGATTAACATATACATGAGAAGATGCTCAACATCACTCATCATCAAGGAAATGCAAATCAAAACCACAATAAGATATATTCTCATGCCTATTAGAATGGCTAAAATCAAGAAGACAAGAAATAAATGTTGGCGAGGATGTGGAGAAAAAGGAGCCCTCTTGCACTATTGGTGGGAATGTAAATTGGTACATTCACTGTGGAAAACAGTATGGAAGTTCCTCAAAAAATTCAAAATAGAAATGCCATATGATCCAATAATTCTGCTATTGGGTATTTAGAGAAAATGAAAAGATTAATTCAAAAAGATACATGCACCCCTATGTTTATTACAGCATTATTTATAATACCTAAGATATGGAAAAAACCTAAGTCTCCATCAGTAGATAAATGGATAAGGAAAATGTGGTATATATACACAATGGAATATTACACAGCCATAAAAAAGGATGACATTGTGCCCTCTGAGACAACATGGATGGATCTAAAGGGTATGATGTTAAGTGAATTAAGTTAGACTGAGAAGACAGATATTCTATGATTCCACTCAAATGGAATTTTAAAAATGAATAAATGAACAAAAAGCAGAATCAGGGCTATAAATATAGAGAATAAACCTATGGTTGTGAGAGGGGAGGGGAGTGGGAGGTTGGGCAAAATGGGTGAAGGGGAAAGGGAGATACTGGTCTCCAGTTATGGCATGTGAGTAAGTCACGAGAATAAAAAGCAGTGTGTAAGGAATACAGTCAATGACACTGTAATAATGATGTAATGGGACAGATTGTAGCTGTACTTGTGAGCATAGCATAATGTATAAACTTGTCCATTCGTTGAATTGTACATCTGAAACTAATGTAACATTGTGCATCAACTATATTCAAATAAAAACATATATAGAGGCATTGTGATGTAATACGTAAGCAGTCAACATTCAGAGTTCCATAAATTCTTTTTCTATATAAATAATGTAGAATAACATGTCTCTAGTGAAAGTGAAAAATGAAATCACTTCTCACCTTTTAAAACTAAGCTTAACGTTAACATTTACTGTGATTCTACGAACTGGTCAGAAGTGAGAAATTTCATAAATTGATTTAATATGTGACTGATTCATTTTCTTTAAATGCTAAAACACTGGCTCAAGATGGCTGTACTGACAAAAAGCCATGCTTGTCTTTGTGTAGATTGAATTACTTGTGTCTGTTGATCAGTCCATGATTTCATGATTTTGCTTTTCTAAGTTTGCATGTTGTGATAGGTATCTAATATTACCTGTGTTCAAAGCAGTAAACAGCGAATGACAGGAATTTCTTGCCACTATGTTATTCACTTTTGTTGTAACTCTAAATGTTCTGCCATTTTCATTCCTTCTCTTCCTTCAATAAGTTATTTGAGAATCTTTGGTACCTTCCTCACTATTGTACTTGAGAAAACTAAACTGTTTAAAAGAATTTCTTGTTTCTTCAACTTCATTTGAGGGTAATTATTTCTTTTTTTTATATATTTCACTTTTCCTGAGAGCACAAAATCTGTTGCAGATTGGTAGTTGGTACAGTTATAACTTCACTTGGATATCCAGGGGGCCAGTCCAGGGTTTTGAGATCCTGCCTTAGTCTCTTGATTGTTGTGCCACTTATGTTCAGGTAACTTAAATCCATCAGATTCCTCATTGCTAGAACAGCAACTATAATAATGGCTCATATTTATTGAGCTGGGCACCATTCTATGCACCTGATATACATGAACTAATGCAACAGTCACAAGCATTCCTTGTGCTAGGTACTATTATGTACTATTCCTGATTCATAGCTAAAGGGAAGATACTCATAAAGGGAAGATAATCATATCCCAATTTTACAAAAAAAAAAAAAAAAGAAAAAGAAAAAGAAAAGAGAAAGGAAGAAAGAAAAGAAATTTAGGCCTAGTTAAGTTGAGGGTAAGTTCCATACCCAAGGCACACCTCTAGTAAATGGCAGACCTAGAAGTTGAGTGGAACTCTACCATACTGTCTGTTACCTGCCAGGTCAATCTGTGAGAATTAAATGGATAATTCTATTAAAGACACCTCACTGTATACTGGAATTAAAAGCAAAAACATCTCACAGTGAACTTTACCTATAAATACTCGATAAGTTGTGGTTATTATTGTTTTTATTGAGATAGCATGACAGTGCGAATTGGAGGGAAGGTGTCATATTCACTGTGGATCTCCCTTACCTGGAACTGTGCTATGCGATGAATGAAAGAATGCATAATGAATGATCTTAAGGCAAGATTAAGTTGGACATAGTTGATAAAAACCATATATAAAGGTACAAAGTGTTCTAAGTGCATCATAAATGTCCTTACAGTTTGTTTTTATAGGGATAATAAAGATGAGAAAGGGTTGTGGGAATAAGAGAAATGAGACTATAAAAAAGTCCTTAAATATGCTGTTACAATAATTTTATTAATTTGTTTTATTAATTGTGATTATAGTTACTAGCAAAAAAAAGAAAGGCAAAAAAAAGAATCCCCTGATAAAATGTCAGTTTTGTTATAAATTTGTCACAGCCAAAAGAATGGAAGAATATTCTGTGATTTATTGGAATTAAAGAATAATGATAATTCAATCTTTGGGAAATTTTGTGAATGCATAGCTATTTCAAATTACTTTTGAATGAATACCAGAAATAATATTAATGAAAAATTTTTTCTATTCATCTCTTTTTGAGAAGAGGAACATATTTAATCCATTGATGTATATATACTCACACAAATATTTCTAAAAACACGGTGGTATTTTGTTATCTTTGGCTAATAATACTCAAATGCTTTACTTAATTAAACAATGTATTTTATTTTTAATAGATCAGGATAACAATTCTGCTTTTATAGATGTATGCCATTTGGTACAAAGAGATCACTGAATCATTTAAATTATTTGTGCTTCCCTTGTATCGTGTGTGTTAATTATCTGTAAGTCATTCTCACTAAAGATAAAAGGTGAGACTTTAGCATTAAAATGAGCACAGTCTCCATATTAACTTTCTTATAAGCCTGCAGGGGTTAAAACTTTTAATTCTTGAACATTATATATACTATATTAGATGTGGCCAATATTATTTTTGGCTAAGAAAACAGGCCAAGAGTTTTGCAAAACTGTATCCTTTTGGATCTCGTTCAAAATTTTATAGATTTTTTAAAGTATAAACAAGGTTTAATTCTTTTTTTTTTTTTAGAAGATTTTATTTATCTGAGAGAGAGCGTGAACGCATGAGCGGGGGGGAGGGGCAGAGGGAGAGGGAGAAGCAGACTTCCCACTGAGCAGGGAGCCCAATGTGGGGCTCGATCTCAGGACCCCGAGATCATGACCTGAGCTGAAGACAGATGCTTAACCAACTGAGCCATCTATGTGCCCCAAGGTTTAATTCTAAATAAGAAAAATATGTAACTGTATGGTTATGATCACTTATTTTTAAACAATGGGGGCAATGCTATCAAAAGTCAAATTTGTTTAAATAATTGTAATTGCTAAAGACAGATTCTACTTGATAAATTTCTGCAGTAATTACATCTACAAAGAAAGAAGAAAGCAGACATGTTTCTATTTGCTTTACTAACTCGTTTCCACCATGGCTAACAACATACAAATGCACATTTAACACTCAACTTGATATAGGTGCTATGAATACTCTTATGTGTATATTAGATTCAACTCAAATATCAGGAAGAAAATATAAGAATCAATAAAACTTAAGTTTTCATTTTCTTTTTTTTTTTTAAAGATTTTATTTATTTATTTGACAGAGAGAGAGACAGCGAGAGATGGAACACAAGCAGGGGGAGTGGGAGAGGGAGAAGCAGGCTATCTGTGGAGCAGGGAGCCCTATGCGGGGCTCGATCCCAGGACTCTGGGATCATGACCTGAGCCGAAGGCAGATGCTTAACTGACTGAGCCACCCAGGTGCCCCAAGTTTTCATTTTCTTTAAGACAAATTAACTACCAGTATTTTTAAATATCCTCAAACATAAATAAAAATTCAAATTCAGTATTTTTTAGTGTTGACTATTTTTATCTCATTATTTAAATATGTATAAATCTGAAGCCAGGTTTAAGTTCCCACTGCTAAAATAAATAAATAAATAAATTCCCAATGCTTATGGTTCTTAAATGACAACAAAACTAACACTCATGTACAAAACTACCAAACCAATAAAATATAAATTAGTGATACTAATTTTATGTGACGGATGAGGTTTTGCTGAGAAGAAATTGTTCCTTGTTACGTGAATACTGACTATTTAATAGGACAGGCTCTTTCGAGCTTGCTATGTCTGTAACATAACATGTTTTACGATCACTTAATTTTGTCACCATGTTTACAGTTTGGGCTATAAAGAAATCTTTGTACAGAATGCCATGATAGCATTTGATCTTCACTTGGCACAGATTCATCATTTAGTTATTGAGTCGATCTCTGTTCTTTTCTCATTAACTAGTGGCAATTAAAGCAGTGCCCTTTGTTGACGGTGGACTCATAAATACAGGCACCAACACAGGCCCTAAAAGTGAGTGACAATATCCACCGTTATAAGATTATTCTAACCTTCCACAATCTCTTTTTAATTGTGCTGTTTTAACATCAAACTGAACACAGGACATTAAGGAAAATATCCACAGAGCACTCTCAGGCCCTTGAAAAAACTCCCAAGGATTGGTTTGAGAAACAATGATTTACAGAATTTTCCCTTCCGATACTATAGATGTCCTTTAAACCCATTTTATTAAAATTTATGAAAACATTTATGAAAATGTCTGCTAGTCATTAAGGTGTGGTGGAGCAGAAAAAGAATGCACACTTTGAAGGAAAAAAATGTATAAAGTGGATTTCCTGGAAAGAATGCTGCTGATTATGGACACTTTACAGCTGATGTAATTTTCTAAATGGCCATAAATTTACAAAGATGATATTACAGTAGTTTTAAAAGGAGATGTTAGGTATATTACAGGTATCATTCTTAAGCATTTTAAAGACTTATTAAAATTCTTATTTATCTGTTCAATTTTGATCCTTGTTACTGAATTTAATAAACCAAGAGTAAACTCAAATTTGCTAAGTAAGATGAATCTTTAGTACTATCTCTTAAACATTTAGCAAGATATTCAAGTCTTGATTTTCTATTAGGATCATTATTGACTTTGTCTAAGTGAGAAAACCAAAAAATAAAACTTGGATCAGAAAATTAGACTTTTAACTGATATTGTTAGTTTCTTGCCAGATGGAACTACCACTAAGAGAAATATTCCAATGGAAAAAATCAACATATAACAGAATAAAGTATCAGCAATTTCAGTATCAATGTCGTTATCAACTATACTAACTAGCAGCAGCTAACATTTATTGAGTTGTTGCCAAATGACAGGCACCATGCTAACTGCTCTATCTGGATTTTCTCATTCAATCTGCACAATAACCGTGTGATTAAGTACTAGTTTTATCCCCATTTCGCAGACAGAGAAATGGAGTAGCTTGCCTGAGGTCACGTGGTCCGTGAATGGCAGAGCTGGAATTTGAATCCAGGCAATTTGACTGTGGAGCCTATTCTTGTGACTCTAGGGTGAGAAACTTCCCCAAATAGTTCACTGGTTGGACCAATATGGCAAGTAAACAAATTTTTCTGTCCCATTAATGACCCCTTCTCAATTTGCATTTCTTACAAAGTTAGTAGCTTAAATAAGGCACCCATGTGTTACTTTTTATGTTGAAATACTGAAAACATCTCTGCCAATGAAGTATATAAAAAGGCATTTATTTCTCCTATTTGCTAAATTGACAGTAATTGAGAATACTAATTCTTAATAAAAGAGAACTACACAAAGTTACACAGAGAATTAAATGAATCAATTGACTCATTCTTTAATAAATCTATTCTAGTATTTTGTTTAAAATTTGCATTTTTAAACATTCACTTTGGGCACAATGAACAATCGGCTGTGTAGTGAAGTCCTCTCTTGCTTGAAGTTGTTCCTAATTAAAACACTAACCAGAAGCACTGCAATGTTGGATGACAAAAGCAAAGAGGAATGCATATATTTCATATAGTCTGGAAAAGAATTCTCAAGAAGTCTAGCCAAACAACTAAATAAGGTGGCATTGAAAGCATTAAATATAATATATTGACAAAGTAATTTTGAATTGTCTCATAGAATTCAAGGATGGAAATAAACAAGTAGAACATTATGTCTGTTCTCCTGGTGAATAGGTATTTTTAAATAAATGGAATGAAAAGAAAAAAAAAAACACAAAACACTATATGTTCTTACTTAGGTATTTTTTTAAAGCCTATGGGAAATGTGTTAACTCTTGAAGGTGGTGAGATAGAGAGGAGGGTAAACATGAATGTTATATTAAAAACATTATAGGGGCACCTAGCTGACTCAGTCAGTAGAGCATGCAACGCTTGATCTCAGGGTCTTGAGTTCAAGTTGCATGTTGGACCTAGAGCTTACTTAAAAAAATTATATATTTTTCTGTTTATAAGAGTAAACTGGGGGTGCCTGGATGGCTCAGTCATTAGGCATCTGCCTTCGGCTCAGGTCATGATCCCAGGGTTCTGGGATAGAGCCCTGCATTGGGCTCCCTGCTCAGCGGGTAGCCTTCTCCCTCTCCCACTCCCCCTGCTGTGTTCCCTCTCTCACTGTGTCTCTCTGTCAAATAAATAAATAAAATCTCTTAAAAAAACAGTAAACTGTGATCCTTATAAAAGAATTCCAATAATACAGAAACATATTAAAGAGCAAAAGTATCCTGTAATTCTATTTAGTTTGTAAAATATTCTTACAGATTTTTCCTCTGCATATAGTAGTATGAATAGAATACAGCTTATATCCATACTTTCATGCACATATTTTATTTATGTTATATATAAGTTATGTACATACATTTTCCTTTTACAAAAATTATCACATTATATAGGTCTGCCTTATGCTGTCTTATAACTGACTTTTTTTCATCTTAATAGTATATCTTGGACATCTTTCTTTTTTTTGGAATTTTTATTTTAATTTTATTTTTTTCTTCAAATTTTTATTTAAATTCTAGTTAGTTAACATATAGTGTAATATTGGTTTCAGGAACAGAATTTAGTGATTCATCACTTATATATAACACTCAGTGCTCATCATAACAAGTGCCCTCCTTAATACCCATCACCCATTTAACCCATCCCTCGCCACCTCCTCTGTCAATCCTCAGTTTGTTCTCTATCTTTAAGAGTTGCTTATGGCTTATTTTCCTGTCTTTGTTTGCCCCTTCTCGTATGTTCATCTGTTTTCTTTCCTAAATTCCACATATGAGTGAAGTCATATGGTATTTGTTTTTCTCTCACTGACTTATTTTGCTAAGCATAATACACTCTAGCTCCATCCATGTCATTGCAAATGGCAAGATTTTATTCTTTTTGAATACTGAATAATATTCCATTGTATATATAAACCACATCTTCTTTTTTTTAAGATTATTTATTTATTTATTTATTTATTTATTTATTTATTTATTTATTTA